>NW_012267219.1:7520106-7520737 GCF_000151885.1 Dipodomys ordii | reverse complement strand
GCTAGAGAAGTTGAGCATTTCTTCATGTGTCTATTGGCCATTCTTATTTTCTCTTCAGAGAAGTCTCTCTTTAAGTCTTTAGCCCACTTATTAATTGGGAGATTGTTCCTTTGAGGATTTGTTGTTGTTTTTTTGAGTTCTAAGTATATTTTAGATATGAAACCCTTGTCCATTGTATGGCTAGTGAAGGTCTTCTTCCAATCCATGGACTTTCTATTGATCTTGTTAGCTATGTCCTTTGCCATGCAGAAGCTCTGCAATTTAATGTAATCCCATTTGTCCTACCTTTCTTTGATTTGTTGTGTTTCTGGGTCTTTATTAAGAAAACTTTGGCCTGTGCCAATGAGCCCTAGAGGTTCTCCTATTCCTTCTTGTAATGTTTTCAGGGTGTCTGCTCTAATTTCGAGACCTTTAATCCATTTGGAGTTGATTCTGGTGCAGGGTGATATATACGGATCTAGCTTTAGTTTTTTACAGGTAACTAATCAATTTTGCCAGCCCCATTTACTGAAGAGGCTATTTTTCTTCCATTCTACTTTTTTAGCTCCCTTATCGAAGATTAGGTGGCTATAGGTCTGTGGGTTCATTTCTGGGATTTCAATTCTATTCCATTGGTCCTGAGGTCTGTTCT
>NW_012267219.1:7463807-7508056 GCF_000151885.1 Dipodomys ordii | reverse complement strand
TTTTTGCCAGTCATGGGGCCTGAACTCTGGGCCTGGGTGCTGTCCCTCAGCTCTTCAGCTCAAGGCTAGCACTCCACCACTGGAGCCACAGTGCCACTTTCGGGTTTTTCTGCTTATGTGGTGCTGAGGAATCGAACTCAGGGCCTCATGCATGTGAGGCAAGGACTCTACCACAGAGCCACCTTCCCAGCCCCTGCTTGGCCATTTCTTAACATCACATCTTCTTCTGAGATAGGAAATAATTCTCTGTGTATGGAAGTTTGGTTTTGATCAAGTTCCTGTCAAGGGTCATATATCAAGTTTACTCAGAAACCAAGGTTGCTCACCGAAGTGACACAAATTTACACAGACAATAGGATATCTTCTGCCACACCTTTGGCCCATCAAGACATGGTCATGGGCTGAAGGACTGAACATAATGATGTAGACAGTAGCTATGTGTTTCCCTCAATGCCAAGTTCTCACAAAAGTGTAAGTGCAATCTACCCAGACTTATCTGATTCCTCCTCATCGCTGGGACAAAAATACTGGAGATAGATCAAATTAAAGGGTTATTTTAGGTTCATGGTGTTAGCGGTTTCAGCCTGTGGGTGGTTGGCTCTATTCGTTTGGGGCCAGTGGTGAGGTAGAACATGGTGGCTGAGAGCATGTGAAGGAATGAAGCTCCTCACCTCATGACAGCTGGAAAGCAGAAGAGAGACCGAAAAGGGACAGAGCACTAGCATCCTCATCAAGGGCACGCCCACAATAACCTAACTTCCTTCCAAGAAGCCCAACTTAAGAACAGTGTCACAGGCTGGAGACAAAGCCTTCAATACATGGGACTTTGAGGAATGCTTCCAAACTATAACTCATGACCAAGAAAGGCACCGGGGCTTTTATGACCCTCTAAAAACCAGTGTCAATCAAGGCCAACATGGTAAACACAATGCCTTGCAGGCATCCTGAAAAGCTCCATCTCCAAGGTATGAGACACTCAGAGACTCACCTGCAGCCCCCAAAACCAATGTTCTGTGTAGAGTGAGGTGTTCTGAGTGGATGTCACAGTCCTTCAAGGACCTACCAAAGCAGGTTACCTGGGTTAAACCAAGGGAGTTAAACTGAAAACAGAGGAACAAGACTGAGCCTCTTTCCTTTATTCACGCAGCATTGAGCAGCTCCTATATGGTGGGAATTATGTTAGGTCTTGTAATGAGCAAAACATGGGGAAAAAAACCTCTGCCCTCACAGAGCTTTTTTTTTTGTCAAAGAACATAGACTATACACTGACTTTTCTACATGTTAGTTGTAAATGCTCTATTGAACAATGACAAAGCTGAGAGACGTGGTAAGGAAAGCAGCAATACATCTGTCATACCCTGAAGTACTATAGGATGGAATCTCCATGATGGAATGGTTGGCCTAAGGGACCTAGAGATTATTGCAGTCCTCAAAGTGTGCTGGTTAGTAATGTAATGACTCATGCACCATTTATATGATGTTTGTGCTGTGAGTACTTTGTTGCTATTGTTTTGTATTTAAAGCTTCTATCTGTTTCAGCCTACAGTTGTTTATATGCAACCTGTGAGCTAAGGGTAATTTCATACTTTTGTGTATGTATGTATGTGCCAGTACTGGGGCTTGAACTTAGGACATGGAGCCCTTACTTGATTTTGTCAAGGCTGGTGCTCTATCACTTGAGCCACGCTTCTGGCCTTTTTACTGGTTAATTGGAGATAAGAGATAAGAAATAAGACTTTTCTGTTCTGACTTTCTGACTTTAAAAGGTGATCCTCTGATCTCAGCCTCCTGAGTTTCTAGAACTACAGAGAGGAGCCACCAACACCTGGCATTTTTGTACTTTTGTGGGGGGTTTTTTTGTTTGTTTGGTTTTGTTTTTTGCCAGTCATGGGGCCTGAACTCTGGGTCTGGGCGCTGTCCCTCAGCTCTTCAGCTCAAGGCTAGTGCTCTACCACTGGAGCCACAGCGCACTTCCGGCCTTTTCTGTTTATGTGGTGCTGAGGAATCGAACCCAGGGCCTCATGCTTGCAAGGCATGCACTCTACCGCTGAGCTACCTTCCCAGCCCCGCATTTTTGTACTTTTAAAGTATTGTGTTTTAAAAAATAAATAAATAAAAGGAGTGGGAGGGAAATGTATGCAGCCTAAAATATTTCCTATCTGGTATTCTTTACAAAAAATGTTTCCTACCTCCTAGCTAGGAGAATAAATAAACTCCACAGTTCAGTGGATCTGTACAAGGAAAGATTGTTTCTTACTACATAATAGTTTAATGTGAGTGTTCTTGGTGATTGATGGATTCCTTTTGGTGATTGATGGATTCAGGCTTCTTTGATCTTGAGTCTCCAGCATCTCTCAAAGTTTCTATGTACTTTGCATCCAGTAAAATCCCAGAGAGAAGAAGAAAACATGGGAGAATTCACATCTGCTTCTTAACACTCCAGCCCAGGAGTGGTGCACATTGACTCCCTTCTACTAGCAAGTTATAATCGCATGGTCACAGGTGGGACAAAAGCATCGTCCCTACTGGGCAATGGCTTCTAGAGGTATTCTCACTTCCATGCTTCATGTCAGAGCACACAATTCCCTATAGAAGGGAAAGAACATATTTTTGAATGTGTAATAAGGTCAATTACATATGTATGTAAACATTACTTTTTTAACGATGTGCTCTTAACTTCAATTGAATTTCTGGATTTCTTGTCCAGAAATAAGTTGTTCCCGTCAAGCTTGAAAGAGGGTTTTAACCCTGTACTTAAGGAGAAGTCAAACAAGGGTTAATAACAAAAATTGTCAGATGCTGGTGGCTCACACTTGTAGTCCTAGCTACTTGGGAGGTTGAGAATGGGAAGATCAGAGTCCAAGGCTAGCTCAGACAGAAAAGTTAATGAGACCCTTTCTCAATCTGTAGCTAAAAGGAAAAATGGCAGTTTGTCATCCTAAGCTATAGGAAAGATTGAGATTTTGGAGGGTTATGGTGCCAGATCAGTCCAGACAGAAAAGTCTACAAGAGTTTAATCACCACAGAAGGCAAGCTGGACACACTGGCATATACCTGTGATCCCAGCAATAAAGGGGTCACATCATCATCAAACTACAATAGGATTGGCTGATCACCTATGATCCTATTCTACAAATGACGAATAGGACTGGAGCCATGGCTCAGGAATATCACACCCTGAGTTTAAAACACTCCGTATCACACACAAACACTCCACAATGACAAAAAACTACAGAGCCAGAAGATACCTGGATAGCCTCTGTGATCTCCCCTCTAGAACAAATAAGGTCATGTGTGAAGTTCTCCCAGACAACAGACTCTGCCCATTCAAAATGATGAGAGAGATAAAAGCAAAACACCCCTCCAGAATTGTTGGATGAAATTCTCATATCACTGCAGCTCTGCAAAGTTCTTCTCTTGTACAAACTGCAATTATGAAGTGTTTGACTTGTGCTTAAGTAAAAACATGGTGCCTCATTTGCTCGGTGTCTTCTAGACTAAACAACAGATGCTGTTAAAGAAACTGATTGAGAATTAAGAGGAAAAAAAACCTGCACTCTCACGAACTGTAGACCATAATATCTTCCTATTTGTGGCACACACCCCATTTTCTCTATATGCAATTAAACAGTTCCTTTATTATAGGAGTCAATCACAGTAAGAAGTCCCTCTAATGCTAAGACGGGGAAAAAAGAGGGAAGGAAGGAAAGAAGGAAGGAAGGAAGGAAGGAAAGAAAGAATGAAGGAAATAAGGAAACCAAATTTTACAGAGAAGACTGATAAAACTACTCATGAAGAGAGGTGTTTGACAAGAACAAGATTTTCCTTGTTATTCCAGCCTATAAGGAAAGCAGAGTGGTTGCTGCATAGCAAAAGCGTAGTGTGGCAAAGGGCAAAACCTTCTCTTGATAATAACCATCACGCTACTCTTTTACTAGTTGCATTATTCAACTAGAATTTAAGTATGGTAAAATGTCAAAGAGATTATGATTTCTATTGCCTTTTGCATTTATTTTGTCATGGTAAACACAATGCATTCTTATCCTAAGTAAGACTCTAGAAACATTTGTTTTTTGTCGGTCATGGGGCTTGAACCCTAGACAATGTCCCTGAGCTCTATCAGATCAAGGTGAGCACTCTACCACTTCCAGGCTGGCTTTGAACAGTGATCCTCAGATCTCAGCCTCCTGAGTAACTAGAATTATAGGCATGAGCCTCCTGCACCTGGCCTCTAGAAACATTTTTAAAAAGAAACGCCAAACTCTGTACCATTGACTTCCTCAAATAGATCCATAAGTCAGTTCAGGCTACACTGAGAATGAAGTCTTTAAATGGTACTTTAAATATCTAAGGGATATTTCCCTTTTTACTTTATTTTATTTATTTATTTATTTATTTATTTTTGCCAGTCCTGGGGCTTGGGGGCTGTCCCAGAGCTTCTTTTGTTCAAGGCTAGCATGCTACTACTTGAGCCACAGTACAACTTCCGGCTTTTTCTGAGTAGTTAATTGAAGACATGAGTATCATAAACTGTTCTGCCCAGGCTAGCTTCAAATTTAATCCTCATATCTCAGCATCCTGAGTAGCTAGGATTATAAGCGTGGGCCACCAGCATCCGGCTCCTATTTTATTAAAAAGGTAACATTAAGCCAGGCACCATGGCTCAATTCTGTCATCCTAGCTACTTTCAAGGTTGAGATCAGAGGAATGAAGTGTGAGGCCAACTGGGCATAAAATTTCATGAGACTCCATCTTAACCAAAGGTTGGGCACAATGGCTACCCCTGTCATTGCAAGCCATGGGGAAAGCACAGTGGCTTGGTGCAGTGGTGTATAGCTGTCATCCCAGTGACAAAGAGAAGCACTAATAGAAAGATTAGACTGCGTCAGCCCAGGCAAGAAGTGAAGCTTTATCTTGATAATAACTAGCCAGGCATGGTGGCTCATACCTATAAAGCTAGCTACTCAGGAGGCTGAGATCTGAGGATCGCAGTTCAAAGCCAGCCTAGGCAGGAAAGTCCGTGAGCCTCTCATCTCCAATAAACCACTTAGAAAACTGGAAGTGGCGCAGTGGCTCAAGAGGGAGAGCACTAGCCTTGAGTGAAGAGCTGAAGGACAGCGCCCAGGCCCAGAGTTCAGGCTCCATGACTGACAAAATAAACAAATAAATAAATAACCATCACCAATAAAAGGGTTGACTAGGTGGCTCCAGTGGTAAAGCTCCCGCTTACTGATCACAAAGTCCTGAATTCAAACTGCAGCAATGCCAAAAGAAGTAATAGTAACACAATTTGCTTCTAAAGAATAACTCTGCAATAGTGAAATGTTCAATTGGTAGCCAATGAATACCTGTTGAGTGGTTTCTTTGTGCTCACCATGGAGCAACTGGGCAAAAACTTTTCAGACCGGAGGAAAACTGTTGCAGAGAGGCATAGCATGATTCAAATTGTTGCTAGAGAGGAGAGAGAGGGGACATGATCCAAAATCATAGTAAGTGACCTGCCAGGAGTTGTGTCTTCTTCTTGTTAGTTGCTACCTTGTGGAAATTTTTGCTGTTTCTATTCTGCACAGAACAGATGGAACTCTGATTTATGAATCCCGGTGTATAAAGTTAATTTAATATTCTGTTGTACTTCATGCACTATCATATTTCCCACATTTCACATGTTTCCTTCTAGATCATTTGTCACAAAAACAACATTACAATGCTGGAATGGGAGAAATAGGCACTATAAAGTTGGGGAACTAATGATATTGCAAGGAACCTTCATGCACCCAATAAAGATGTATAGAGTCCCTTCTGTGGCAGGCACTTGTCTAAGAACTAAGGATCTAGTCAATAAGTCAGAAAGTTTTTTGCTCAGTGAAGGAGAAAAATAATAAAACAAATAAATAAGTGAACAAATAAATAGCAGACTCATGTATGTATGTATATGTGTGTCAGAGAGAGGGTCTTATAGCAGGCCTGAGACTAAAGAATAGGTCACATATGCAGAGCATTAAACTTAAAATTTGATTTTAAGATGGGGTGGGGAGGGTAGGAGGGCTGACCCAGTTTATGTAGGAAATGAGGAGACATGTTTAGATTTCTTTTCATTCTCTTCCATTTTTATACTGCTAAGATCAAGTATAGGATCTGTCTTCATCTCTCGTTGTGAAGCAAGATTTATAGCTCTGCCAGCAGAGTTGGAGCCCACCCAACTTGCAAGGCTACAAACTGGAAGAGAAGCTTCTAGAACAGGGATCGAAACTGGGAATCTGCAGGGTGGGAGGCAGCAAGATGGTGGAAGTCCATGGTGTGTACAGGATGGAATGAACCTAAGAAAGGTTCATGACCTTTGAGAAGGAATTCAAATACCTTTGTATCCCAGATCAATCATAAAATCCAGACCTATCTATGGGCCTGCTATATCAGGACAAAATAAATCTTCACACAATGAGTCTATGATTCTGGAACCAAAGTTTCCATGGCTTACATTGTATTGGTTAACATGACACAAGATCACTAGCAAAGATACACAAACACATACACACACACACACACACACACACACACACACACACACACACACACACAACACAGCACAAGACCACATCATTTCCAGCATTTTACTATAACCCAAATAATGCACATAAGCAATCTTTAGAATGCTTTTATTTTTCAGCAATAGTTCAAAATCATGAGTTAGTTTAAGACTGAACTTAACTGTGATGTGCTAATGATATTGAGACAATTATGACCTTAACCCTAGGCAAGGTAACCATCCATTTCAAAAGGAGTTTATACTAGCATCTATATTTCTTCCCAAAAAGAAGATCTGAATATATAGAGATGGGGATCCTTCTATTCTGCAAATTCGGGCTTTAGATAAAGACCATGCTCTGTCTTGGAACTAGGCATGTTGCATGTACTAATCTTTACTGCAAAGCAAGTATATCCCTTCCTTATGTTCAAGCCTCAGTCTGTTGTACTTGGAAGTTAGAGGGACCAGATCTCTGAAACTGCAGAGATCTCCGTGGTTCCACTCAAACCCACCTACGTCCAGGAAGATTGGAGAGCAAATCTACTCTCCATGGGTTGTGTGCCAGAGACTCAAACTAGCCACATCAACTTCTGCTTGCATAGTTTCTGTTGTTTCAGGAGTAGATTTCAGCTAGATTGGATGGCCTCTGGAGATGTTTTTCTTCCCTAGAATTACAGAAAAGCCTTGGTGATAGCAGAATTCACCTCCTTGGTGAGACACTTATCCAATTTGTCCACTGCCTTGATGCTTCAGCCTGTACTGGAGACCCAACTGCAGCCAGCACTGACCAATTGTACCCTGAGTCACTGGTTCAATGTAGGCTCACTCTCGTGAAGAGAATGAGCTGTGCAGAAAGTCAATGGAGAACAGAATATTGGTAGATGTTTTCAATTCACTGATATTACTGAAGGCTGGAAGTGTAGCTCAGTGGTTCACAGACCTTGGGGTCAATCTCCCTGGGACTACAAACACAAAAACGTCATCCATTCAACAAACATCTTTTCATATATGTGCTGAGTCCTAGAGATAAAGTATGGAACTTAGCAGATGGTCCCTGCAGACACTTAACTTACTATTTATCCTGAGTTTGAGGGTCTGGTTGACATGACTTTCAAATCCAGTACCATATCTTTGCAAAGCTTCCTAGGCTGAGTAATAAGGGTGATAGAATCATGCAAAGAGTTGCTATGAAGGTTTAGTGAGATAATACATGTGAAGAATCTAGCCTGAGGCCTTGCTCTGTGTAAGCTATCAATGAGATCTCAATGGAGTGGGTCATGGGAGGCATGCTGGAAATTGCACAGTGAACATAGAATGACTTTATCTGTGCATAAAGCACCTTTGGCAGATAGCCAGACTCCAAATCTCAAAGGGCTGCATCCCAGCTCCAGCCAACACAGCCTCAGAATGCTCAGCTGACACCCCAGCATTCACAACAAAATGCTACCACTTCTGGCAGACCATGACCCTAAGCAGCAATAAAGGCTCCCAGAGGTCTTTTGTCAATTGTCCCCTGAACAGAATATAAACATCTCCACACTGCCATTCAGTGGACATCCTGTTTACATGGCAAGTGGGGATCTTGGTTGCTTTCCCTCTTCTCTTTTTAAAGACTGTAATTATGTTTACCCAAGACCAGCAGTAGGTGCCATGAGGGCTGTGTGTTGAATTCCCTGGCTAACACTGCAGACGACTGGCGGCAGCCCCGCTGACCCCTGCGTCCCGGCAGAAGGCCAGCCCTGCTCACACCAACGCGGTCCTTACAAAGATGCCCATTCTAGCTGAGCTGTTTTCTCTGAATGCATGCTGGAATGTTTTGGATCATTGTCTAGCAGATGCCAGAGTTTGTCCATATTGTGTACTTCCTAGACAATTGGATGATAAAGGGAAGCACAGAGAAGGGTACAGAGCCCTGTGGAAGGTTCCTTGAGTAACTTGCAGCATTCACTGGGTGTGTATTTCATATGCATTGTTTCAGGTGACCTGAAGGTTGTGGATCATGACTTGATTTTTTACATAGATCACTCTGCTCATAAGTGGTAGAACTGGAATTTAAAGCAGATTTATCAAGCTCTATCATCTATGTTCTTTTGACTTTTGGGAGAATAGAATGAGGAGTCCTATTTATAGTCTTTCACAGAAGCCCAAATAAGTCAGTTTGACTTAGTGAGTCATAGATATTTCACTCCTTTTCTAACCTTCTCTTAGCAGTCACAAACATGAACCCAATGAATTTAGCATAATGTAGAGCTCTTCTCATTTGGTAGCAACTGACAATGTTTGCAAACTCTAGATGAAATATATAAAGCAACTTCTGAGAATTTGAAGAAATAAACAACAGATAAGCTTGTGGAAAGAGACAAAATTTGAAATCTGATAAAGTATTCAGCATGGAGCTAAGTTTCCTGGTTGTGTTAGTTTATTTTGGTTTTGAGTCTTCCCTTAAAAGTTGGCCATTGTCATAAAGTGGTAGAGCAAGCACATCAGGAAATGACTCCAACCTTGGATCATACCTTGACTGTACATTTGTAAGAGATAGTAAATAGGAGATGTCCAACAAAACTCCTTCACATAGATACATTCCTCAGAAAGTATAAGATAATAAGTATTTATTGTTTATTTAATTACATTCTGTTATCTCCTATTATTATAGTCTCTGCTAAACTTGGGCTAGTTTGTTACACGGCAACAGGTAACTGATTCACAAAGCAAGATCAGACCCTAAGAAGACCACAGCACACAGAAATCCAAGCAGTCTATACTGCTATCTCACCTGGCTAGGCCCCAGGTAGATTGACTGTGACTTCATGTTACAGCTTTAGGAATTCAGAACATGTCAAAAAGCTAACCTGCTTCAGATTTCTTTCCCAGGAGCACATTCCCAGTTTGGCTATAAGCTGTCTTAACTCAAAAGAACCTGGCCTCAGAAAAGTAAGGGATTTTAAGAGAAAGACTGGATGGAGGGAAAATGAATAGAGGCTGAGACAAATCAGGACAGGATCAGCTAATCCTAAAGAAAGGGTCACCAGCATTTAACACTGTAACTATAATGTGACCAGCGTCATGTGGGAAGGACATGAGCTGGACAAGAACAGGTGCTCACATCCAGGGTTGTTTATTTCATGATCTCAGAGGTATCACTGTCACTCAGTCCATGGCACGCACACTATCCTCTGGCTGACCATGAGAGGGCCCCATGCAGCCGCCAGGGCTGGTGGCTGCCAATGTTAGTAAACCTGGGTTCATGAACAGGATAAGAGTCCAAAGAAAACCATTCATTCTCTAGTGTGGGCTACCATGTGTTTTGTGGGCTTATGGAAGCCTTACTTCCCTCAGGCAAACCAAGTAAATACTGATTGTGAAAGAGCAAATCTAGGCTGTGGGATAAAGACTCAGGATGTACTACTTACTATGGTCAGGAAATGTGGCAAGATGAATAATGGCTCCTACATATGTCTGTATCCTAATGCAAGGAACTTGCTAATGTTACCTTCCAGAGCAAAAAGAACTTTGTGGAAAGAACCACATGAGGAAAGCTGAGTTGGGGAAGTTATTCTGGATTATCTGGGTGGGTTTGATGTCATCACAAAGTCGTAAGAAGCAGACAGGAGGGCTCAGCTCACAGAAGCAGGCCACAAGATGATGAAATCAGAGGTTGGAGTGGTTCACTTTGAGAATAGGGAAAGAAGCCACAATTCAAGCCACACAGGCAGCTACTAGGAGTGTTGAGAAAGACAAGAAAAGGATTTCTCCTTATAGTCTCCAGAAGGAAACAGACCTGAAGACACCTTAATGTTAGCCTTCAGAACTTACCCTAGTAGTTCTGGCCTCCACAACAATATTAGTATTAATTTGTGTTGCTTGCAGAACTTGTGATAATTTGTTGCAGCAGCCACAAAAGGAAACTAACACAGAAACCATGGGGAACTAGTCAGAGAAGAGCAGGGGAGGTAATTTGGAGCCTCAATTCTTGGAGCCCAAGGCCAAGTTATTGAAGGAAGTAACAATTTCAAACCAGCAAACAGAGAACCCACATTTCAATTATGCCCATTGTTAAGACTGAAGACCATGCACCATCACTGTCCATTTCCTACTCATTATCTTGTCAACATCAAGAGTATTTTTCCAAAGAAGCTCTCAGATTCACCTTTTATTAAAGCATATGAACAAATGAAGGGAGGACCCAAATGTACTACAGGGAATTGCGCCAAATGCTAGCTGCTCTTAAGGCCAATGTTTATGGCAGAAATCAAGATTAACTGCTTCCTTCTCTGCTAAATCACGTTTACTGTGATTTATAGTGTATACAGACAAATACATAAATGCACACAGAAAACAGATTTTTTTTGCCTGAGGTTTGCTCTATAGCACAGGTAAACGTAGGAGAGTGCTCTGTTACACATTTGATTATATAAACATCCCAGACTTGAGTAGGTTAAAAAAAAAAACTCTAACAAAGTAAAAGACTTAAAAGTAAAAGATTTAAAATGTTAGTCTTAAGTAAAGGACTTAAAATCACATATTTCTAACTAATATAACATATATAATACATAATTACAGTGTTATGCATTTGCTAGTATATTTAGCTGGTATAACTTACAGAACATGAGACACTGTTCAAAAAAATGTACTCATTAACCTGATTTATGTAACTGTACATCACCATTACAATAAAAAATAATTTAAAAGCTAAGAGATTCCAAGCTCCAGTACTGGTGTGCACATGTGTACATACACATGTGCATACATACATACACACACACACACACACACACACACAGCAAATGAGAAGCTCAACCAATTATAAAATCATGATTTTAAAAAATGGCAGACAAATATACATCCCATAATCAGGTAATTACCATGAGCTGGAAAAAGCAGAGAAAAGATAATCCTAGAATTCAAAGGAAGTATAAGTTGAAACAAGAAAAGTTTATTCTTGTAGACCTCCCTCAAGTGCTAAGAGTTAGTCATGAGCCTCAGTTGTAGCATATTGTTTATCCATTTGTGCAAGAATCATCTCTTATTTATTTTATTTTGTTGATTTGGTTTTATTGATGTTAGACATATTCACCTGCACCATCCCCTTACCTTTCTTCACCAGGTATCTACCCCCATATATTCAAATTTGTATTTTTGGATTGGCATGGCCTTGGAGGACAGAAGTCCAAAATTAAGGTGCACTCCATACAGAGGCTAGAGGGGAGACTCCACCCCTTATCTCTGAAAGCTTCTTGTAGCTTTGGAAACTTGTTGCTGCTTCCCTCCAATCTCTGTCTCCATCTTCACATAACTGCCTTGTCTTCTCTGCCTCTACTGTGGGTCTCTTATGAAGACATGTTACTGAATAATGTCCATTTAGAAATCCAGAATAATCTCATCATGGATCCTTACCTGACTATTTGCAAGGACCTTTATGCAAATAACTGGTCATATTTACTAGTATTGAAACTTGGATAGAATTTTTAGGAAGGGGAACATCATTGAACCTATTATGGTATGATAGATAGATAGATAGATAAATAATTCTTGTGTAAATGTGTTGTTTTTTGATAAGTAATATTGTGTCAAATTTTTATTCTGTACCTTACTTTTTTCACAGTGTCATTTGTCATCCCATAATGTTTTTATGAGCCTAGTTTATATGCCATGATATGTACCTGCCATATTTTACTTATTAAATCTCACTTGGCCACCACTTATCTGCAGGAAAGGATATCACATTTCATACCTGCTTTGGGGTATGATTCAATATTCCTCTCGTGTATATTCCCAGATGGCAGTCTGCAAGATCATAATGGATATAAACATAGCCTCAGTTTCTCTAAGCATCACCAGATTGTTAACTTTCTCATGCATAAGAATTCCATTTCCCTAAATTCCTGTCAATATTTGAGTCATAAAATTTTGTTTCCTATTCTGATGTCTGTAAAATGCCATCTCATGATTGCTCTAATTATAGTTTCTCCAATGATTAAATGAGGTAGCACACCATTTCTCACAGTTTTCAGTGTCTATGACTTACCCAGGAAAAACAGACTTGTTAGCAGACTTTCACCTTTCTGTTATACTAGTATATCAATTTTGTTCTAGATTATAATGCATGTACTCTTCTTGTCTTTTCTCTTTGTTCCACATATGTAAGTAAGAATTCACTTTTTGGCTGTATTTTCAGACCCTTAATTCTGAGATCAGATCTTTATTTGAGACATAATGAGAAGGGGACACAAGCAAGGATACCCTTTGCTTCATTCTGTATAGTAACAGACAATGGCTAACAGAATGGTCCACTCTCCTTTCTGTTGATAACCAGTTTTAGGTGCTTCCTCTTGGAAGAACATAATTAGACTTTAGATGTCAGCCTCTCAGCTGCAACAGTGGCGGTGGGTTCTGCTTAGTGGAACTCTATGGTTCTGGTGTCACTAATGACAGTGGCCTTGTGAGTTCAGTAGCACTAATTGTGCAGTTCCAGCCATGTTTGCAACATGTAGACTCCAACCAGATACACCTGAGCTCAGGGAAGAGCACATTTTTCCCCTTTATCCCTTTAAATATCATGATAATAAACTTTAGGCCAACTTTAGCAGCCTAAAATTATCTGTTTTTCTGACCAGGTACTGACTATTTTCCATATGCTTATCATCTTCTTAGAATGATCCATTGTCTTCCAATAACATTTCAGAATGTATTTTTCTAAGGTAAACAATCTCAGACCTTTTTTTTATTTTTTTGGGGGGGTCCAGTCGTGGGGCCTGAACTCTGGGCCTGGGCACTGTCCCTCAGCTCTTCAGCTCAAGGCTAGCACTTTACCACTTGAGCCACAGTGCTACCTCCGGCTTTTTTCTTTTTGCTTATGTGGTGCTGAGGAATTAAACCCAGGGCCTCAGACATACAAGGCAAGCGCTCTACCACTGAGCCACCTTCCCAGCCCCTCAGACCTTTTATACCTAAAAAGCATCTGTGTCCCAGTGATAACAGAGCTGGGTATAAAACCACGGGAGTCTTATTCTTGTGCTTTGAAAGCATGATTGCACTGAATCCAGTGTAGCATCCAGTGTTGCTGCTAAGAAGAGTGATGGCAGGTCATTCCACTGTTTTCCCCCAGGAATCTTTCAAAGAACTTTCTCTTTTCTTCTAAGTTCTTAAATTTGTCTAATATATGTCTATTTGTTTATTTATCTCTTCTGCCTGACACACTAAAAGCCCTTTAAGTCTAATGTCTTTACCTATATTTATAGATTGTTACTGATTCCTAACATAACTCTTCATTACTATTTATTCTTCTCTCTCAATTTGAGACTCACATCCATTTTAGACTTCTATTTCTATACCTCGAATTTATTAACTTTTTTTAAATCAGTTCTTCTCTTATTGTCCCTTGCCTATGGAGTTTTGTCTTCCACTCATCAATGAGTTCATCCAAATTCTACAAACTATTGGTCAGTCCTTCGGTTTAGCCTTTCATTTCATCTATTGACTTTTTTTTAGTATATATTTTTTATTTGCAAAGATACTGTATAGAGGGTTTACAGTTATATGACTAAGGTAATGAGTACATTTCCTATCAAGCATTGTTACCTCCTCCTTTGTTTTCCTCTACCATCCCTTCCCTCCCCATCTCCCCAACTCCTCCCTTCCCCTCCAAGTTGTAAAGTTTATTTTCAAAATAGTGTCTTGTACATCTCATTGTTGCAATGGGTCAACCCATATCCTTATTTCAACATTTTGTTATTTTTCTTCCCCTCCCCAAATTAGAAAAATGTATAAAAAAGATGCAAGGAACCGGAATCAAATACAGTGAAAACACGAGTTATACCATGAGGGAAGAGCATATAAAAGAAACAAAAAAACCCACATAGTACATTATAAATACACTAAAAACAACAGCAACAAAGATAAAACCTCTTGTGTCCCTATCTTGGGGTTCATTCTCTTAGCATCATCTTATATGGTCATATGTACATAGCTTTTGATCTTTTCTGCTTGTCCTAGAAATATACTAGTTTTTGCCAATAAGGGAAACCATGGGACCTATGTTTCTTTGGGCTTATTTCACTTAATATAATTTTTTCCAAGTCTTTCCATTTCCTAACAAATGGGGCAGTGTCATCTTATTACATAGTACCTCCAGCTGGATTTTTTTTGGGGGGTCGTGGGGCCTGAACTCTGGGCCTGGGCACTGTCCCTCAGTTCTTCAGCTCAAAGCTAGTGCTCTACCACTTGAGCCACAGCACCACTTCCAGCTTTTTTCTTTTTGCTTATGTGGTGCTGAGGAATCGAACTCAGGGCCTCAGGCATGCAAGGCAAGTACTCTACCACTGAGCCACCTTCCCAGACCTGGATATTTTTTTTTAATGACTTTTCATTTTCCTTTTTCTTT
This sequence comes from Dipodomys ordii, assembly GCF_000151885.1. NCBI lineage: Eukaryota > Metazoa > Chordata > Mammalia > Rodentia > Heteromyidae > Dipodomys > Dipodomys ordii. The sequence goes on along the minus strand of NW_012267219.1, from coordinate 7,493,153 downwards.
CTTTCTTCTTTCCTTTCTTTTTTTCTTTCTTTCTTTTTTGTTGCTGTTTTTGATATTTTTCTCTCCTTTCCCTCTTTGAGGATATTTATTTTGTTTATTTTATGCTCTTGTGTTGGCTCCCACAGAGCCAAAAGGATGAGCAACAACTACCTTTTTACTAAGTCTCCTTTTAATGTATCCTGAGTTAATCTTTCATGATGTCCTTTCCCTGCCCAAACATTTTTTTGTTTCTGTTCTCTATTATCCATGGTGTTAAACTAGCAAAGAGTTACAAGTGTATGGCACCTTCTCCTACCTGCCTTTTTTTTCACTTCTCAATATTGTCATCTAGCTAACTGAAAATACAGGACATTTACTTTCCTGTCCAGTCTTGAATCCTCAGTAATCGTAACACTGTGACTTCTTTTACTATTGCAAAGAAATGGCAAGATAACTTTTCTTGGATCTGAAAGCGCCTAAACATGTTAAGCAGTCTCACATGAGAGAGGTTTTAAGGAGAATAGGGATTGGGCTAGACTTGCTTGTTCTCTCCTCTGATCAAGATGTCATGATTTCAAAATGTCTTCATAGTATGCACCTATGGAGCTAATTTAGGAAGTGGACCTGATGATGTCGATATCATTAGTGGCATCATTAATGATATGAGAAAAACATAGTTCCTGAAAGATGATATAATCTAGCTAAGCATTCAGATCTGTCAGCTTAGCTTGTTGGCCTCAGGACCAATGGAGCAATTTTCAGTTACGATCATATTCTCAATCACGAAAAGAAGTCAATTCAGTGAGAAGCAAAAGGCTGCAAGATAAACTCATGCATCACAAACAAAACACATGCGTGCTTCCAAAAGAAATAATCAAATACGTCCAGACAGTTGGATTAGATTTCTTTTGATGTTTCTGCCATTTGTCTCTGGAACCCAAGTCATTTCTATGTCAACTTGCCCAAGTGCTTGGAGAACATAAGAGCTGCCAAGCAGGGTTCTGACTCTTTAAAGGTCTGTTTATGCCTGCATGACTAATAGTGTTTTTGTGTACTGAGGAGGAAATACCAAGCTAACAAGGAAGACCACAAATCCACAAAATTTTAATTTCTAGTTTTGAGAGTTTTCCTCCAATTCATGTTTCTGTAGTATGAATTTTCATGACGACTTTAAAGTTCGCCATGGTATTTATGGTAATTTCATTACAAACCACATCTTCATCTTTTAATTTCTTTCCTATTTATAATTATATGACTGTAATTAAAAGGTATTACAATGACACGCTATCCTAGCTAAAAGTCTGGCCTGGCAGGCTTATAATATTCAAGGGTTTTTCCCCCCTCTGGCTTTATTTTTTTTCTCCATTTTGGAAGGAGGGTGGGGGAAGGAAAGGAGACCATGGAGACTTTGGTCATTATAACCTTCAGTCCTTCCATCAACTTCTCTTTGTTCCTTTAAAAAATTAGAATTTTTCCAAACAGTCCCCCCCACCAAATGAAATGTTTTGATGTAATAGTTTCCATTTCAGCTTCTCACCACATCTGAAGTGACGCTCATTCAGACTCACTACGAACAGGCAAAGGACTCCAAGGGTTGTTGAAACTTGGATCTCATTCCATCTTCCAGCACCGAAGCCAGCAGCCTCTGCCTCCATTACTCAAAGGATTTGAAGGCTGGGAACTAAGGCCAAGGCGCCTGTTAGCTTTCTCTTTCAGCACATAGAAAGTACTTGTGTGTAAAGACTTTCCCACATTTCAACAAGTTATCATTAACAAGTCCAAGAAAGTGATTTGGAGGCTAGGAAAGTGGCAGCTCAGGCTAAGCCTCAGCTGAAAAGGTTGCAGAGAACCAACTATTTAACTATTTAGCATTTTTAACATCTTCAAAGAAACCAAACCGTGGAGTCAAGCAGAGTCCTTGCCCTGAAGGAGTTCGCACACTAGCTGAAAGAAGAATGTCCATGTTGCCGCTAAAGAACAATTGATCTCCAAGCCAACATTGCCTTGATGAGACTCTAAGACACCATAGGCCACCTATATGCAACCAAACACATTGGGCCAACCCAACTCTCTCACTTTGCATAAAAGAATCCTGGAGCAGTCCATTTTTATAATTACTGCTATAAATATGGCCTCCTATTGAGACTAAATTACCAGACTCTCCCCTCTGTCATTAAAGATTCTTCTTGGCAACTTTTGAAATCTTTTCCTACTAGTAGACTTTTACCAGGACACACTTAATCCACTTGAAGGATGACCCTCAGAAGAGTAGGAGTTATGATCTTGATCCCATTCTTTCTAAATGGCCCCAGTCCCTCTCCATACTTGTCCTCTTTGCCCCTCTCCCTGCAGCACTGCCTCTGGAGTAAGAGACAACACCTGGCCTTAGATTCAGACTGAGTTCACAACCAGGTAACTTGAGGGGATGGGTGAGGTTGGAAGACATGAAGCGGGGGAAGGGTGGAAAGTGTGAAATTAATCAAAATGCACTATCCTCATAAACTGGCATATTGAATTGAAACTTCCTTATACAACTACTTAAAATAATAATCTTTAAAAAGTAATTCCATAAAGTAGTGAAATCTGATCATAATGGTTGGTTTTACTCCTGCGACATTGCTTTGCACTCTTAGTTCCATACTGGAATCACCTCGTGTGACAGAATGACATGTGTTCTCCAAAAGTCAGATGTGGAAGCCCTAACCTCCAACTTGAATGTGTTTGGAGGTGGGTCCTTTGAAGAGGTAATTATGATTATAGTGACCATAAGGGTAAGTTACTAATCTTCTTGGACTACTTTCCATGTGAGAAAAGACACCAAGGGTCTCTCTACACAAGTGTGCGCGCACACACACACACACACACACACACACATACCACTAACCCCATGTAAGGACAGAGCAAGGATCAGACTTCTGTGAGACAAAGAAGAAAAATCTCACCAGAAACCAACCCTGTTAGAGCTTTGATCTTGGACTTCCAGCTGGGAGAACAGTGAGAAAAAGGATCCCTATTGTTTTTTATTTTATTTTATTTAAAAAATGCTGTACGGAGGGGTTACAGTTACATGAGTAAGGTAATGAGTACATTTCTTGTTGAGCATTGTTACTCCCTCCTTTGTTGTTCTTCCACTATCCCTTTCCACCCCCACATCCTTCACTCCCCCCACCCAAGTTGTAAAGTTCGTTTCCAACATAGTGTCTTGTGAATATCATTGTTGCTATGGGTCACCCTGTGTCCTTGTTTCAGCATTTTGTTATCCCCTTCCCCTCCCCAAATTAGATAAATGTATATACAAGATGCAGGGTACCAAAATCAAGTACAGTGACAACAGGGGATATACCATTGGAGGAAGAACATACAAAGGAAACAAAAAAAATCACATAGTACATTAAAAATAACAACAAAGAAAAACCTCTTGTGCCCATATCTTGGGGTTTGTTTCACTTAGTATCATCCTATATGGTCATATGTACATAGATTTTGAGCTTTTCTGCTCATCTGATATAATTATCCTAGATATATACTAATTATTGCAAATGAGGGAAACCATGGGACCTATATTTCTTTGGGTCTGGCTTACTTCACTTACTATGATTTTTTTCCAAGTCTTTCCATTTCCTAACAAATCGGGCCATGCCATTCTTTCTGATAGAAGCATAGAATTCTACTCTGTGTGTGTGTGTGTGTGTGTGTGTGTGTGTGTGTGTGTGTGTGTGTGTGTGTGTGTGTGTATACACATGTCACAGTTTCTTGATCCATTCCTCTACTCAGGGGCATCTGGATTGGTTCCATATCTTAGCTATGGTGAATAATGCTGTGATAAACATACTTGTGCTGGTAGCTTTAGTATGTTTATGATCATTTGGGTAAATTCCCAGAAGTGGGATTGCTGGGTCATAGAGGAACTCTATGTGTAGTCTTTTGAGGAACCTCCATACTTCTTTTCCAGAGTGGTTGAACAAGTTTACACTTCAACCAACAGTGCAGTAGCATTCCCTTTTGGCGACATCCCGTCCAGCATCTCTTGTTATTAGAGTTCTTGATTATTGCCATTCTAATTGGGATGAGGTAGAATCTCAATGTTGCTTTGATTTGCATCTCTTTTATGGCCAGAGAAGTTGAGCATTTCCTCATGTGTTTACTGGCCATAGAACTGAAGACCCAGAAATGAACTCACAGACCTATAGCCACCTAATCTTTGATAAGGGAGCTAAAATAGTAGAATGGAAGAAGGACAGCCTCTTCAGTAAATGGGGCTGGCAAAATTGGTTAAACACCTGTTAAAAACTAAAGCTAGATCCATATATATATCACCCTGCACCAGAACCAACTCCAAATGGATTAAAGGCCTCAAAATCAAAGCAAACACCCTGAAAACATTACAGGAAGGAATAGGAGAAACTCTAGGTCTCCTTGGCACAGGCCAAAATTTTCTTAATAAAGACCTGGAAACACAACAAATCAAAGAAAGGTTGGACAAATGGGATTGCATGAAATTGCAGAGCTTCTGCATGGCAAAGGACATAGCTAGCAAGATCAATAGAAAGCCCACGGATTGGAAGAAGATCTTCACTAGCCATACAATGGACAAGGGTCTCATATCTAAAATATACCTGGAATTCAAAAAATTAAATCCTCCAACAACAAATCCTCAAAGAAACAACTGCCCCATTAATAAGGAATTCCTATTGTTTAAACCACACACTGGTAAATCATTGTGGTGGCCTGAATGAACTAATACATCTAGAGGAGTTCTTGAAAACTCAATTCTCCATACAAGTTATATCTCTAGGCCTCCAGGATTTTTAAAACTCACAAGATAATCCCAATATGCAGTAATATCATGACAAAAAGGGTATAGTCATCTTTGAAATAGTAAATACATTTTCTTTAGTTTTTTTTTGTTTTTTTTTTACTAATGTGAGAAAGTGAGCAGAATTGCAAGTTGACAGCTAACTACAAGCTGACAAAGTTATACTGTAGCTTTTAAGCCTGGAATAATAAATAGTACAAGCTCATTCACAGATGTTCTGGATTGCTTGTTTAATGTTGACTTTGTTCCAGATGCTATGCTAGGTGCTGGTGTTTGCATGATGGTTGGAGAGTGCATGCTTGCATGCAATGATCTGTTCTCTACAGAAAAGGAAACTCCACAGTTCTTCCAGGTAGCTGGCAGCTTTGGTGGTCAAGAGAGACATCTGTAAAAGTTGTTCTAAGGGCATCTTTACTCATGTGACTAAAGGTCTTTATTAAGAATGTTCACGGCAAAGCAGTCTACAGTCAGTCTAAATCTTTTGTTCTTTACTGAATCTAGACTCAAAGATCAACTGCCGTTATTACTGTGTTTAGGCAAGGTATTTACTCCTGGGAGAACAGGGCTGTTGTTCATGTGTGAATTCCAAGTTGGTCCAGAAAGAACTTTTCTGTGGTTTGTCTAACAAATAGCCATTCACTTTATAAATTGCCTGTGAAGAGGGATAGAGCAGAATCAATCACTGGCAATCTTCTGTTTGTTTCCCAAACAAGTTTGTGGGATTTTAGGAATTCTACAACCTGATTTAAAAAAAAAAAAGCATTTTTGAGAGAAAATCTTCAGATCCAGATTCTCATTCCATTTATTGTTAAGCCATCACCCACTGTGAAGTAAACATGACTGTATGTGCTCAGAGCATATGTAGACTTAAAACTATTGAGATTTCTGTTATTCCCTCTGTGGGAAAGCAAAGAACATTTTTTCTTCCCATCTTAATCCCTATCACCATCCACCCCTGGAGCTCACTCAGGGAGTGTCTCATACCCAGGAAGCCTATTGAATAGACAGGTCATTACACTTCCTGGGTAGATTCATAGGGGTCAGATGTCCACAGATAGGGTTGAGAATGAGGTTCTACAGTGCCCAGGGTCTTGGCATTCTTTGGTGCTGGGGGGAGGGAAGGGGAGGAGGTTAGAAGGTAATAATAACCACTTTTTTTTTTCACTCCAAAGGAGTTTTTAAGTTTCCAGGCTAACAAATTGTTTACTAGTGTACAATGAAACTTCCTTGTCTAGTCATAGGGTGAGGCTTTAGAAAATTAGAAACAGAACTCAGAGCTCCTCAAATTTCCTAGTAACTCCCAGTAAATTTTGTACTCCTGTCTTCAAACTTTTCTTTGAGGGGTTAGGATTTCACAAACTGACCACTGAAGGCTATGAACAAAATTATATCATGATGCCCATTGTCCAACTAGGAGTGATGAGACCAGAGTTATCAGTAAATATGGGATTATCACCAAAGAATCTCAGAGGAATTGTTAGAATTTTGTATTCAGTAACAGGGACAAAAAGGAAAGGTCTTACACGTATACACACACCAAAACTAGTTGGTCTCCCAAACCTTGTGGAAACAAAGAAACCTGGGGAAAAGTGAATTTTAAAGGCCTAGGATTCTAGTGCTGCCCCCAACTGGTTAACAGGAACTAGGCTACAAAGCAACCAGCAGACTGAAAGATGCCTTCCTATTGGTCAGTTATGCCCAGATTACTATTTCCTGTTAATGGTGGTATCAAATTGACAAAGAGAAAACAACTTTATTTGGAGCTGTCTGTCAAGTCTCATCTTGACCGGCATAGCTGCTCCTCACCCCCCAGGGAGACATCATTTTCCCATGTAGTTACTATTTAGTTTGTGTTTGTGAAGTGTGCGTGGTTATGATTTTTAATGTTTTCTTCTCTTTCCCTGTCCTCTTTAAATTCTCTCTCTTCTAAAACTTGATAAATTTCACTCTCTTTTCTCTTAAAACTGCGTTAGGACTCATTCTGGGCTGTAGGTAAGAGGAAGGTAGAGAGAGAGAAAACACTAACTGATAATATGCAATCCAGACTCCCTTGAGAATAGTGAAGGGGGGGGAGGGGAAGGCTGTTAAACACCTGAGATTGGCTCTTGACTGAGATTCTAGAGCAGGGAGCAGATGAGTTAAACCAAAAGGTGGCCTATCTTCCCAGGGAGTCTTCTGAGAAGGGACAGCATAGAGTAAGATCTGGGGTTGGTTTTCTCCTTGGTGACATCTAGTTTTATCCTTTAAGAAAACCCACCAGTTAAAAAAGAACGGAAGAAGGAAGGAAGGAAGGAAGGAAGGAAGGAAGAAAGAAAGAAAGAAAGAAAGAAAGAAAGAAAGAAAGAAAGAAAGAAAGAAAGAAAGAAAGAAAGAAAGAAAGAAAGAAAGAAAGAAAAAGAAGAAAGAAAGAAAGGCTCAAACTTTTTTTCTTCTTAAACTTTTTTTTTTTTTGGGGTCCAGTCATGGGCCTAAACTCTGGGCCTAGGCGCTATCCCTCAGCTCTTCAGCTCAAGGCTAGCACTCTACCACTTGAGCCACAGCGCCAATTCTGGCTTTTTTCTTTTTGCTTATGTGGTGCTGAGGAATTGAACCCAGGGCCTCATGCATGCAAGGCAAGCACTCTACCACTAAGCCACCTTCCCAGCCCCTCTTCTTAAACTTTTTAAGAATAAGGAAACTTCAATTCCACTTTCTTCTTTTAAAAAACATTTTCTCTCCACCTCTGTTCTCAACATGTTTAAAGCTAATGTAAGAACTAATGTTGTGTACCTAATAGAAAGACAACTAATACATGTGATTTCACCACCTATTGTTAAAAGTGGAAATAATGTGAAAGATCTGAAAAATACATTTACATATACTCCTTATTGCTTATTTTGGGAATAAAAATTCTTTGCAACTAAAAAATGTTAAGGTAATACATTTATATTTACATTTATATCTAATACATTTATATTATACATTACTTTCATTTATATGTTAAGGTAATATATAATGTATAATATTAGTATATATCACATATTATATCATAGTTATAAATGACATTAAAATGGTATATGTTAGTATATTCTATGACATATTATATATACTAATATAATATACACACCTTCTTATTAAAAATAAGAACTTACTAAGAGCTTAATAAGAAATCTCGGTAATGAAAAAGGTTTTGATATGTAGGTTTTATCAATCATCTTTACACCTCAGCACTTAACATATTACCAGATATATGGCTGTCCAATAAACATGTGTTGAATTAAACTGGAAAAATACTTTAATCTTCTCACTTCTCCTAATAAAAAAAATAATTGTCACAAAATGATTTTGTATTTTTCTTCCAAATAGCTCAAGAATTCCTGCCTGGGTACAGTTTCACAGAATTCCCTGATCCATCATTCTTGAGCAGTTAATTGCCTTACAGTGGAATCTAAATCTAAGATACAGAAGTATACTTTGGGATATACAATTTTTTTTCTTTTTCTTAGGAAAATGTGCCCTGGTTTTGTAGAATGAGTTGACTTACTTCATTACATGTGGTTCTGACTCCCATTTTTCATTCTCACTGAAAAGGCAAGGTGTCTTATTCTGTTTCCTTCATATGAACACCATGTCTCATGCTTTGTCTTTGCTGTAATCTCTACCACATGGGCAAGAGTGCATGGAGCATGAAATTAGTATTGTTGCCTCTTCCTAAGATACAGTGACTGCTCAGGATAGATGTCACCCAGACCCCTCTTCTTCCCAGATATTTGATGATACCATGTACTTATACCAGTCTATGCTGAGTATGACCTTGAATTAAAGGGCTTTCAACTATTTTCACACCTTCTTACCTTCTTCAGATGAAATGGAATTGATCAAAATTCAACTTAAGAATCATCCTTAGCAACTGATTTTTATATAAAGTGACTTTTCTCTAATAGGCCCCCCATACACCTGCCATCTATCTGCATCAGATAGTCAAGTTGACCAAGATCTCACATGTAGGACAGGAGTCCAGCTTCAGTTGGACTGCTCTTTCCTTGTGCCACTGGCTTCTCAAAGGTGAATTTCAAGGAGTAGCATAGGCATGACCTGTGAGCTGTTAGAGCTGTGAATTTCTTAGCCCCATCCCAAACCCTTAGGGAGCCAGGCACTTCTGGCGGAGTGGCGGGGAAGAGGGCAGGGAGGACAATCTGTGTTTCATCAAGCCCTCCAGGAGATACCAATGAGGCATGTTCACATCTGAGAATCACTACTCTCTGCCATCCTTTCCTCTTCAATCTGGATCTAGCTTCTGACTTTATGTTTCCCAAAGCACAAAAGAAAGCCCTTGGGCTTGAGTTTGTACCAACCCCTCAGCAAGGCTACCCTTGGTCCCACTCCAGCCCACAGTGTATGTGGAAAAGAAAAGTCAAAATTAATCACAGGATCTAGTTTTAATACTCTTAAGCCCCTTGAGCTCCTCTCCTTGGACTGTACTAAAGCTCCAAGGAGAGAAGCTTTGCTTCTTGCTGTGAAAACTGGTGGGGTCACTTTTCACTAGTCCACTTGATCTTGAGCCACAAGGGATGTTTGTTAAGTTCCACAGCAGATCCTAGGACAACAGACAACCAAGCCAGTGAAGTTTTCCTTCAAGGAAACTTATTAATTTGGTGCTGTGAAATAGTTCCCATGGTAGATATATGATGAGTAAATTTGACAATTTTTTTTTTTGGTCCAGTCGTGGGGCCTGAACTCTGGGCCTGGGCACTGTCCCTCAGCTCTTCAGCTCAAGGCTAGCGCTCTACCACTTGAGCCACAGCGCCACTTCCGGCTTTTTTCTGTTTGCTTATGTGGTGCTGAGGAATCAAACCCAGGGCCTCATGCATGCAAGGCAAGCGCTCTACCACTGAGCCACCTTCCCAGCCCCAAATTTGACAAATTTTGAGTGCTATAGGTAAAGAGGAAAAGCATGGACCAAAATGTTAGCTAATATTTTGCATGGAAATAGACAAGCAGAGTTCTTGGAGTTTTTTGCTAACTTTGTACACTCTTACACTGTTGTAATCTTATTATAGATAATCATTTTGTGTCTGTTTAAGTCTTTCTTTCCTTCTATTTTTTTTATGGGAAGCAATTCTTGCTGTGTTGCTCAGGCTGGCCTCAAACTCCTGGGCTTGATAATCATCTTGCTTCAGCCTTCTGGGTTATCTGGGACTACAAGTATACTCACCACATCACCTAGCTCTAAAGTCTCTATGTTTTAAAGCAACTACGACTACATAGATGCCTCCTCATTGTAGCATAAATCCTAATACAGAATTATGTAAATTAGGAAGGAATCCCCTCTCATTCAATTCCCATTCCACAGATGTTCCCCCAAAAGAAAAAAGCCACTGCTATGAACTTTGTGACTAGTTTTTTGTTCATTTTAAACTTGACTGTCTGGTTGGCTTTGTCCATTTATATAAATGGAACTTTCCTGAATTAGTGGGGGAGGGAGGTACCTGAGGGAAACTCCTCTTTCCTTCTACATGTGTCTACCTAGAAACACCACATTCTGTAGGATTCAGAAGGCAGGTCCTCACCAAACACTGGGTCTGCCAGCACCTTGATCATAGATTGTCCTACTTCTGGAACAGGAAGACATAAACTTCCATTGTTTATAAACCCAGTTTATAATGTCCTATTATAGCACATTGATGGATTTAGACACTGATCAAATGAGCAAGAATCAAAGCAAAGTCAGACATATTTGGAGAATTTCTCCAAGCAACCACTGTATTAGGTGTCTGAAACATTCCAGACTGTTGTGGCCATTAAACTGTGGGCCTGAGGACTTGTGCAAGGGCTGAAGAATCCATTATGCCAAGCCAGGACCTAGACTCTCCTTTTCTAGCATTTTAGTTTCCTGAGTTCTGGGTGAGAATGTGAGGTTGGCATCATCACAATGAATTGGTTACACTCACTAAAGGACAAACACCTTGCATTTGCTCTTTATTGACTACATGAGAGCTGTATTGCTCCCCACAAATGTAGGAACTATTTGAAGAATAAAAGGATCCCTAATGTATATTCCACCTGCTGTTGGCTGGGTCTTTGAAAGCCATTCATTACCTTCCCTGAATAATTCCAGCTGTTGCTCTCCTTTGTGTTGGCTTTTATGGGCTGTAAGGACGGATACATAAGGTGTAGGTCAGGTTTTTAGGGAATGTAGAAAGCTCACCCTCTCTACTTACACATGCTTCTCTTTTCTTTCCTCTTCCTTCCCTCCTGGAATTAATAGGGATCCAGGTTGTGAAAACATCTAATTAAATGCTTGGAGACGATTCTGGTCTGTATGCAGATGTCTACAGAAGTATATATGACTTCATCTGAAATCATATCTGACTTCAATATCTGGGGGTGAGGAGGAGGAGGATGGGCTTATAATATTTAGTTTTCCTGCCTCTTGTCTGAACTCGTAGGCAATTTCCAGAATAAAATCCTTACGTGTTTTTTCCATCAGTTGAAGAAATTTGAATCAATGTTATAGGCAGAGCTTTTCCCTTTGTATAAATGTCTTCCCCCTCCCACCTCACAATGTGTGTGCTATAAGTTTCTGTCATAAATCCCAGCATAAAATTCCCTGTTGCTTAACTTGCTCATAAATGTGGAGCATGTAGTCATGGTATACAATTCCTGACCTGAACATAAATTTCCTGTGGTCCAGCAGTGCCTTAAGGAGGAGCTAATATGTTCACCTGCTTGTTTTCCAGGCAATAAACCCAGAACAGGTGAAACAGGAGGAAATTTAAATAAGATCAAAAGGTAGATTCAAAAACATAGACAGAGCCATCTGGAGGATCTCAATGCTGCCAATCTCAAACATGACGCTGTGTGGAATGTTAAGTGGCATGTCTAGTTTCCCCTCTTTTCAACTCCAACTTGTCTTTTAAAGGAAGTTCATTGTTCTCAGACATTGGCAAGTAAAAAGCGAATTTCTTCTCAGCCCACTGTCACCAGTGTCTTTTATTCTCATCAACCCCCAGCTTTTGCTGGTGTTGCTTCAATATGTAATCAGGCTTCTCTAGCATTTTACCTTGTTGAATTAGCTTATTTGAAAGTTATTTTCTCAATTATTACGGGGATTTTTTTTTTACTTTGGATTAACTCAGTTATTAACTGTTGGAATAATTCAGCAGATGACAACACTGCATTGCTGAAAAGAATTTGCTAGACAAGAAATAATAATTATTGCAGTAGGAGTATAATTATAGCTTTCAATCTAAGTACCAAAGTTCTCAAACCTATCAACAGTATTTAATGCAGTAATTCCACTTGTTGGAATTCATTCCTAGGAAATAATTGCACCAACAAAAGAAGCTCCATGAACAAGGATGTTTATTGTGGTGCTGTGTTAGTATACAAAAAGTGGGAAACAAGCTAAGTGTTCAGAAATAGGAGATTGGTTAATTAAACTTTGAAGTATACATGAGGCAGAATGTTATTTAGACATCAAAATAGTCACCTGTGTCAATAATCACAGGTTCTGACAGGTATGAATATCTGCTACACCTTAAAAAAGTGGAAAAGGCAAACTCCTATACAAGTTGCGTAGTTATAATCCCCCTTTAAAAAAAAAAAGTGTTTGTGAATTTTCTCCTATGACATCCTTTGAACAGACCACCCATATTGAAGTTCAATATATACACATTAGAGATCTGTCATGCTAAAATACCATTACATTTTCCTTTCCAATTATAGTCAAGTAAACTCAACAAGAATTCCCCATGAAGAATTGAGCCTTTAAACTCTCTCATGATGGGCTCATTACACTCATGCTATTTTGGGGTCAACATGACATTCATCTCTCTTCCATTTTAAAATATTTTTCATTGAAAAGAAGCAAGTTTTATTTGTGGAACTTTTTAGGAACCCTGGCATAAATACACATACATCAAGGACAGATATTTCTACATCGTGTCAAGAAATATTTCATTGTAGTGGCTTCTCTTGAATGGAGGCCAAAGCCTGAGTTGGAATTGGGTAAAAAGAAAATGTCTCACAAGTAAGTTTCTCTAAAACAGATTTAGTATGCATTTCTGTGAAGAGCTTTATTCACATTTCTATTCTAATTAAAAACATAATTGGTAACATATATCTTTATGCTGTGAATATTTTGGTAAAGGAAACTCAAAGACTGACAATTACATACATCGCTAGGAAGCCTAATTATTAACTTAAGGCAAAATCAAAAATATCTTTAAACAACAATAAAAGCAATTTTTGATATTAATTCTTGATACTTAATTATCAAACTTTGGACTTACTATAAATGATGCTAGGGGTTGAAATCAAAGACAGTCCTACTCTAGACACTAGTAATACCTCAAGTCAGACCGTCACAGATGACTAGTTGATAATCATGTCAGGAATAGTTGAAGAAACTAGACGTACTTGTCCAAAAAAGCCACGGTCTGGCCATGAGTAGGGTTTGAAGAAAGAGAAGCTCTTCATATTTTTCTTCATGATTCTGAACTTGTGACTCATAAAGGCAAAATGAAAGATGAGCTCCGTGGCACTAGGAGGCAGATATAAGACTGGTGTGTAAAATAAGTTCAAGATCACAAGACTAGATTTGTATGAGGAAGACTCCTCTAGCATTATGGCTCCCCATGGTCAAGTAACACTCCTATCTCTTAAATTGTTAGTAGGTGCTGTGTTCACTTCTACTCTAGTCACACCTGGGTGTTTATGTGTTAAAATAGTCATTTCTATTATGCTTCCTTTCTGTAACTTCTCTCTTTGTATTGCCATTCATTTGGGTATATGTGTTTTGGTTCTAAGAACCATAGATTTTATTTTAGAATAGAAAAGAAGTTGTCAACAAATATATAGTATGAAAAAGGAGCATGGAGAATGGGGAACCGATGCTCTAGCAGAAATCTACCTTTCAATGGATTTGTGGGATTTGTTCAGTATTCTTCAAAATCTTGAATTAATTGCTGATATTTAAATACTGGGCAATCCATACACATCCAGTAAGCAAGGCCTCATTACTGCTTCATGAGCACTTGCTTTAGAGAGGTTAACACCAACTTCCTTTGGAAAGGAGGTCCAGCTCCCTGGTAACCACTCTATCCTCAGTCTTGCTTCATCAACTTATGTCACATACTGGGGCTTTGAGGAGTTGGAGTGTAGTCCCTCCACTCTGCTCAAGCTCATGATAAATCAACATCCACCACTGGCACTCCTCTCTGGAAGAGACCAGATGTGGGTGAGGCAGGGGCTGATCCACAGTGCTGGGAAGACTGAGTCATCTGCTTAGGAAACACTTCTAAGCTTTTCAGGGCTGTGGCTGTTTGGGGGAACCTCATAAAGTATACTCACACTCTCCCCAGAAAAACTCACAGCCACATACAATGTTGCTTCTAGTTCCAATGGTTATAGACTCCTGGATGTTACCATGCAACTAAAACGTAAGATACCCATTCTACTACACAATCAAGCCTACCTAGACAAACCACACACCCCAACACAGCTCTAATTTAGGAGATGTTTCCCACATGTACCCACACAATTTTTGATGGGTTCCCAATAAGGTATAATTAATTCAATGTACTACACTTGTGAACAGAAAAATAACTAGTGAACTCTGGTTATATGATTGGTCCTTTCAATAAAGCAAGCAAGTAACATCTCTTATCTGCTATTCTTGAAAATTGTTTGCTTCCCTGGGGAACTCTGATCTGACCATAACCAATAAATAAAATCCATTATAAGACCAGATGCCAGAAGGGATTCTCTAGACCTATAATTAAATAACGTAGACATATATCAGCTATGCTAAACAGGCAAGTTTAAGAAATGAAATATGGGAAGTGGAATTGTGGCTCAAGTGGTACAGTGCCAGCCTTGAGCAAAAAAGCCCAGGGACAGTGTCCAAGCCCCAAGCCTTAGAACCAACACACATACACACACAAAAATTAGTTCAAAATAGCAAAATGAAGCTCACAGAGTAAAGTTGTAGCTCAAGTGGTAGAGGACCAGCCTTGAGTGGAAAAAGCCAAGCAAGAGCAAGAGACGCTGAGTTTAAATCCCAGTACTGGCACCAAAAATTAAAAACCATGTCCTAAAAAAAGAAAGAAAGAAAGAAATGAAATGAAACTATTTTCTAGAGAGCAAACACTTCAAAGCAAGCATATTAATAATATTTTGTGTTTATGTTTCTCTCGCAAATGATCCCCCAATCCCCTCTCCTGCCTTGCTGAGCTCTCAGACTTCTTCAGAGCCCATATATAAAAAAATTCATAAAACTAGGCAGGTACCAGTGGCTCATGCCTGTAATCCTAGCTACTCAGGAGTCTGAGATCGAGGATCATGTTTCAAAGCCAACCAAGGCAGGAAAGTCCATAAGACTCTTATCTCCAATAAAGTACTCAGAAAAATCCAGAAGTGGTGCTGTGGCTCAAATGGTAGAGCACAAGCCTTGAGTACAAAGAGGCTCAGGAACAGTGCCCAAGCCCTGAGTTCAAGCCCTAGGACCAGCAAAAAAAAAATTATATATATATATATATATATATATATATATAATAAAAGTATGTATGTATGTATGTATATATATATACTTACTTTCTCTCAGCAAATGGAGAGGGTTAAAAATACAACATCCAAAACAAAAAAAGAATTACCAACAAACCTTTAATTTGGCACATGTCCTTCCTGTGATTTAAACCCATCAAACCACAGTGGTCCCTGGATAAAATTAGGATCAGACAAAACAAAAACAAAATACACAAGATGAGACTAGGAACAGTCTTCAGAGATGATCAAAATAATATAACAAGAAAATAAATAAACTATGCTTCAAAATCAGACCAAGAGCAATATATTAATGCAAATACAGGGAGAAGATGACTATAAAACTTGATTAATATTTTTCTTAAAACAAGGCAGTGTTTTCACAAAGCACCTTTCATCAAGAAATCTTATGACTTCAGAAAGCACTGGATAGAGAAATATTCCCCTGATCCAATAAAACTTAGTTGTACCATTTAAACTAACTGCCAAGAAATGGGACCTTCTGGGACAGAACTTTGGCTCAAACTACCATGTTGTTATATCACTGTTTAGAAATGGAAAACTCAATTATGTGACTGAATGTCCTGCCTGTTTTTGAATTATTAAAGACTTTGAAATAATAGATGAAAATTCTCCTCTTATGTGCACTCTCACTTAAAAGGATGCTTTCTCCAGTTAGCACTCAAATACACATCCTTTAGACACATTTTTTTCTGGCCAGAAATTCCAGAATTATAGCAGGACACACAATTACAGCTTTGACTTTAAGTCTAGCACAATAGTGAATTTTATACAGTGATAAGAGTTCCCAGAAATGAGACTCAGAAAGACTGCATTGTGGTTGCTTTTGTTGACTTAAGTTGCCTAAGTGTTGCATTTTTTTCAAAAGCCAAATCCTCTTTTCACCTGGAAATACACTACAAGGTGAAGCAATGGGCTGATGAAATAAAATCATATCTTCACCTCTTAACTCGTACTTACCGGAGTGTGATCTAAAGGAACGCAGTAAAACAAGAGCCCTGGACTTGAGCAAATTAAGTGGAAAGAAATTCAAGGAAGCTGGGAAGTATCAAGACCAGCCAAATAAAATAAACTATCTCTGTCCACCAATGAAAGACACTTTGAAAGACCTAATAAACATGAGTTTTATTTCCCTTCTGACATTAAAAAACTAAAAACTCCTTTTTGCCTTGCAGGTTTCTTTCGAACAGAGTTATGAATGTAAGCAAGTTCAGGCCCCATCTGAGTCTACTGCCTCCAGTTTTGAGTGCATCTATATCAGAAGCACCACATAAATGTCTGCAGGAAATCTTCCCATCCAGGCGCAACCAGAAGATGCCTACCATCTCCTCCCTACTCGATCCTGTGCATCCCTGCCCCTTGGTTAGGAAACACAGGCAACACAGGTAGACTCAAAAAGTAAGAGGAGGTAGAAAAGGAAGCCTTAGGAAATCCAACCACACCTTCTTTTCTTAATACCCTTAATATCCACTTCAAGTTTTCTATCCTAAGTAGGCTTTACACAAAAACAGAAAAGAGTAGCTTATGTTCAGGTGAAACTCCCTATACCTTCTGATATTCAAGTCCCAGAACTCAGCTACTCTCAGCTTTGGTCTTGACTGCCTTCTCCCCAGCCCTGAGAACTCAGAAGGAGGCCCAGGAGTAAGAAATGAAATTTCTCTACCTCCTGAGGTGGGGTCCTGTGGGACTTAAAGAGGGAGAAAGACATAGGAAATAGGTCAGTAATTCATCTCACATATGACATAATTTTTTTATGTCCCTAGAGATGCTGAACATATTTTCTAAATGTAACATCCCACTCATTTTTTAACATCCTCAACTTCTATTTTGGTCGGTTCTCATTTGGCACTCTTTTGTTAAAGAAGTCTCTGCACCAAGTCTGCCAATAGAATTAATTTATTGGGATCACAATTCATTCTAAGTCAAGGAATGGGAACATCAGAAATCTAATATATGGCTTCCTCCTCCCCTTGTTAGCCCTAGGCTTGTTAAAAGCTGTGTTTCTACAGTACCAGACACTGCTTTGGATTTTTTTCTTTTAGAAGTTATTCAAACTAAACAATCTGAGGGTCAATGAAACTTCTTAGGAGAACAAGAAAAAGACACAGAATCCTAGTGGTGCCGGAAAGACTCAGGGGCATATAAACCTTGAGGTCAGTACTGCCTAAAAGCTAAAAGAAATCATAATAAGACTTAGTTTCTTTTCATCTTCAAAGTCCTTCATAAGCTCTAAATCATTCATCCTACCACACTACTGTAATCATGCGATTTGGCAGAAGCAGGAGACCTTTCATCTGTGGATCACAAAGCGCTCTATAAATGCCAATTAATCCTTACAACTGCTCTGGGAGGTGATGGAATATCAACTAACCTACTTTGCGTATAGAGAGGTTAGGTGATTTGGTTCAACTCACACAGCAAATTGGCAGCAAAAGAAAATGGGAAACTTGGTCTGGAAGTTCTGTGTCCAGGCTGAAAAATCTAGATCTGTACTTAAAACACCCACATGGTGGCTAGCTCATCGGAGGTGCTTAAGTAACAATTTGTCCACGGATGAATAAATGAGATGTCTTATGTTTCTAATTACCTGCTGAATGCATCTGAGTCCTGCCAATGTTCTCAGTTCAGGTTCAAACTTACTGTCCAAACTGGCTCCAATTCTTAGACTTTCATTCATTTGTTCTCCACCCAGAACCCACAGGAGAACAGAGGCCTTTTTTTAAGCCCTGTAAACATACTGGTGAGTAACATGGGCAACAGCCTTCTCTTGTAAACAGAGAAAACAAAGTACATAATAATTGAGATCAGAAATAATGGCAGAGAATCAGAAGGTAACATAATATGACAGAAGAAAAAGGCCTGTTACTAGAAACCAAAGGGTCATCCAGTTGCCACTAGCAGATACAAAAGAGCAACATGCCAGAGCCTCAGGCACTAACAACTGTTTAATATTCCAGCAACTTAAAAACACAAAATTTTTATTTGTTTCTACCCCTTCATACAATACACAGCAAAATCCTTTGGTCCAAAAAGGCCTAATATTTGTCTCAGAGATCATGAGAAAGAGGCAAGGTGGCAGATAGTGGTGTAAGGAGTCCACAAGCGGAGCGCTGGCTTCTGTGCATGGGCTGATCTGCAGATGCAGCCTGCAACTGCGCACTGCCCCAAGGCACAGCATGGACATGGGTCCCAATGAAGACCGCTCACCTCCTTTGTTCATTCATTGGTGTATCCACTCATTATAGACTTACTGAGTCTCTGTTCTGTATCAGGCTCTAAGATAATTTCTTCCCATAGTACCAAACCAACAATGACCCATCACTCTACTCTTTTTCTTTTCTTTTTTTTTCCCTTTTCTTTCTTTTTTTATTCTTTGTAAAGATGATGTACAGAGAAGTTACAGTTACATCAGTAAGGTAACGAGTCTATTTCTTGGTGAGTATTGTTACCCCTCCTTTGTTGTTCTCCCACTATCCCTTCCCCTCCGACCTCCCTCACTCCCTCCCCCCCAAGTTATAAGGTTCATTTCCCACAGTATCTTGTGAGTATCATTGTTGCAATGGGTCATCCTATGTCCTTGTTTCAGCATTTTGTTATCCCCTTCCCCTCCCCAAACTAGATAAATGTATATACAAGATGCAAGTTACCAAAATCAAATACAGTGACAACAGGGATCTACCATAGGAGGAAGAACATACAAAAGAAACAAAGAAAAAATCACATAGTACATTACAAATAACAACAACAAAGAAAAACCTCTTGTGTCCATACCTTAGGGTTCATTTCCTTTAGTGTCATCTTATGTGGTCATATGTACATAGCTTTTGAGCTTTTCTGCTCATCTCATAAGATTATCCTAGACGTATACTAATTATTGCCAGTGAGGGAAACCGTGGGACCTGTGTTTCTTTGGGCCTGGCTTACTTCACTTAATATAATTTTTTCCAAGTCTTTCCATTTCCTAACAAATGGGGTGGTGTCATTCTTTCTGACAGAGGCATAGAATTCCATTGTGAATATATACCACATTTTCTTGACCCATTCATCTACTGAGGGGCATCTGAGTTGGCTCCATATCTTAGCTATGGTGAATAATGCTGCGATAAACATAGCTATGACCCAGCAATGCTACTTCTGGGAAGTTACCCCAATGATCCTTTTCTTTTAATACAACTTGTTTTTCTGCTTGTGAAGTGATTTTTGGACCAGTATTAATTAAAAGGGAGAGAAATATTTGTGGGGTTTTTTTTTCTTTTTGGTCTTGGGTTTGTTGTTTGCTTTTTTGTTTTTGTTTTTGAAGGGTGGCTGTTTTTGTTTTCTTTTGAAACCAAGCATCACTATGTGGTTCAGATTGCCCTGGAACTTACTGTGTAGTCCAGCCAGCCTCAGACTCACAATCCTCCTAACTCAGCCTCCTT
Source organism: Dipodomys ordii (assembly GCF_000151885.1). Classification (NCBI taxonomy): domain Eukaryota; kingdom Metazoa; phylum Chordata; class Mammalia; order Rodentia; family Heteromyidae; genus Dipodomys; species Dipodomys ordii. The sequence goes on along the minus strand of NW_012267219.1, from coordinate 7,473,395 downwards.
AATGCTGGGATTGTAAGTGTATACCACCACATCTGGCTTTTAGAGTGAACAACTGTTATTATTTATATCTTTCATTGTTATTTTAAAGGAAGTTTTAGGATTATAGAAAAATATTCAGAAAGTATGTACTTCCTTGTCTTCTACAGCTCTCCATCCTTGGTCAGTCCTAGAAATGTGTTTTTGCTTCCAGAAAGAAGCTAAAAAGATTTGCCAGGCATCAGTGGCTCATGCCTGTAATCCTAGCTACTCAGGAGGCTGAGATCTAAGGATCACAGTTCAGAACCAGCCTGGGCAGGAAAGTCTGTAATACTCTTATCTCCAATTAACCACCAGAAAGCCGGAAGTGGCTCTTTGGCTCAAGTGCTAGATAACTAGCTTTGAGCTGAAGAGCTGAGGGACAGTGCCCAGGCCCAGAGTTCAAACTCCACAACTGACAAAAACAAAAACAAAACAGAAAAAAAGCTAAAAAGACTACTGAGTATGTTAATCTTATAGCTTAGGGGTTTACAAACTTCACCAAAATGCTTAATAGAAGATACAGAAATTCTAGCCAGCTGTGCCCATGTAAATTCCATGCATGCTTTCTAAAGGTGTCATTACCATAGGAGCAATCTCCTGTAATCTCTCCTGGGCTCATTTCTCTCCTATCCTGAGTTGAATTCAGTGGAGTTGAAGAAGTGGAGAAGTTAGCCCTTCTGGCAATGACACCAACAATATCTAGAGATTCACATTGCTAGTAGACAAGAGTATGAAAATGTGTTTTCTCAAGGCCCATGAGATGATTTCAAGGGGAGGGTCAGTTCTGTAAAGATGAATTCTTTAGTCGTGTGCTCTCTCTTCTTACTGCTTCTCCAGTAAGAGCACTAGCCTTGAGCAAAATTGCTCAGGAACAATGCATAGGCTCTGAGTTCAAACCCCAGGACTGAGGGAAAGAAAGGAAGGAAGGAAGGAAGGAAGGAACTGCTGGACATGTTCTTCCTTGAAGCACATGCATTTAATCCCATCTCCTAAGGAATTTGTTGATGAAGAAAATGACCCTTCAGTGAAAGGGTCATCCCTACATCAAAGAGTCAGGATGGGCTGGAAAGTAAAAGTCCTGGCTCTTCTTACATTCAATTATACACACCTGGTGTAGGTGATTTTCTTTTGACCTCACAATTATCCCTATTTTCCCAATGAGAAAACTCAGACTCAATTAGGTTAATCCATTGGTCTCCCTCCAAAACTTGCTGCTGCCCTCTGGCCATGTTTCAGTCAGCGAGGAGTCTGCTCTTCTCTGTGTTCTCTCCAAGAGTGGAGGAGCGTTAGGACTCCCCAGAAGAGCAGGACCAGAAGCTGAGCCAAGTGCATCTCCTGCGGTTTCTGCTCCAGGAGTTGGAGGAGATGTGACTAACCTCAAGGAATCAAGGTTCACATTATTGTACACCAGGCTGGGCACGCACAGCAGAAACTTTACTACTAGTTATCCCCAAATCACAAAGCCTGAGCTTCAATACATGCATACATACATAATACAGACAGACAGACAGACAGACATAACATACATGCATACATGCATACATACATACAATACATTGTATGTTTCATACAATCAGTTCCATTCTTCTATATGAGTTTCCAATGGGACACTGTGTCTCATTCCCTCTCCCCTCAAAAAACATCTACCACTTCCATACCCATGTAACTAGTCCTTGTTGATTCTGTGTGCATCTTACAGAAGTTATCCTCTTTAAGTCTTTGCTTCATGGTGGCAATTAGGGAGATATCATCATGGCCATAGCCTTCTAAGTCCAGAGTACCACTGTTAACAATAAACTCTTGCATTGGGACTGGAAAGGTGGCTCAGATGTAGAGCGCTTGCCTTGCATGCATGAGGCCCTGGGTTCAATTCCTCAGCACCACACAAGCAAAAAAGAAAAAAGCCAGAAGTGGCGCTGTGGCTCAAGTGGTAAAGCGCTGGACTTGAGCTGAAGAGCTGAGGGACAGCGCCCAGGCCCAGAGTTCAGGCCCCACGACCAGACTCAAAAAAAACAAAAAACCTCTTGCACAACAAGAGTTGTTTTTTTAACCAGGTATTGGAAATCTACTCAGTTGGCCCGTATGGTGGGCTATGTTAGAGAAGGGGTGTGGGTATTTAGAGCAGACAAGTCCATGCCTGCAAGGAGTCAGGGTGAGGTTTCACATGAATGCTTCTCTACCCACATGCCTATGATGACATGTGGCTCAAAGATCATAGCTCAGTGGCCTTTGAGCCCAGCTTAGTCTGACATACATCTCATCATTACCTGATACTGCCTCCTATTTCTAGTACATTCACTTTCTTTCAGGTTTTTCTCTTACTTCCCAACATATGTCTTCACAAATCCCCACTACCTCTACCTCTGCAGTATTTATTATAGCTCTGTTCTCTCAAATTTAAGAAATATATGGGGAAAAAGGCAGGGATCATACCCCAGTTTGAAGGAAAGCTTAAAGCTATTACTTTCTGTGATCACATAGTATTAATATGTTCATCATATTAAATAGCTCATTAAAGGTAGTCATAAATGATCCTAAGTTGGTTTAAAATTAGGGGGATTCCATGGTATAACCCCTATTTTCACTGTATTTGATTCCGATGCCCTGCATCTTGTATATACATTTTTCTAACTTGGGGAGGGGAAGGGAAATAACAAAATGCTGAAATAAGGATACAGGATGACCTATTGTAACAATGAGATGTACAAGACACTATGTTGAAAATGAACTTTATAACTTGGGGGAGGGGAGGGAGGAGTTGGGAAGGTGGGGAGGAAAGGGTTGGTAGGGGAAAAACAAAGGAGGTAACCATGCTCGATAGGAAATGTACTCATTACCTTACTCATGCAACTATAACCTCTCTGTACAGTATTTTTACAATAAAAATATATTTAAAAAATAAAATACAAAAAAATTAGGGGGATTTTTCTTGAGATTTTTTCCATGCTGAGGATGGAACCCAAGACTTTGAGCATGCTTATCAAGTGATCTACTACTAAGCAACATTATAAACCTTAACATTAACCTTTTTAAAGTATATTCAATATTTTATATTCTACAATATAATTAATAAAACATCAAAAACTTTAAATCAAATCTTAAAGCTTCTCACTGAATTCATAGATCCCTTTAAAAAATTCATAGATTCCTTAAAAATATCTGTACAGCTGGATGCTGGTGGCTCACACCTGCAATCCTTGCTACTCAGGAGGCTGAGATCTGAGGGTCACGGTTCAAAGCCAGCACAGGCAGGAAATTCTGCGAGACTCTTATCTCCAATAAATCACCAGAAAACCGGAAGTGGCACTGTGGCTCAAGTGGTAGAGTGCTTGCCTGCCTTGAGTTGAAGAACTGAAGGACAACACCCAGGCCCAGAGTCAAGCCCCACAACCAACACACACACACACACACACACAGACATACACACACACGCACACACACAGACACACACACACACACATACACACACACACACACATACACACACACACAGACATACACACACACACAGACACACACAGACACACACATACACACACACAGACATACACACACACAGAGACATACACACACACACACACATACACATACACACACGCGCACACACACACAGACATACACACACGCACACACACACACAGAGACATACACACACAGACACACACAGACATACACACACGCACACACACACACAGACACACACACACATACACACACAGACATACACACACACAGACACACACATACACACACACATACACACACACAGACATACACACACACAGACACACACACATACACACACACAGACATACACACACAGAGAGACATACACACACACACACACATACACACAGACATACACACACGCACACACACACAGACATACACACATGCACACACACACAGACATACACACACACACACACACAGACATACACACACACACACACACAGTCTGCACAGCAGACATAGGTGCCTCACACTATTAACATCAGAATTCAAAGCCAGCCCAGACAGGAAAGCCCACGCCACTCTGATCTCCAGTGACTATCCCAAAAAGCCAGAAATGGAGCTGTGACTCAGGTGGTAGAACACTAGTCTTGAGCAAAATTAAGAAAGAAAAAAAAAAGCTCAGGGAAAATACCCAGCTCTGAGTTCAAGCCCCAGGACCAGCATATGCACAAAAAAAATGTATATCTGTAGAGGTGAAAATGGTTTTGTGTCTTTCACAGATAGGCATAGGAAGCACTAAGTATCTTTGAGATAGACGTTACTCTTTATTGAATGTGTGTGTGTGTGTGTGTGTGTGTGTGTATCTGCAGATCAAGCACACACACACACACACACATACAGGAAGAGGAATGACTATTACAGTTAAGATTTATTATGTGCTTTGTATATGGCTTGTTAAGCACATATTTTATTAACCCTCTAGCAGCCCTATAAGCTAGGTTCTGTTTTATCTGTGCTTTTATTAATGAAGAAATTGAGCCTTACAGAAATTAATTTGATCAGGCTCACTATAGTCAGAAGCTGAGAAGGCCCAAATCCATGCTCCTGAGTACTCCTATGAGATGTGTGCACTTCTCATATCCAGACTTCATGAGAGACGTCCAAGCAGTTGGCCTTGCATCACCCCACTTCCTTGTTACCATGACTAGTCACCCAGCACACACACAAAGAGAGGCCTGCTTGCGCATTCCTCACAGTGCTAAACCAGCATCAGGCCCATGATAATGCCTAAACTCTGCTTCCTGATTCTGAAGGAGTAAAGGCTTTAAGTAATACATACACGTGTGTTATTATTTGTTCCAATTATCCATGTTGTTCTGTTCTCCATTTAATGGATAATTGAATACCGGCTGGAGCCAATCCAAGCAAATTAAATTTCTATTATTGAAAGTAGAATAAGGAGATGAAAATCAGGACCATATTCCCAAATAGGCTCTCAAATGTCTTCCCTGTCTCTCCTGGGACCTACTACTTGGAATGAATTGTGGGGAGAAAAACCCCAAGGCTCCCATATTTCATTATGGGGGTAAACCTGGGAATCCTTCCTTGGGGAAGGTGCATCTGTACCTGACCACTTGGTTTTTTTTCTCTGTCTTCTTTGTGATTTCAACAGGCACTGAAGGGCACCGGGGATACCTCCATTGTCTACCTTAACAATAGCTCTGTTACCCCACCTTTGTTGGTATGACCACCTGGAAGAGACCTGATTGAAAAAGCATATGTGGCAACCTGATTAAACTTGCTAACTTAAAGAGGTATTAAAGTCAGGAAATGAAAAAGAGATGAGCCATATTACTTTACTTTTGGGGTCCTAGATAGTATATTTATATGGTCACCCATGAGGTAAAAACATGGAAGGGCTCCAAAGTTTGGCATGATCTATCCTGTGAGCCTATTTTCTTCTTTTCCAGTCTGTAATCCTTGGGCTGGGGGGGTAGGGGGGAAAGGGGTGGAGGAAGGAGGGGTAGCGCTGTCTGATGCTATTTTCTAGGGAAAATTTTAACTCCTCTCCAAAGATTCTTCCAGGTAAATTAGCAAGTCTGATTTTTCTCTTTTTATTTTTAACTTTCATTTCTCCTCTTTCTATTGCTTATGCTTTTTGGTACGAAGCTAAACAAAATTTTTGCCTTGGTGGTTTACACCTCTCACATACTTGCTGTTTTCTTATCGTGTTCCCTGAAGTCGTTTCTGGTTCCTAGCTCTGTGCTTTTGGTTACTTTAATCTCTCCTCATAAATCAGTTCCCTCCATTCCCTTCATCATTTTTATTGCTTTTCTCTAAACTCCGTCCAATTTGTCTACACAGCTCTAGTAGTAGGTGTCTAAATATAAGTTGCTGGACCCAACTCCATATTTGGAAGGACCTCATCAATTAATCCCCTGCTTGCATATTTTCAAAGGGTTTTGGGGATGGTTTTAAATACCCTGACTTCTTTCCTCTGCCAGTGAATCATAAATCCCCAGGAGAAACAGATGATGTCATGAGGCCACATGTCACAAGACTCCCTTAAAAAAGAGGCTGCTTTCCCCCCTGCCCCATGGTCCTTTGGTTCACAGTAATTAAGCCAACTTGCAGGATTCTACCTCATGACTTGGCATATATTCTAATGAATGGTATCAATAGTATCTAGTGAATGATATCCAAGAGTCACAGGCAACTGCATATTTACGGAGGAAGACTATTTCTAAGTTGACTGTTTAGATGAAACATACTTCCCTAGTAAAACTACTTCACAAATTATACTGTGACACCAATCCACAAAATATGCTGTCAAGTTATAAAATATTAGCAAGCCTTAAATTGTCCAAGAGTAAGATACAGCTGACAAGAGCTGTCACAATTTGTCCAATCTTTCTGTAGAGTAATTTGAAGACCTGTATCTAAGATTTTTTTTTTTTTTGGTAGGATGTGGAGCTTGAACTCTGGGCCTGGGCACTATCCCTCAGTTCTTCAGCTCAAGGCAAGGGCTCTACCACTTGAGCTACAGCACCACTTCCAGTTTTCTGGTGGTTTATTAGAAATAAGAGTCTTTATTGGAGATAAGAGACTTTCCTGCCCAGGCTGGCTTTGAACTGCGATCCTCAGATCTCAGTCTCTTGAGTAGCTAGGATTACAGGCATGAGCCATCAGCGCCCGGCTAGTATCTAAGATTTTGATAAAATGCAAGCCTTCTAACCAAAAGATAACCAGTGGTATTACTTCTAGGAAACTGTCCTAAGAAAATAATTGGAAAGGAAACAAAAACATATGCACAAGGATGTTTATCCAAGTACTATTTATGGTCTTCAAAAATACTGGAAAAAAGACTTAAAATTTTTTGAGAGTGATTGAATAAATGTAACTTTAAAAAGCACAAAAGCTGTACAAAGGCTGTTTTGTCCAGTATTCTTTATAGTAATGGGAAACCTGAAAACAAATCCAACATAGGCTGATTGGTTAAATAACAACGATCTAGTTTTATTCCACTCACAGAAGCATACCTATAGCTTGCTAAACTACTTGGAGAAGAATTTAATGAGGAGAAAATGATACAGTGATCTTAGTTTTACTTAGAGAAATCTATGTTCATATGTTCATATCTACTTAGGAAAGAAGAACTTCAGAGAAATACCCCCAAAACACTCACAGTGGTTTTAAGTAGTAAGCTGAGGCAAGATTTCTTTTTTTTTTTTTACTGTATTTCCTGACCAGTAAGTCTGGTTGCTTATAAAATTAAAATTAGAAGATGATTTCTTTGTTGCTTTGTATGTCCCTCCCCCATAGTATAACCCCTGCTTTCACTGTATTTGATGTTGGTATAATTTGTGGAGGAGAAAGGAAAAAACAAATTGTTTAAATAGGGATACAGGTTTACCCATTGCAACAATGAGATATACAAGACATTATGTTGAAAAACGAACTTTACAATTTTGGTGTGGGGGGGTGGAGGGGAAACAAAGGAGGAGGCAACAATGCTTGATAAGAAATGTACTCATTTCCTTGCTCATGTAATTGTAACCCCTCTGTACAGTATTTTCACAACTAAAAAACTTACTAATAAAAAATTAAATTAAATTAAAATTAGAAAAATAATAAATGACGTAATTTCCCTTCACCCTAATTTACATTATAACCTAATCCAAATTTGCTGAATTTCTGTTGTTGTCAGAGTACAAAAATAAATCAAGGTTGTTCTCCTTGTGTACAGTACCTTGGGACACAACACATATGTGGCTTTAGAGAGAAGCTGACACCTCTTTCAGACTTAAAGAGTAACCAACCAAAGGGAGGGAAAATCCAAGTTCATATTGCCTGTTGAGCACCAAATGTACTACTTACTTTTTTTAAAAAATGAGTGGGGCACAAGAATGTACAATAGTCATTATGTATAGTATGTAAAAAATGAACTATGTTAACTTGAGGGTATGGACAGGAGGAGGAAAATGGGGAAAAACAAAGGAAGCAGTTGACATTGGCCAAGAAACATTGTACTCATAAGCTGACTGTTAGAATTGTAACCCCTTTATACAACTACATATATATATATCTGAGATCTGATGATAGAAGTTTGAAGCCAGCCAAGGGAGAAAAGTCCATGATGAGACACTTATTTCTAAATGCCAGCAGAAAGCCAGAAGTAGGGGTATCGCTCAACTGGTAGAGTTCCAGCCTTGAGAAAAGAAAAAAAAAGCCAAACAAGAGCACAAGAGCTTGAGCTCACATCCCAATACCAGCACCCCTCCTCCCAAAAAAAACTTCCTTTCCAAATTATTTTTATTCCTGTGCCATACCTCTAGTATAGTACTTGTTTTCATGACCAATGAAACAGTGACCCAATATATATGAAAAGCATTTGATTGATTTTGCTAATAATCTACTGTCATATCAGTAAGGCAATTACAAGATCCAATACAATTGACAGTTCATTGAAAACTAGGTCCAGTCAGATTCCCAATAAAGAAATATCTACTCAAAGTTAAACTTGTGTCTACAGTGAACTAGAAACTGAAATATCTTCCTAAAATTCTCCAGCATTTGTCTTTGTCCTCACACCTATCAGAAGTGCCACCTTCATCTCACCTGACTAAGAAGTTGCCTAATAAACTGTTGATAAGTTCTCTTTGGTACCATGGTGAAACACTGAATCATATCTGTTGTTTCCATCCACTTTCCAGGTCCTTGGATCTCAGACAGAGAATAGTGCCTTGATTCCAGATGCCAGGAATCACTAGTCACCAAATAGAAGAATAGTTCTGTGAGAGATGGTATTTCTTTCTCTGCATGTGATCTGTGAACATTCACTCACACCAAGTCTGGTCTAGTATAGACCAAACCATCAGATCTGCCTCTAGCCCTGGAAGCCAATACCCCAAAATATCCTTGGTCTTTTGCCTCACTCTTGATTTGTGTCCTAAATCATTTCAAGTGAATCATTTCAAGGGCCTTGATCTTGATCTGGGGCCCAACATGTCAGATAATTTTACTTCTTGCTCAAAATTCTTCAATCTCTGGGCTAGGTAGTTTTTTGTCCTTGTGACAAATAGAAAGGGGAAAAACATTTAAAGAACAAAGGATTAGTTTCAGAGGTTTAGGCCATAGCCACACTGCTGTGGACTTGAGGTAATGCAGAATTTCATGGTGAAAGGATATGTATGAAAGTGGAATTGATCACCTCATGGTGGCCAGGAAGCAGAGGAAGAAGAGACAGAGACAGAGGGTAAAATTGAGAGATACAGAGAGACTAACAAGATACACCTCCAATTACCTACTTCTTCCAACTAGGCCCCACCTCCAAAAGTTTCCATCACCTCCCAATGGCACCACCCACTGATGCATTCATCCACAGAGGCCTCACCAAAGGATCACCTCCCAAAACCTCACTTCCAAACACACTGCATTGGTAACCTTTAACACCATAGCCTTTCAGAGATCCTTTTTATCCAAACTATACTAATGTCTTCTTCTTTTTTTGGGGGGGGGGGTCCGGTTGTGGGGCCTGAACTCTGGGCCTGGGCACTGTCCCTCAGCTCTTCAGCTCAAGGCTAGCGCTCTACCACTTGAGCCACAGCGCCACTC
>NW_012267219.1:7447793-7462502 GCF_000151885.1 Dipodomys ordii | reverse complement strand
AATGATACAACCCAGGAGAGATTAAAGACACAAAAGCTATTAAGCACACTAAATGAGCAAAAGGTAGATACATTGCCTTGTTTCTTAAGTGGCATGCATTACTGCGAATTAATCAATTAATGGGTGGATGGATGGAGGAATGAATAAAAACTTGGGTTTGTGGTGACATTTTTCCATTAAAAGAAAATTCAAGGTGGGGAAAAAAAAATACAAAACCTTGCTTGATAATAATCAGAGGGAAAAAAGACCTCAAACTCAAATGAACCAGCATTGTTACAGTATAGAACAACTTTATATGGTCTTAGTGGAAATTTTCCAAATTGAGTGCGATCATTGCCCTATTGTTGGGGCAAAAATAGGACCATCCCAGTTCTCTTCACACCCTGAGCAAGGCAGCGTAAACTTTCCCCTTAGCACTGAGACTGCAGCATCTGACAATGTTTGCCATGAAGCAACAGTGGCATCTGGTGGTCATATAAGCCAATAACAGTCTACTCGGAACAAGAGAGAAAATAAAAAACAAAAAAACTCTTTGGTCCTTCCTCTGTAGCTCTTATTGAGCTTTACTTAATGGGAAGTTAGTTGGAAAAATAAAAAAATAATTTATATAGAACTCATTAAACACTTTATCCAAGAACATATATCCAGATCCACATTTGATATCCAACTAAGATCCTAGATTGAGATCCACTACTGTTTGCTAGTTTCTGTTGCATAAATCAAATTGCCATATATCAACTACAGTCTGTGTGGGAAGGTGTTTATGGGGTCTTTGGTTTGGGTTTTTTCCTACTAAGTGGGAAAAAAAATCTTCAGACATTTATGAAACACAAATCCCTCTCTGGTAGTTTTTTTTTTTTCTATTCTTACTTGTCTCTCACGTTTTATTCAATAGCATTTTTAGTAATTAAGTTTTATTGCATCTTTCCAAACCTTTTATCTTAGGCTCTATAGAAGCTGCAATTCTCTTTACACTCCTATTTCGTCTGTCTCTGAAATATCTGTTCAAATTGAAATGCTCTCAACATAAACTGGACGTGCACAGGGAGACAGTTACCTCCAAATAAAGCTCACTTCTGCTCAAGTTCTTCAAACTGGGTTGGGTGGAAATTTTTTAATTTAAATTTTATTACTATTTATTATTTAAATTTTAATTTTCTGCCTCTCACAGCATTCGTTTTCTTTCACCTGTCATTCTCCTCTAGTGCATCTTCCTGTCACCTCCTTCCCTTCCAGAACAGACTAGAGTCTGGTTTACCTCAAGACCAGATCCCCACATACCCTCCTTCTCAACATGTCCATTTCTTCATCTTTTCCCAGGCATGCTTTGCCATATTGTCTGAGCCTCCTGCTTGCCAACTCTAGGTCCTTGATACATCTTAAGCTCTGTAAGAGAAGGAATCTAGCTTAACTGAGTCTGAAGCTCCAGCTTGCCTATCTGTCCCAGGCATTGACAATGTCATTCCTCACATCTGGGAGACCTTGTTAATCCTGCCCCCCAGGACGAGCCTGAGATGTGAGTCTAACCCCACTTCGTTGTGTGTGTGTGTGTGTGTGTGTGTGTGTGTGTGTGTGTGTGTGTGTGTGTGTGTGTTTAAACTCAGCTGTAACTAAGATTCCCAGTTCCCACAGATGTCCATTCTGTTACCTCTGACAAATAGCAGTCCCCACACATGAACGCCAAAGTGGAAAACTTTGAGGAAACTCTTTCTCTGAAGGTCTTGGTATTCAATAACTGTCTCACACATCTGGTCAGTTCGCACAGCCTAACAATTTACAAAGAACCTAGGCCAGTGAATTTTGCTTTCACTTCGGCAAATCAGGTGCCATTCAGCAGGCCATCAAGTGCTGCAGGCAAGAAAGATAAGGCAACAGAGCTATTGTAAAGCAATTAGTTAAAAGCACAGAGGAAAGGCTTGAGGTGACTTTATGCAAATATAAGACCTTTCAAGGCAATCTGCCTGGGAGAGATAAAAATCAGATCCCTACTTTTTTTTCCCCTACTTTATAATGAAAGGAACACTTGAAACTCTGGCCTTGGGCGCTGTCCCTCAGCTCTTCAGCTCAAGGCTAGCACTCTTCCACTTGAGCCACAGCACCACTTATGGTTTTTTTGCTTATGTGGTGCTGAGGAATGGAACCCAGGGCCTCATGCATGCTAGGAAAGCACTCTACCGCTGAGCCACCTTCCCAGCCCATTTTTCTCTTTTGACTAAGAGGTGCCATTGTTCCTTTCAGCTTTTCTCGAGAGTGAAAGTCTGGGCAGGTGATCCCCAGCCCTTTCCTATTCCAGGCACTTGGCTTCTGCTAGATGTGACCAGGTTAGGATTTCTTCACTTTCATTTTCTGCAAATTATGGTTCCCCAAAATGGGAAAGCCTTGACATTACATAATAGGGGTGGGGAGAATGGTTTTCTTCCATCTAGTTTTGCCAAATGCTACTAATCCTTCATCATGACCAATCTCTTGGTGACTAAAAGACTGGTATAAAATACCCTATCACCTGTTGGTAGTCACAGCTGAGGTTTTGTGATATTTACATATATGCATATAATGTACTTTGATTAATATCACTCCATCTGCATTTAACTCTCATAGCCTTCCTCCCTTTACCAGTTTTAACGGGGTTCATTATGCTATTTTCCTACATATGTAATATACTTCTGTCATTCTGTCATACTCCTCTCTCTTACTCTTTTACCTTCCTCCCCATCTGCTTTTTTCTTTGGGGGGGAGCAGGTCCTGGGGTTTTAATGCAGGGCCTGAGCACTGTCCCTAAGCTTTTTTTATCCAACTAGTGCTCTTCCACTTGAGCCACAGCTCTGCTTCTGTTTGGGTTTTTTCTTTCTTTCTTTCTTTAGTGGCTAATTAGAGATATATCTCGTGGACATTCCTGCCTAGGCTAGCTTTGACCCCCAATTCTCAAATTTCAGCCTCCTGAGTAGCTAGGATTACAAGTTTGAGTCACCAGTACCAAGCCCCAACTGCTTTTACAAATCATGTCATGTTTTAAAAATCATTTTTATTTGCATGAGTGCAAACATGCAGTATTTGTCTCTCTGGCCTTAGCTTATCTCACTTAACAAGATGATCCCCCGTTACATCTATTTTCCTGTAAAAGACATAATTTTCATTCTTCTTTATAGTTGAATCATATTCCACAGTATACATGTCTCAGCTGTATTTATGTGTGAGTGTGTGTGTGTGTAAGGTATATTAAATAGGTAGGTTTCATTAGGTAGCCAATGAAGAGAACACACTCACTATTCAGGCTGGAAAAGAAGTTTATTTACGGAACTGCTGCCCCCGCCATGCATTGTGGAGAAGCATGGCTGAAAAAGGGGAGTGACCCACCTCTGGGCCAGGACTTATTTAGGCCAGGGACAGGAAGAGGTGTGGCTAGGTGGGGGAAAGGTGTGGCCACACTGGATCTAGATGTGACCTCAGGGTCTGGGACCCTCCTAAGGTCAGATGGGGGCATGTGAACACGGGTGTCCCTGGATGTGACCTGTCAGGAGGGAAGGTGACTGCTTCCAGGTCTGCCAGTTACCTGGGTAAAAGATACTGGGCGAAAACTTAGCCAAGAGGGAGGGAAGTGTCCCTGTGCAGACCTTACAGTGTGTGTATGTTTGTGTGTGTCACTCCTGGGGCTTGAACTGAGGGTCTGAGTGCTATCCCTGAGCTTTCTTTGCTCAAGGCAAGCGTGCTACCACTTAAGCCACAACCCCACTTCTAGCCACTTTGGTGCTTTATTCGTGATAAGAATCCCATTTACTTTTTTGCCCAGTCTGGGTTTGAACCACAATCCTCAGTTCTCAGCCTCCTGAGTGTCTAGGGCTACAGGCCTGAACCACTGATGTGAGGCCCAGCTTTTTTTTTGGGGGGGGGGGTCAGTCCTGGGGCTTGAACTCTGTGCCTGGACACTGTCCTCAGCTCTTCAGCTCAAGACTAGTGCACTATCACTTGAGCCACAGTGCCACTTCCGGTTTTCTAGTTTCACTGGAGAGTCTCACAGCCTGGGCTGGCTTTGAACTGTGATCCTCAGATCTCAGCCTCCTGAGTTGCTAGGATTATAGGCATGAGCCACCAATGCCAGCCTCCAGCTGCACTTCTATTTAATCCTCTCTAGTTTCAATCAGAGTTTTTTTTTTTTTTGGTCGGTTGTGGGGCTTGAACTCTGGGCCTGGGTGCTGTCCCTTAGCTCTTCAGCTCAAGGCGAGTGCTCTACCACTTGAGCTACAGCGCCACTTCCGGTTTTCTGGTGGTTTATTGGAGATAGGAGTCTTACGGTCTCTCCTGCCCCGGCTGGCTTTGAACCGCGATCCTCAGATCTCAGCCTCCTGAGTAGCTAGGATTACAGGCGTGAGCCATCAGCGCCCGGCTTTCAATCAGCCGGGACAGCCGGGAGTGCTCTTGTCTTCTGAGTCTGCACTCAGAATAAGTCCTAAAATTTATATACAAATCTTTTTTTTTTTTTAATTTCAGTGATGGCGCCTGAACTCTGGGCCTTGGCACTGTCCTCAGCTCTTCAGCTCAAGACTAGTGCTCTACCACTTGAACCACAACGCCACTTCCAAACCTTAGTCTTTAAAATGATTCCAAGATACACACATGCATGGGAAAGTGCTGTTTCGTTTTAACAAAACACAGAAATGAACTAGTTCTGAGACAGCAATCGAAGGGCCAGCAGTATAGGGAAGATAGTTAGCCAAACAGTGTCAGTCTCATCAAAGGACAGAAGCTGTTCAGTCCAACTCTGACTCCGAGATGGAGAGACTATGGAAGTGGCTGTGGAGTACACAGTGTAATACAGTGTCTTCTGCAATTGCGTCTGCCCCCTTTCCTTATTCATTGCTAGGCAATTTGCTTCCATTTCCATATTGAACTACGTTTCCAAATTTCTACTAGTAAATTTAACATGCTTATAATGAAAATTCTCCACTTAACATTTTTACTGATATCATTTGCAGCTCTAAAATACCTAACTTCTTTTGTTGTTGGTGGTGGTGGTGGTGATTAGGCTTGAACTTAGGGCCTGGGTGCTGTCCCTGAGCTTTTTTGGTTAAGGCTAATGCTCTACCTCTTCTGGTTTACTAGTCGTTCATTGGAGATAAGAGTCTTACAGTCCTGCCCTGGCTGTCTTTGAACCACAATCCCCAATCTCAATCCTGAGTTAAGCTAGGATTATAGGGATGAGCCACCTGGCTAACATTTTTAATAATTAATATTTTCCAGGGAAACCTAGTAACTATCATTTTCTTGAGTACAAAAGTATCAAGTCTTAAATGATGGAATCAGAATTTATTTGATAAAATTCAACACCTGCTAATGAGGAAAACCCTTTTAGCAAACAAAAAATAAAAGGTGATTTTCTTAACCTTCTAACACTCAGGAAAAACCTCAGCAAATACCTTACTTAACAATTACTTGAAACATCAGTGACTAGATATAACTCATGAGTTTTTCTTCAACCCCCAGCAGCCAAGCCTTGTGCAGGTCAAACAGATGTTTAACTACCAAGCTTCAGCACCAGAGGGAACAAGATATCAAAAAAAATATATTAGCAATGTTTCTATCAAAGCTTCAAAACTAGAGATCAAGAAAGAAATTTAAAAGGAGAGATAGGAGGGAGGAAGGAGGGAAAAACAATTTGCTTGGTTGTGGGAACTCTGACAAGTGACGGGATTCTAGACCATGCAAATGAGGTTGCAGAAGAAAGTTTGCTGGAAAGACAGCCCACACTTTATGTGGAACACACCTTGTAGGTAACGTGTCTGTGTAAATATTGACACGTAAATTTTCTAAAGCGTATTACTTTTATTAGGAAAAGCAATTTAAGCATTGCCTCAGGCAGCAAAGAAAGATCTCAAAGAGAGATTTTATGAGGAGGATGGTAGCAACTGTTCACTTAATTCATGTGAGACTATTATTTTTCTTTTGGTGATATTGTGGTTTGAACTCAGGGCCTCTCAGTTGCCAGGCAGGGGCTGTGTCATTGGAGCCACTTTCCCAGTCCTTGCTTTTTTTGTTTTGATTTTAGTTGTGGTGGAGGTTTGTTTGGGTGGTTGGAGTAGTCTTTTTTCTCTCTCTCTCTGTCTCTCTCTTCAGTTACTTTTCAGGTAGGGTCTCCCATTTTTGTCCAGGGCTAAATTCAGGCCAAAATCCTCTATCTATAGTCTCCTGCACTGCTATAAAAAGAGGCTTGTGCTATCACACCTGGCTTACCGGTTAAGAGAGTATTGCTATCATCTCTTTGCAGGCTGTCTTTGAACCATGATCCTCCTGGTATCTGTCTCCTCCTGATATGAGGCTTAACTGGGATAGTAAACTTGGGTTACAGGCCTGCGTCACTGTGCCCAGATACGTTTACTCTATTTTATTAAAACAAAAGAAAATGTTAGAAAGTTCACATATACACATATATTCATTCTCATTCTCTTCCCCTCCCTCCTTCTCACACTCCTTCAAACACATTCAGGAACCTGCTATTCTGCTTGTCATAGGGCACACTAAATCAGGGATTGGGGAGATGAAATTAGTAGGCTGGTTCCTTGGTTCGTGTGAACAAGTGTGGTAGTTGGGGGAGGGAGGACGGAGGAGAAGGGTAGGTCATGATGGCATTTCATGCATGCACTCAATAAATACCACAAACACGACAACAGTGAGAACTTTATGCATATATCTTTGTAATCAGTACAGTTCTTGAGAAGACAAAAAAAGAATCCAGGAATACAATATTCCAAACAGTAACCAGCCCATTGGTCCACATTACAAACTAGATTTAGATCATCTAGAGGCTTTTTAAAGAGGACTGAGGTGCAGAGTTGACTCAGAGAAAAAGTGCTGAGAAAGTAGACACGCCTAGACTGAAAGATACGGCTACCTTAAGTACTTCTGGTGTTTGCATACATAGGGGAAAGAGCAGGTCCATGTTGGCCTTCATACATGCTGTGAAAGAGGCTACTGTGGATTTCTTTATTTTCTAAGGTAGGCAAGGCTCCTATGTTGATTCACGCTGTGGTTACTTAGTACAATGCATGCACGTGTTACTGGTACAGAGTGCTTTGACAGAAATCTGTTTGACCTTTAAAATTTTGACAAGGTCCTTTTTACCTCAGAAGACATGTTTATCCTTTTGATTATTCATTCAGCCAATCTTGACCACCCCTTGTCACTATATCCACCTGATTCTCAGGAAAGGAATGGCCGAGAAAGGACGCAGACACAGCACAGCACTAAGACGGCTAGACCCCAGCTTCTCCTTGCTCACCCCCCCACCCCCAGCCCCAGGCCCTCAGGGAGCCAAGTGAGGAAAGAATAATTCACTGTTGGAGTCAGCCATCCCTCCAGAGGAATATGGCCATTCTGACTCATTTGAGATGAGACACAGCAAAGACTACACAGTAGAATTATTCTTATCTGTAAAGATAAGAATGGAGGGGAGGGGAATCTTGTTTTGCTTAACTTTGGGAAGTGCAGTATGTCTGTCTCCTGGGGGTAGTATACAAAGTAAGTCCAACTCTCCACCCCCCAACCTTCCCCCAAACAGGCTGTGGGTATTGTGTGCCTGTTTGTAAAGAAACTGCTGCTCGGCTTCAGATGGCTCAGAATTCAAGACCAGAACTTCACCTTTCCATGTTCCACTCCTTTTGAGGTAAAAATACCACAGAGGGGATATCATGGCTTTTCTTGCTGCCTATGTCATTCTTGTGTGTTCTGTTCTAAGAACCACACACAACCATATTTTTATTTGATTATACAAAAAGAATGCCTCTCATCATTTAAAAAAAAAAAAACCCTCACAACAACTATCACGGTAGCAAACAAAGTCACTCAAATTTATCTTGATTGTTTGAAGAATATTTCTGCCAGCACTGCTTAGATCTTGAAGATGTAGATGTGCATCTGTTCTTCTAACGGTGGTGCGATGGTGCAGTAAGCCTGCATTTAGCCAAACCAAAGGTGCACGGCACATTTTATAAATGAACTAAATGTGCAGGATAAGGGGGTAAGAATTCTTTTGGGGAAGAGAAAGGTCATTTGAGTCAGGAAGGGAGGTCCTGCATAGCGTCCCAGTCTTGGATGGTAAAAAGCCCTGTAGCCAATCAGTTGCACAGAGAGCAGTGAGCTAGCTTACTGTGCTGGAGGAACTATGGCCAAGTCCCATTGGATACCAGGAGAACTGGCCTTGAATAACTGATTAGGTTGATGCATTCCTACATCACTCCTGGGTGGCTCAGAGTTCTCAACGGCATAGTGAAGACAAGAGGTGTTACCTCTGACCCACTGGGACAAGGGCAGGAGAAAGAAGAGTGGGTGAGAGAGAACTAGAAAGCACTAATAAGGCCTTCTTCTCTGGAGAAAGGCAATATTCAAGTAACCAAGTACTCCAACCCCCTCCCCCACCCCCACCCCCCAAAAAAGCACAAAATTCAAGTAACAGTCATAAGAGCTGTGTCTGGCTTTTGAGCAGAAGCCGTGTGCATCTGCCATGGAGGGTAAGTGAGATGCAATGAGGACTCAGAACAAGCTCCATCCAGAGCCCAACAAGTCCTCAGAACCACTGGGTACCAGTGCTCTCCTCCACGAGAAGAAAAGGAGCCTTGGGAAATTTATCATTCACGGCAACGGTTTAATGTATACCCCAAAAGTGCTCTCTGCAAACCACCTTCAATTTGGTTTTCAACCTTCAATTCCAACAGATTAAAAGTTTTCTTCTTTTCACAGTTAGAAATAGAACATTAAAGAAAGTCTATTTGCTTTTCTGCTACGTTTTAGCATAAGAATAAAAAACAAGAGTACTGAGGGGAAATGCACACACATAAACATTCTCCCCAAAAAAGAACAAGAAGAGGAATATCAGGTATCAGGAAAGTTTTGGGTTTGGTTTTGTTTTTTGCAACTAAGAAAATTTCTTTTTTCTTTACAGTTTCTGTTCTGAAAAGCTGGTGTGTGCATGCTTGAGTATTAGTAACATCCAGAGAACTGGAAGGTTTGGGGATACTGCCACAAAAATAGTCTTTTCTAAACAGTTCACAAGGAAAGCTGGGGAAAACGTCACACTTGAAAACCACAAGATTTACTTTGCCACAAGAATCCGCTTTATCTGTGACCCAGGGTAGAAGGGAGCTTCCTGACTCCAGCTCCCAACGCGGAACTTCAGTTCCCATTTTGATGGGCTGCTGAAGCTCACGGCTAAAATTCTATTGGTCGTCACTGGATGGGCAAGAGTGGAAGGACACCGCTGGGACATGAATACCACCATGCCAAGAGGAGTCTAGATGCCAGTCACTGGGAGACATCACCGTTTCTTAGTGCTACTGTTTCCGCGACTGGATTTGCTGAAGCTCCTACTCATCTGAGGGAAATGCACAGTTGGGGTTCTTTCTGTAGGACCATATAACCCCAAATTCCGGGCAGTGGCTGATTTCCGCAGAGGCTTGACACTCGGAAAAGGACTAAAGATGGGGGTTTTGGCGTGGCTGCCTTGGGGCAGTTTGCTGGTGGCTTTGTGCTCTCCAGGTGTGGTATCAGGTGGCTCTGGGCCTTGTCTCACCTTGGGCTCAGTTTCAGCAGTGTTGTCTGGGTTCAGTTCCAAGGCTTCTAGCTTCACCTGAACAGCAGCCACATCCACCTCACCATCCCTAAATGCTGGCTCTGGAGAATGCCCTTCAATTGTCCGCAGGGTGCCTCCAGCAGAGCTGCTGTCTTTTCTGAGAGTTGTGGTTGTACAACTGGTGGAAAACTCTTCCACTGCCCCCAGGGTGTTAGTCTTACAGCCCTCATTTTGCTCTTCTATCAGCCCTATGGTGTCCCCACAGCCCAGGTGACTCTTGGTCCTAGGCATGTTCTTTTTGTGGACTCGAATGTGAGTCCGCCAGGGAGAGTTGAGCTTTGTTTTAAGGTCTTCGTAAGGGACAGGAGATAGTTTACCTCCTGCATGGCCAGGGATATGGATGACGGCATTCTTGGCAGCTCTATTTGTCATTTTCATCTTCTTCCCTAAAAGAAGGTGGTTTATAACTGGAGAACTGTTTACCTGAGATGGAAGAATGCTGGTCACTGGCCCTTTGTCTGGAAGAAATGTTTGAAAGGCGATGTGAAACACCACAGAGAAACATCCATCTGAACAACGTATTTTCCCTCTCTTCCCTCTCTCCCCCACCCCCAGGTCATGTGACTAAGGACAACAGAAACTGAAATCAACCCTAGCCCCTGGGGTCCCAAATCCCTCTTCTTCTAAGAGAAGGAGACCAGAAGCTTGGATATGTTACAGTTTTTAAATGTTCTTATGATGAAGACTTGGTTCCCAGCTAGCAGATCCAATCACTGATGATTATTAAATCAGGAGTCCCCTGGCCTAACCAACAGATTCATCAACTGATGGATTCCTGATTGAGTAGACTATTTATTGGGAGGTGGTAGAAACTGCAGAAGTGGGTCTCTGAGGACATGCCTTTGAAAGGTCTATCTTATCCCAGGCCCTTTTTGCTCTGTTTCTTGGATGCTATGAGGTAAGCAACCTCTTCCACCTGGCCCTGACACCATGACGCTCTGTCTCACCACCTTAGACTCTTAGTAAAGGAGTCAGTCCAGGGCTGGAAGCTCTGAGACCATGAAGGAAAATAAATCCTTCCTCCTTGAAGCCACTTGTCTCAGGGATCTGTCCCAGTCATGAAAACCTGTATTCAAAAATAAACAGGAACTCTTCTGGCCCCTTAGTTCTAATATCAGCCTAATCTCTCATTTATTTTTTTTTTAATTTTGTAAGTTTTGTCTCTGTATAGCAATCTCGGGTCTTATGTCTAAAAATCTTTGAAATTTTTTAAAAAAATAATTTGACAAGCACTTTGACCATATGGATTAGATCATATAGATTATCAGATGTCAGCTCCTGAAAGGTAAGAACACATTGCACGTTACGAAATGAGAGACAGCAGAGTGAGGAAAAGTACTAGCAGGATAATAAAAATACGGTGGAATCAGGCTGTCCAGTGCTTGGTTTTAAGAATGAAACACCACACCTATATCCTCAATGGGCTTTGAAAACCAAGTGACAACTGGAAAGCAACAACAGTTTTGTTGTCCTGTGGATAGCATGACTATCTACTTCCTAGGTCTAGGGCCTTGTTTCTGATGCAGCCTTAAAGACACTGGGTACTAAGGATATCAGAAACAGCTGAAACAATAGGAAGTAGGTCCTTCTATCTCTGTGTGAACATCTCTTTGATGTCCACATCATCTATCCTTCTTGACTCATAATTCCAGTCCCACCCTAAACCTACTGAAAGAGATTCTTCATTTTAGCAGATCCTCAAGAGACTTATATGTACACTACAATGTAAAACACAAGGCTTCAGAACTTTGCCTTTGAGCAACTATCTAATGTCAACCCTGATTGAAAAGAACAAAATAAATCATGGTCTAAAGCAGGGACTAGCAAACTTTTTTTCTAAGACACCAGGTTGCAAATATCTTAGCCATTTTGGTATGAAAACAGCTTTCAACAACATGTAAACAGAATGAGTATGCCTGTTTTCTAATAAAGCTTTCTTTATAAAAGCAAACAGTGGGCAGAATTTGGCTGTAGATTACAGGTTTGTGAGGACTTGACTATATTACAAGCCACTGGGCCAATTTTCATTATAACATTCACTTAGAACAAGAAAAAAATCCTTCAAATCAGCATAAATTAACAATAAAGCAGATTGTTCATTAAAAAAATAAGGATTAAAAGAAAATTTTTACAATCCTTGGAAAAGAGCATTTCCAACTGCATTATAATTTATTCTTCTTAGCTCTCTCTGGGATATTGCTAACCCAGCAGTGAAACACAGGCTTACTAATTTTGTTTCTTTTTCCTTATCACAACATCTGTTCTAGTATTACCTAAAGAACTAGAGAATGGCTTAATTTATGAGTGCACAGATGACTAAGTGACTATTTTCAAAGTTTCTCCAGTCCAAGGATTGCATGATGTGGCAACAACATTCTAATCATTTGCTAACCCCGCTCCACAAGCCTGCATAGTAAAGACGTGTTTAATACCATCTACTGCCTGTGCCTTTGGAACTAAAAAGAACCCATCATCTGTGTCTTCTTTAAAGCCTGATAAGATAAAAAAAAAAATGAAATGTTAAGTATGCTACTATCTCATGTCATCTGACTTTTAGAAGTTGAGCTACCATTGGTAATCCTGAAATCATTTGTTCATTTTAGAAGCTGAGATTAAGTTGAAATTGATTCAACCAAAGATATTACCTGCCCTGATGTACACCTGATGGACCTGCTGCTGTTGCTTCTTTTTAATTCGAGAGTACTGCTGCTTCAGGGCATTGATATCTGTGGTCATACGTTCCATCATCATACTGTTGAATGCAGCATGGTAATCACTGCGGCAGGAATTGATTGCCCCTGGACTCAATTCTGCAATGTTGTTAGATCTCAAGTTCTGTTCCTCATTTGGCTCTGAATCAGGGAGGAGACACAGAGAGCTGGTCGGTAGAGTAAAGCAGGATCTCTTCCTCTACACCCCTTCATTCTTTCTCTCCCTTCCTTCCTTTTCTCTACCCCCTCCCCCACTCTTACTTTGGTGTTGGTACTGGGGCCTGAACTTAAGGCCTGGTGTAAGGCCTGGTGTTTTTGCTTGGCCTTTTTTCTCAAGACTGGCACTCTACCAAAGGAGCCATACCTCTGTTTCCTGCTGGTTAATTGGAGAAAAGAGTCTCAAGACTTTTTCTCCCACACTAGTTTTGAACCTCAATCCTCAGCTCTCAGGCTCCTCAATAAGGACTGAACCACCTGTGCCCAGCCTCTCTTGCATTTTCTTATCAGCCTAACCCTAGGTCTGAAATGAGCTGTGTAGGTTCATTCATTTTGCTACCATTTTGTTTATTATACAGACATAAGATCAACTGCTTCCCCATAAAGATCAGTGCCTAAAGTTTATGCCTTTATGCCTAAAGTATCTAAGGTTCTCTTAGAAAAATATACCAGATATCTAAAACCATTGTGTAAATGTCTATACAATCACATAGGTATTTATAAGAGACTGACTGTTTATAAAGTTTAGATCACCATTATAAATGCATTTCTCTTAAGTTAAAAAAAATAGGGAGCTGGGAATGTGGCTCAGTGGTAGAGTGCTTGCCTTGCATGCATAAGGCCATGGGTTCAATTCCTCAGCACCACATAAACAGAAAAAGCCAGAGTGGCACTGTGGCTCAAGTGGTAGAGTGCTAGCCTTGAGCTGAAGAGCTGAGGGGCAGTGCCTAGGCCCAGAGTTCAAGCCCCATGATCACCACCAACAACAACAACAAAATAATATATTTGATGGAGTCATAGATTTGGGGACCACTATACCCTCAGAAATGAAATTTTTGTCACCTAACAAATACTTCCTGTCCATTATGTACTGTGTCTGATATGATCTTGCTTCTGAGATAATTAAAACAAGTACAGTTACCCCTTATATAACACTGCAACTATATGAAAGAAAGAGAAATATATTATTATAAGGATGCACTCACACTCTGCATGGAATCAAGAAGAGAACCAGGTTTCTCTACAGTAATATGTAAAGCTGACCTGGGTACCAGCTAAAGAAAGATGGGCAGATTCCCACTATCCTGGCATCTGTGGGAGGAACTTCCAATTTGAACCAAATCTAAGCAAAACTAGACAGTCATTTAGGAGCAGGTAATGGTGTCATCCTGGTCCACATAATTACACAGAAAGAAAAGCAGAGACATAGTCCCAGACTTCAGAATACAGATTCAAAAACTTTAGCGCCAATATATATATATATATATATATATATATATATATATATATATATATTCATTCCATGTCTAGAAACCCAAAGCTGACAACAAAGAACTATGGGGGCATTCCAGAAATCAACTCTTGTTGGGTTCAAGCTTGTAAAAGCCATTTTAAAAGATGAAAGAAGAGTCATACCCCACTAAGGAGAGTTAAAAATCAAAAATAACCCTAGCTACTCAGACAACTGAGATCTGAGAATTGTGATTCAAAGCCAGCCTGGTCCAGAAGTCTGTGAGACTCTTATCTCCAATTAAGTAGCAAAATGCAAGTGGTAGAGTGCCAGCCTTGAACAACAAAGCCAAGGGAGAACATGATGCCCTGAGTTCAAGCCCCAGTACTGGCACATGCCCGCATACACACGTGTGCGTGCACACACACACACACACACACACACACACACACACACAATCAAAATGATCTGAAGCTTGAGGGAAATAACCCAAATGATCACCATGAAAAAGGCAATGGTAGCAGTTGCCACCATCATCTTCTAAAAAAGAACTGAGAGAGAGAAAGAGAGAGAGAGAGAGATGAGATGAGATGATAGCTATACTTCTTTAAGACAGTAATACAAGGTGAGCAAGCCAGAAAGACAAGACAATGTTCCTCTTTCAACTTTCCTCTGCCCTCTTTTAATGAGGCAAATGGCCTTTCACTAGACAAAAGAGCTGCCACCCAAGATCAGAAAAGATATGGTGGATGAATTAACCACAGACCATTACCAAAGAGTTTGCTATATTGGTAATGCCCAGCCCACAGGATTTCTATTCTGTTCAAGAAATAAACAAGAGGGCTGGGAAGGTGGCTCAGTGGTAGAGTGCTTGCCTTGCATGCCTGAGGCCCTGGGTTCAATTCCTCAGCACCACATAAGCAAAAAGAAAAAAG
>NW_012267219.1:7420114-7446323 GCF_000151885.1 Dipodomys ordii | reverse complement strand
GCTTTTTTTCTTTTTGCTTATGTGGTGCTGAGGAATCGAACCCAGGGCCTCAGGCATGCAAGGCAAGCGCTCTACCACTGAGCCACCTTCCCAGCCCCCCAAACATTCTAAATGTAGA
Organism: Dipodomys ordii; assembly: GCF_000151885.1. Lineage (NCBI taxonomy): Eukaryota > Metazoa > Chordata > Mammalia > Rodentia > Heteromyidae > Dipodomys > Dipodomys ordii. The sequence continues at coordinate 7,446,205 of NW_012267219.1, read as the reverse complement.
CTTTTACTAGTAGTAACCAGTTCAGGGACTTACTGAGGCCTCTAGAAGACATAAAAATACAATAACCAATCTATGATCATCTAAATCAAGAGCCACTCCTTTACCTTTAATCTGCTTTTGATACTTCTGCAATTCTGGTGCCAGGATCCCACTGAAAGGCCCAAGACACCCCACAGCATTCGCAATGGCATCTTCATCATCAAGATCATTCTCCTCATCACTGTCTCTGCTCTTGCCATGTCGTCTTAGAAAACATGAAAAAAGACAAAAAAAAAATAGTCAAAGGAAATAGTCGTATTGTTTAAATACGACTGTACAGAACTGTTAAACTGTTAAACAACTGTTGAACAACAGGCAACTCATTTCTGTGGTTTAAATGACATATTTATGTAATTATGAAACATTTTTTTAAAAGTCACCTTCCCAACCCTATCAACATCTGCCCAGTTCTTGACCCATCTAATTCCCACAGGTAACATTTACCATCAATATTTTACATTCATCAGTTTGTCTACAGACAAATCAGCATATATAACTATATAATTTTCATCTGTGCATATATAGTAATATACTATATTGTCTTCTATAGCTTGCTTTTAATCATGTTAGAAATTTTCCCAGAGCCAGGTGCCAGAGGCTCAGGCCTGTAATCCTAGCTACTCATGAGGCTGAGATCTGAGGATCACAGTTCAAAGATAGCCTTGGTAGGAAACTCCATGAGCCTTTTATCTCCTATAAACTACTCAAAAAAAGATAGAAGTGGCACTGTGGCTCAAGTGATAAAGCGCTCTCCTTGAGCAAAAGAAGCTCAGGCCCAGGGTTCAAGTCCCAGGACTGTCAAAAGAAAAATAAAGGAAAAAAAGAAAGAAACAAACAAAGAAATATTTCCAGTCACATGTCCTTTTAGACTATCTTACAACTCAGTGGCTTTTCTTGAAGTTACCTTGCTCAAGAATCAAACACTTTGTCTAGCAAGTTATTGCTAGACACAGAGAAGAGCCTTGCACATAGATCTGTTTACTGAGAAAATGTGGCTTTATTTGCTTATTTGTTTTATTTTGGGGGCTAGGCTTGGACCCAGGGCCTCATGAATGCCAAGCAAGTGCTGTGATGCTGAACCACCTCCGCAGCTTTCCTCTTCCTTTCTGTACAGCTGTACTATACCCATAAAGCCCACATTATAGAACCAGGCCAGACATGGTGCCCACTCATGAGTGATTCCAATGATCATACAACTGAAATGAAAACACACACACACACAATTGAAATGATACTGCAGAAAATAACCATCCATATACTGTTTTCTCCATTTGGAATACTTCATAAAAGCCAAGAGAGAAGTCAAGGCCTGAGTATAAACCTCAATCCAAGGAAGAAAGAGAGTAAGGAGAGGAAAATCTCAGTTTCTAGTTTTGAGATTCTGTTAGTACTAACGATATTGTTTTTGCATAAATACATATTCTGTCTTTCATCATCTTTTTAACCCGAGTGACCAATTTCTTATGAACTTCCAGGAACTGTATATATTAGAGATATCAGCCCTGATAGTACAGAAATATCATCCCTGATAGTATAGAATTTGATTTTTCTATAAATATTTTTGGGTCTGCTTATTTAGATTGTGTTTTGTTCTGTTTTGGGCTTGGTCATGGCAGAAAAAAAAAATTTTTTGTGCCAGTCCTGGGGCTTGAACTCAGGGCCTGCGTACTGTCCTGAGCTTTTATACTCAAGGTTAGTGCTCTACCACTAGAGCCACAGCTCCATGTCCAGATTTTTTTGTGTGTGTGATTACTTGAAGATAAGAGTCTCACACTTTCCTGCCTGGCTAGCTTTAAACTGTAATCCTTAGATTTCAGCCTCTTGATTAGCTGGGATTACAGGAAGAGTCATTGGCACCTAGCTAAAAAAAATTATTTTTAAAGTACTTTTTTCCCTTTATTATTTAAAGTACCTTCATTTTTTTCACTGTTGAGGCAGTTACTACAATCTCAATTTCAAAGAACTACTGCTTCATTTCTTCTACTAATTATTTCATTATTTCCTGAAATACATTCAGCCATATGAACTCACCCTGATGTATGGTGTGAGGCAAAATGTTAACTTTCCTTCCCAATTACCACTTATTGAATAGCATATCTTTTCACCATTAACTTCATCTGGCAATTTTTCATACTCCAGATTTCATATATGTATCTATCAATTTCTGTCTCTGTTATTATTTGAAACTAACTCATCTGCTTATTTGTATACCAGTTCCACATTATTTTCATTCTTGAAATATGGTTCACACTTCTTTGGAAACTATGTTGTTAAAATTTTCTCATGAATATAAATCATAACCATTGAGAGTCATTCAGATTTTAAGAACCAAATTACTTTGCACATAATTTCAGGACCTAATAAATATTAAGCCATCATAAAAAAATTAATGAATTAAGTCTTACATCATAAAAAGAAAACAGGAAACAAATAATAAACAGTCTTACCCAGGAAAGGAGGCAGGTTTAACTGTGGCTGGGAAAGGTGTGATGTTGTAGGTATACTTTTCCCTTAACTCCGCCAGTTGTGGGAAAGGAAAGGGAGCCATGGAATAAACAGTCTGGAAAACAAAAGCAAAATTGCTAAGTCTGAAATGGTGGCCTTACACGACTCATCAATTCCAGAAAGACATTAAGCATTCACGAGGTGGAGGGTGATGAGGCAGATGTACTCCTTATATGGCAAGTCCTATTTCACTTCAACATTTAGCTTCAAGGAAGATAATAATAATAATAATACTAATGCAGATTAAACATCTCTAAGCAAAATCTAAAATGTTCCAAAATCCCAAACTTTTGGAGTACCCACATGATGTCATAGGTGGAAAAAAAATCCCTATATGACTTCATAGAATGGGTCACAGGCAAAATCCACAGGTTATACTCAAAATATGGCATCAAATTATCTTCAAAAATGTGTATTAGATGTATATGAAACAAGTGAATTTGATATCTAGTCTTGGTTCCCATACCCAAAATTTATTATATATATAATATATATTAAATTTATATATTATTATAATATATTACATATTATATATAATATATAACAATATAACATAATTAGTATATTATATTATTAATATATTATATTATATGTAATATATAATTAGTATATTATATTATTAATATATTATATTATATAGAATATATATTATAATAATATATGTTATATATATGTATATATGAAATTTCCCAATATAACAAAAAATTCCAAAGCCTGAATCATTTCTGGTCTCAAGAACTTTGGGTAAGGAATGATTCCAGCTGTGTTAACAAACATAACAAGTCCTCACATCAGCCCATCTGTGAATGGGCATTACAACTGGTGAATATAGGTAGTTGAGTGGGCAGGGGTAGAGGGCAAGTTCTTCTGGTCATTGGATAGATAGGTTAGCTCAGACATCCACGGTACCTAACACCTCTGTAACAAAGAACCCAAAAATATCCTACAGAGGTAGGGCTTGTTTTTCAAGTGTGATGCTTTTTATGGGACATTAATGTCAGCCTTCTGGACAAAATTAAGTCTGATAGATGATCCTGTGACCAATTACAAGTTTTTTCCATAGATTATCGTCTTTTCAAATGCTTGATGGAGTTCTAGGTGAAAATTGCTAGCTGTTACCTGTTATTTTTAAAGGAAGAAAAAATGCACTTAAAAAGTGACAAAGAATAAACCTAGGTTGTCAAAAATATCTATAAATAGAGAAAAGTGTCTGCACTTAAACCAGAATTGCAAAATTATATATCATCCCATCAGTAAGAAGACAGTAATCTTGCTTGGCTCTCTATTTTATTAAAAATTAATTTCTCTGTGCCGTATTTTTTCAATCCTCCTGATTTTTTACTCACCAGCAAAATATTAATCAGATTTTTCATTTGTCCTAGGAAGCAAATCAAACATCCTGATGACAAGTCTAGGAAACTATCTTCTAATGATATTTTGCATTTTAGCAGGACTATTTCTCGGGGGAGGCTTTGATGTCTACTTGTAAGCATGGGAAAGAGAAGGCAGGCTCTGAAGAGTTTGTTTTATTTTGTAGCTCAATGTCACTGCTGTGAAAATCTATTATACATCTGACTGTCCCCAAACTTCTCGATGTATGTGTGTGCTGCAGATACCAATCCAACATCCAAGCAAGGAAATGTTAGCTAACATTCCCTCCCTTTTCAGTCTGTGCTGTGGCTCAAGTGGTAGAGCACCTCCTAGCAAGCATGAGGTCCTGAGTTCAAACTCCGATACTACCCTCCCTCCAAAAATATATGCTTTAATATTGTTCCCTTTCAATTTTTCATGCTTAACTATACATATGCTATATTCCTGATTGTACCCAAAGGGCTGAGAAACTACACAAATGTATTAACATCATACAGTGCTACCTGTTAGGTTTTTAAAAAGAGGTAGCCGAGTAAGAACAGTACCACGCACATGGTATTCAGGTAAGGGGTAGGTTTATTCATCTTTCCGATCGGCACCAGACCATGTTGGCCCTCCACGTGGCGGGGAAAGGCCTGGGAAAGAGAGCTGGGAGAGCTGGGAAAGAGAGAGAGCTGGGAAAGAGCTAGAAAAGAGAGCGTCTGGGCCTGGGCGAGACCTTATCTAGGGTATGGGCAGAGAAAGGTGTGGCCACATCAAATTCAGATGTCACCTCAGCGGATGCAGATGTGACCTCTTCCAGGTGTGCCAGTTGCCTGGGTGGAGACTTTGCTGCAAGGAGGGTGGAGTCTGCTCTCCACCCAGGAGTGGACCATACACTACCTCACTCCCCAAAGGCAAAAACAGAAGGCAACCAGTCATGGTGGCACATGCCTATAATCCTAGCTACTCCAGAGTGGAGGGAGGGAGATGAAGAGTTCAAGCAATGAGACCCTACCTCAAAAACAAGACAAATAAAAGGGCAGAGGACACGGCTCAGGTGGCAGAGTGCCTCTGTAAGCTTTGGGAGCTGAGCAAGGGCAGCAGTGGTGGTGGGAGAACAGAAGGTATCCTAAGGCTGCATTGGCATCAAGCATGAGATTACAGTGGTCTCCAACCTTTCTCTACCTCAAGCTCTCTTTCTCTCTCTCTCTGTTGGAGACTGGGATTCAAACTCTTGATCTGACATTTTTATTCGTTGGCTGACACTCTACCAGCTGAGCCATGTCCCCAACCCCAGATTTTCTCTTTTCTGAACTTCCCTTTTCTTATCTGAAAAATAAAGTGTGAGCAGGGCCCCGTGACTAGAATAGTACAACAAACCCTCTGTAACCACTCCCTACCTGAAGAAATAAAACACTAACATCTGTGCACATCCTCACCCACTTCTCTCCGATCTTACTGACCCTCTCCTCTCAAAGAAGATTGACTGATTGATTGATTGATTGATTTGTCAGTTGTGGGGCTTGAACTCTGGGCTTGGGCACTGTCCTTGCGCTCTTCAGCTCAAGGTGAGTGCTCTACCACTTGAGCCACAGCGCCACTTCCTCAAGGGAGATTTTATTTTGGGGGGTCCAGTTGTGGGGCCTGAACTCTGGGCCTGGGCGCTGTCCCTCAGCTCTTCAGCTCAAGGCTAGCACTCTACCACTTGAGCCACAGTGCCACTTCTGGCTTTTTTCTTTTTGCTTATGTGGTGCTGAGGAATCGAACCCAGGGCCTCATGCATGCATGTGCTCTACCACTGAGCCACCTTCCCAGCCCCTCAAAGGAGATTTATTATACTAGGAGTTGATGTACTAATCCTAGCTACTTGAAGGCAGAGATTGAGGAATCAAAACTTGAGGAGATAAAATGGTTCGCTAGACTCCATCTCAACCCGTGGCTAGGTATGATGGCCTACCCAGGCTGGCATAGCTCAGAAATAACCAAGGCAAAAGGGGATAGAGGCATGGCTCAAGTGGTAGAGCAACAACCTGCAAGTACAAGGCCCTTAGCTCAAATCCCAATACCAGTCCAAAAATGTGTGTGTGTGTGTGTGTGTGATGTAAAACAGAAAGAACTACAGTCCTCTGAGAGAAGAGAGGGTGGTAAGATGAGGGAATGTTTGAGAGTGTGTACATGTATTGCTAGTATTTTATTTCTTAAGGTGAGCAGTAGTTTTATTGGTTTTGCTTTACTATTCTTAATATATTCTGGGTGTCCAAAATGCTTCATGTAATTTTATTAATAATATGTTCAGAGTGAATGCTTTGTGTTCTTTGATTATACAAATGTATCCAACAGCTGTGGCAGGACCACTGCAGAATTCTCCCCTCCTTGCTTTTAATATTTTGTCTTGGCTCCATCCACTCTTTTGAGAGGACAAGAGAGATGCACTGGCAACATGGTACCTCTTCTTGGACCTCAGTAGGAACAAAATGGGGCCCATGTTATCTGACCATCACACACCAAATATGATCCCTTAGTTGGGCCAAGAGTCACTCTACCCCCTCACTCATGTGATATTTTTCCTTAATAATTTGAGAAACTTGGCTCATCTTTAAAAAAAAAATGTGGATTCAATTTTAAATGACATTACTCGCCTCACCAAAATGAGGTGATGTCACACTGAAGACAGAAAGTGGGGTGTCTAGCTGAAGATTTACTTGCTTTATGTTTACCAGTCTTGCACCAAGATATTAGAACATTCCTGGCCCACCGCATTGCTCCCCCAACCCCTACCCCAGGCCTGAGAAACTTCCTTCTGTCCATTCAGTAGAAGACACAGGACCAAAGCGAAAATTGGTTCCACTGAGTTGCATTTCGTGATGAAACACGAAATTAGTCCTTCAAAGAAGTCACCACTGTTCTCCAAACAACACGGTTCTCCAAACACATCACAGCACTCAGGATACATGGAAACCTCTAGGCTTCTAACGTACAAATTGAAGACCTGAAACTGATTCTTTAAAAAAGAGAAAGATTTTACTGATCTTTTACAGCCAAAGGATAGTACAGACATGGGATGTTAGAGTTTGAAAGGGATGTAAGCCCAATTCAGCTCAATATTGCCACCTCGCATAGGAGCCCTTTGTAGAGCAGATGGCCTCAAAGGCGCTGGCTAAACACTAACGGTTATAGGTACGCAGACTCTGCTGGGCAGATGCTTTCCATTTTTGACGGTAGTAATTAATGAAACACTGACATCCACAGTCTTAATATTTCCAACTCATCCCTGATGGGAAGACGTGAACAGTCCACAGATGGATAGATCCTGACTCGTGGCACAGGAGAGCTGCCTCCACCTAACAGTAAACTATCCCCAAACATCAAACCAACTTTTCTCTCTATTGCCCTCAAGGAAATTGCCAAAGATATCACCAAAAGTCCTGCTGAAATCGAGAAGTGTTTGTTCCTTCATCCACTTTCCTACAATTTCCCTATTTCTTTCTTTTTTTCTTTTTGCCAGTCCTGGGGCTTGAACTTAGGGCCTGGACACTGTCCCTGAACTTCCTCCCTTTGCTCAAGGGCTTCATGCATGCTAGGCACGCGCTCTACTCTAAGCCACATTCCCAGTCCTCCCTATTTAATGATATATTGATTCGCCATTGCTAACTTGAAACAAGTGATAGGCTCCACACAGGGAAACATTTGCTCTATTTTGTTAGCATCTGTCACTTAGAGAGGAACAAGACAGACCACCAGAGGAGAATCCTTTCAACTCTCCAGCTCAAAACTATAGACCTTCTATTCAGCTCACCTTTTTCATTTGAAGTTGGGTGACAGATTGACCATCCACCATAACCACATTGCAGCCAGTGGAAGTTTTTTTAGAGAGAACAAAGGAAACAGTGGTTTGAAATGGCATTTCACCATTTCTTTCTCTAGCTGTTTTTGATGCAAAGGAAAAACCAACACGTCTATTTACTATCTGAACTACCCACATACCCATAAATAGACATTTTATATTTAGGAACTGTTGAAAAGAAAAATTTCCTTTTTCATTATTGACATGTTTTACAAGAAACATTCAAACAACTTGTACAAAATTAGGCTTGCTTCGGCTTCTCCCTTGACAAGAGAAATGCTTCTAAAGTGGAACCAGTCAACCCACAGCCTATGATTCTCCCTCTAGGATTCTCTCACAACAATATTTCTTTCTTTAATGGTTCTTTTTCCTAGTACCTAATTAGAAACTCCTGAAGAAAAAGATACTATCCAAGATCTCTCACATCCCTTCCAGTCATGTTTAAGCTCAATGAGAATATCGATTCAGCTTTATTCTTCTGAAGAGGATTTCAGCTTCTATTTTAGAAATGCATTGTTTGAATGAGGTGGCTGTGGTGTGTTCGGTGCTGGGGGAAAGCATCAGGTCAAGAGTTAGGATACAAATCTCAGCCCTGAGTCTGTTACTAGACAACCAGGAAACTAGCAAGTGGCTCACTCTCCAAGACTCAGTTTCCTCTCTATAAAGTGATAGGCTTAGATGCATTGATGATTAAACTTCTTTCAAACCAATTTTCTTCTAAGTGGTCTAAAAGCTACCTATGGCAGAATCACCTATAGGCCAAATATCTGCATTTTAATACACTCTTGAAAATGTGTACTTATTTAGCACACAGTTATATTCTTAGTCCTCTGCTAGGTGTTATGGAAAGTCACAGAAGCTCCTTTCATTAAAAAAGCTGTATCTTCTTTACAGAGAGGGAAGATTAATGTCATACAAAAGATACCAAAAATCAAATAAACTGCAATTAGCATTAAATAAATGGCCAAAATCTTTAGTGATGAAGAAGTACCAGAAGAGGCATCATGGATGAAGGCTAGGATATCAGAGACCTGAGCAGGGCCCAGGTGGGCAAACAGAAAATTCACAGATGGAGACATAGAAGGAAACATGCCCTCCAGAACCTACCACACTCCTCCCTTCCCCTCCTATCTGTAGACAGTTTTCCTTCCCAAGTCTGTCTCTGTTCCATTCTTGTCTTTACCCTTCACTGCTGGTCACGAGTCTTCGTGGTGTGAGACTTGACCTTTTCAAATCCCTGCTTCATGGAGCCTCTCATGTACTTAACAGAAAACACAACTCAAACCGTTTTCCTCCCATAGCTCCTTGCTATGGGTAGAGTGACATAGTCCTTGAATACCAGCTTTCCTTTGCTGTCTGTCACACACAGCACTGTCTTTGTTCATACTGCTCTCTCAGTCATAAAATGCCTACATGCTCTGCACCTGTGCTTCCAAAACACACACACACACACACACACACACATATTCCTATTTATCTTTAAAGATAAATGTAGACATTAATTCTCTCAAGGAAGCATCTCCTGACTTCCTCTCTTCTCTGCCCTGCCTCCTGCTCCTTAAGGCCCTGGGCGCATAGATCTTCTTTCTTCTTCAACCCTCTCAAACCCTCTGCACATCTCTTGTGTTACACATTTATACAGTGTTACAGGAGACTATGAACTCCCTGAGAACAGATCTCATATAGTCTTCCTATATGCGTTCCCAACACCCAGCACAACAATTGTTCAATACAGATTCTCAATAAATATTTGAAGAAGTTAACACAGAACCTAGAAAATGTGGGTGGAACATTTGATTTACTAGAACTGGTGATGAGAATTCATGGGATGTTTTAGTATACAGAACAAGGAACAGACAGTAAATGTGGGCAGGGACTCTGGAAGCAAAATGCTAATTTGACTGGAGCAGAAGGAATGTAGAAGTAGGGGCCATCACCTAGAAATTTCTTTAACCCAGCAAACATCAACTGAAAAAAGGAATGAAAGGCAGAAAAGCACAGACGTTCAATAAATGTTTACTTGTGAGTTAATAAGCCAATAGAGAGGCTCTGATGGAAGGCAATAAGCAAGCAAGCGCCTGTCCTCAAGGAACTTGTAATATTCATCAGGAAATGAGATGCAAGCTTAAGTGGAGGCAGAATGTGGGGAAAGCTCTCAAGAGGGGCACAAATAAAATACTCTGTGAAATAGGTGCTGATTTTCGTTGAGCTGATGAGAGAAGTTCTGTGAAGGAGATGAGATCTGTACTGCCACTTTCCAAAGGAAGGTGTGTAGAAACAGAAGGGCAAGGCTGGGCAGAGATGGCTGAGGAAGCATGGGAGCCAATGTGACCCGATGGGAAGCAGGAGAGGGTGCAAAAGGAAAAACAGATGCCACGGCTGAGAAGGTGATTAAGGCCAACTAGCCAAAAGCATGGGATGGTACGCTGAGATAGCCATACTGTTTTGTAGGCAGTGAGGAATCATGAGAGTTTCATGAATGAGAGTACAGGGATGTCTCTGAGTCCTGATTCTGACAGATGACAATCATGTAAAGGCCAGGTACAGCCCTTGCACACAGAACTGTCTAAATAAAAGACACTTCTGAGCAACAGCCTCCATATGTAAGAAGAGTTGGAATCAGAGCACAAATGTCAGGATCAGATAGTAGACAAATAGGGAGGGAAGTGCTATCAGGCATTCACCATAGCTGAGACGGGTCTGCTAAGAACTAGAGACTCTGAGAAGAAGCTAGGAGTGCCAAGAAGTGAGAGGGGAAAAAAATGAAGCTCACTTTCAAGCCCTAAATCAGTGTCCACATCTTAGTCTTGTAGTCTACTGACTGGGCGCCAGCACCTGCAAATAACCCCAGGCATAGAACCCAATACGAAAGCCAAAGTTGAGACCAACTAAAAAGAGGGAACTCTTAGAGAAAGAAAAGAAGTAAGGCACTAGGCCAATGCTAGGTACAACCCACAGTGGGTCAGTACCAACAGGAAGAGGCAGAAAGAGTGGAGTTGGTTCAGAGCACTGGAGGAGAATTAGGATAAATTTATGTTATAGAAATGAATGGGAGAGAGAGTGCTAATAAATCCCCTAGCTTTTCTGCTGCCCAGTGTCTAGTTCAAAGATGGATGAATATGATCTTGATAAAGTAACTTGCCAGAAACTAGCCAACCCCTTCCATTCTCTCCCACTAAAATTCTGAGTAATACAGAGTAACCTAGGTGGAAAATAAAATGAAGATTAGAATAATTTCTGTATCTCAGTAACTCACTAACCCCAAATAATTTACCCTATAAGTTTCCCTTTAAAACAATCTTAGACTTACATTCTTAAACAATCTAAATCATATTTAAATTAAGCATCTAGTGATTTTGTTTTGTCTTGTTTTAGTCTCAGTCTGGGGTGGGAGGGAGCACCTGTGCGTGTGCATTCTCGTACTAGAGTTTGAACTGGGGCCTTGTCACCCTCTCTTCACTTTTTTGCTCAAGTCTGGCAATCTATCACTTGAGCCATGCCTCCAGGTCCTATTTTTATCTTGCACCTACTGATTTCAAGCAACACAGTGGGAATGAAAATACAACAAAGAGCCTTCATTCACTTTTTGCTTCCTCTTGTGATATTGATTCTTATCAAATTATACAAACTCTTGGTCAGTGGCAAAACTAACTCTCTAAGCTGGCTACATACATTTCCTAGAATCACCACTTTGCATTGCATGGGTCCCTGGAGTTCCCGCACCCAGGCGAGCCCCGCTGCCCACTCACCTGCATGAGTTCGTGGCTTTGCAGAAGGTCATTCTCCAGCATCTCCTGGGTGAGGCGTCCCATGGTGCTGTAGAACTCATCTGCTGTTCCACAACATTCTATCTGCCTAGATGAGGAAAGGCCAGACAAAAGGACAGGTTTCAGGCCTTCGCGCTGAGCATCTAATAGGTACACACCATCAAGAAATGCTGCCTTTTGCCATCAGAGTAATGGAATTAGCAACCTATAATAACCAAAATCCCTGACACAGCCTGCTACATGTGGAGAAAAGATAAAAAAAAAAAATGCCAAGCCAAGCAGGCCACAGTGATCCATTCCTGAAGTAGGACAATGACTTCAGTCTAGAAGCTTAAGACCAGCCCCTGTCTTTTAAAGAAAATTTAGAAAGAGAAAAGAAAAAAAAAAGCCAAATTAACTTTGAAGTGCTTGTGACAGAATGGATTTCATTTCCCCTATGTGCCTTCCTCCCACCATGGTATCTTTATCTGTGCCCACGTGAAACCTTCTACCCGTCAACAAATCCAGCACTGATTAGAAACCATAACTACAAGCCAGGCTCCTCTCAGGAGGTTGAGATCTCAGGATCTAGGATTGAAACCAGTTTGGACAGACAAAACTATGAGACTCATATACAATTAACTAACAAAAAGCCAGAAGTGGAAGTGTGGCTCAAGTGGTAAAATACTAGCCTGTACAAAAAAGCTCAGCAGGAATGCAAGGCCCTGAGTTCAAGCCCCAACAGCAGCATACAAGAAAAAAAAAAAAGAGAAAGAGAGAGAAAGAAGGAAGGAAAGAGAAAGAAAGAAAACAAGTTAGAACTACAAATTTGGATACTGAAGCCAAGTACCTGTGGCTCACGCCTATAGTCCTAGTTATTTAGGAGGCTAAGATCTGAGAAATGTGGTTTGAAGCCAGTCCGGGGAAGGAAAGTCCGTGAGACACTGATTTCCAATAAACTACTCAGAAAAACCCAGAAGAGGCACTGTGGCTCAAGCGCTAAAGCGCTAGCCTGCCATTTGGGACAGGGCCTAGGCCTTGAGTTCAAGCCCCAAAACCGGCAAAAAATAAATTAATTAATTAAATTTAAAAAAATAAAATTGGTTTCTGAAGAGTAGTTACCCCCTGCAAGGAATCATCTGGGATATCATTAATAGACTGAAATCAAACCACAATAGAGTTGCAAGATCAAAACTAGGAAAACTTTAAACAGCTTATTTCATTAGTCCACAGAATGTTTTCACAGGCAGAAGTTTCTGAGTTCAGGGAAGATGCTGTAACCTAGTAACTTAGGAGACAGAGTAGAATTTAATCTTCCTTTTAAAAGGGGAACAAAAGGAATAGTCCAAATCAAAGAGTGCTAGATATTTCTGATTTATCTAGTATAATGTTTTTGTATAATCAGATAATCAATCTGTTGGCCCAGCAACAAGTCATGTGCTTGACATGCACTAACAATGGGTTATTTTCAGTCGTCAAAAAGTGGGGGAGGGGGTCTGGGAATGTGGCTTAGTGGTAGAGTGCTTGCCTAGCATGCATGAAGCCCTGGGTTCAATTCCTCAGTACCACATAAACTGAAAAAGCCAGAAGGGGCACTGTGACTCAAGTGGTAGAGTGCTAGCCTTGAGCAAAAGCAGCTCAGGGACAGTGCCCAGGCCCTGAGTTCAAGCCCTAGGACTGGAAAAAAAAGTGGGTCTATGTTATATACTATATTATTTATATACATATACACACAGGAAAAAAAAAAACTGGCCAGTGGTGGCTCATGCCTATAATCCTAGCTACTCAGGAGACTGCAATCAAGCAATGTGGTTCAAAGCCAGCCCAGGAAGTGCAGGTTAATCTCCAATTAGCCAGCAAAAAAGCCAGAAATGGAGCTGTGCAAGTAGTAGAGTACTAGCCTTGAGCAAAAAAGCTCAAGGAGAGTGCCCAGGCCCTGACTTCAAGTCCCAGGGCCAGCACCAATAAAAAAGTATCCTTCTGTTAATCATATTTATAATAACGAGTAAGTAGTTTTTAAAAGTGTGTTTGTGTGTGTATATAAAACCCTTATTGTCCACAGTGCTCTTCAAATACCATTGCCACAATCATGTAAATAAATTAATGAAGTGAACTGTTAAAGTATTGTTACAAAAATTCAGCAGATGGACTTAAATGAAAGGTGGTTATATTTATCCCAGGGCACAAAGAAGAAAATTAAAATGCTTCATGAGTTTTGAAGAAAGGATCTGTAGGCTGCCAGGGTGTGGGGGAGGGGAGAGTATTCCACAGACCTACAGACCTGATGTAGGAAACAGCCCACTTAACTAACTGCAAGACCAAAATGAGAGGAATCATTGCACACCAGAGGGAGCCAGTGAGAGCTAAGGCTGGAGAAATCCCAACAACAGATTGCAAAGGCCTCAGACCAGCTGAGCCTCTTCAGGACAGGAGTAGCTGCTAGGCTTTTAATAGGGAATGAGGAAACAGATGTGCCCTTGGCAAGGTCAGCTGGTAGGCAGAATGGCAAATGTGGTACAGGAGAGGAGACCAGGGAGGTTTATCCAAAAGGGACCAGGAATGAGGTAATGACAGAGTGACAGTAATTGTGGGCCAGAAGACAAAGAACTTGTAAAGAGATGCCTGAGAAGGTGCTGATGGCCTGCAACTCACAGACTACATACAAATGCCAAGCTGCTGAAGCAAGTGACGCAGGTGTTCCTCAGGAACACAGAAGCTGTAAGTTACCCACATGCCACTTAGGGGTTTTCTGATGTAATGTTTGTGGAGAAGAGTCATCTAGAATCACAAAGATCCAGGCATATTCATTAGCTGCATGACTGTGAGCAAGTTAATTAACCTAACGAGCTTAGGAAGCTTTCTCACTTGAACAGACTGGAAGGAATACTGCTACTTCACAGGGTTATGAGCTAATGTGCTCTGACTGTCTAACACAACAACACTGTTAGCTCTGGATGGGTGTTGATTGCCTGTCCTTGCATCTCATCGCTGCATGCTCACAAAGTGTACAATTACAATGAGCAAAACTCTGAAACACTTAAAACTGTACCAGACTAATATATTTTGTGTATCTCATATATATGACATATGAATGTTAAATAGATATGATGATTGGTAAACAGATGCCAATATATAGGGATAGATACATAGATATCTGACTGATATATGTAAGTCAAATATATCAGAATCCCTTGAATTTTTTAACAGTAGGTCTTTATTAGTAGTAGATTTACTTAATTAAAAGCACAGATTCTAGAGCCAGAGAAACTTGGGTTTTAATTCAGTCCCTCTCACTAACCCAGTGAATAGAGACAATTAACTGAACTCTGTGCCTCAGGTTTGATACCTGTAAAATCAAGATAATATGCATATCTCACATGATGGTAGAGAACAAAATGATTCAACAGTGCAGAGAATGTGGAATGGTGCTTAGCATTGTAATCACTGGTTGCCTGCTCTACATTGCAGCTACTACAATGTCAATAGTGGAGCATTCCTAAGGATTCTGATCCTACAATGAGCTGATGGGAAGAACATCAGGATTATCTTTTTTTTTTTTTTTTGGTCAGTCGTGGGGCTTGAACTCTGGGCCTGGGTGCTGTCCTGCGCTCTTCAGCTCAAGGCGAGCGCTCTACCACTTAAGCTACAGCGCCACTTCCAGTTTTCTAGTGGTTTATTGGAGATAGGAGTCTCACAGTCTTTCCTGCCCACGCTGGCTTTGAACTGCGATCCTCAGATCTCAGCCTCCTGAGTAGCTAGGATTATAGGCTTGAGCCACCGGCGCCTGGGTAGGGTTACCTTTTTTTCTTCCTGTCCCTTTATTAACAACTAACACAAGCTTGGCACTGGTGACTCAAGTTTGTAATCTTAGCTACTTAGGAAACTACCATCTGAGAATAGAGTTCAAAGCCAGCCTGGCCAGATAAATCCAAATTCAAGAGACTCTTATCTCCAATTAACCAACAAAAAGCTGGAAGAGTGGCTCAAGAGGCTGAGCTCCAGTCTTGAAGGAAAAAGCTTAGTGAGAGCTCAAGACCTTGAGTTCAAGCCCCAGTACATACTTATACACATACACACTCATACACACACATACACACAACATACATACACATACACACACACACACACTGCAATGGTGACTATCACAAAGTAGAGGGTTTTACTACTGTAATCCTATAAGCCAATTACCCACTCTATAGCACTTCAGGAACTATCAAAGCTCAAAAATGCCTAAAATGTGCAGAGTAATTTAGAAAATGAGTGTAGGAAAAGATAGATACTGGGAGAAAATGAAAAGTTAAGTAAATAGCATTAAATCTCATACTGAAGCAAAAAAGCAAACTACAGTAAAACAAAGGCAAATGATGTAACTAAAAACAAAACAAAATAGCAATAACAAAAACAGCAAAACAAAGGCAAAGGATATAACTAAAAAGCAAAGTACAATAAAAAAGGCAAAGGATATTTACACATAATATTTACACATAATACTGATATTTTAATCCCTGAACTGATAGTGACTGTTTATTTGAAAAAAAAAAAACTTAAATACCACAAGTCTTCCAGGAAACAACAAAAGAGTAGTTAAAATACTTTCAAACAAAACACACCAGTAGTTTATTAATTTTGGGGGGGGATCTGGTCATGGGGCCTGAACTCTGAGCTCAAGGCTACTGCTCTACCACTTGAGCCACAGCGCCACTTCTGGCTTTTTTCTTTTTGCTCATGTGGTGCTGAGGAATCGAACCCAGAACCTCAGGCATGCAAGGCAAGCGCTCTACCACTGAGCCACCTTCCCAGCCCTAGTTTATTAATTTTTGACATATTGTTCATGGGTACTTAGTCAAGTGATTCATAGTTTTACTAAAGCAGCATTTACCCATCACTTAGGCAGAAATAGGAAGATGATGTGTTCCAGACCAGCCTGAACTACACAGTGAGATCCTGACTCAAAAAACAATAAATAGTAGCTTTTAAAAAATCTGAGTCCTAGCGACTCCTGCCTGTACCCTTAGCTACTTGGTAGGAATGGACAGATTCTGGTTCGAGGATAGCCTTCGTAGAGAAGTCTATGAGACCTCTTCTAAACCCATAGTTGGAGTACATGGTGCGTACCTAACATCCTAGCTTCACAGGAGGTTGACACTGGGAGAATCTTAGTTCCAGGATAACCCAGCAGAAAAGACCAAAGACCCTATCCAATTGGATGAAGCTGGGTGTGGTGGTTACACCCATCTTTATAGCTACAATGAGATGCCTAAACTAGGTGAATCATGGTTCAGACTCACATCTGAGCAGAAAGCAAGACCTTATTTCAAAAATAACCAGTGCTGCCAGGCACAGGTGGCTCACGCACGCCTGTAATCCTAGCTACTCAGGAGGCTGAGCTCTGAGGAATGAGGTTCAAAGCCAGCCCAGGCAGGAAAGTCCATGAGACTCTTGTCTGTCTCCAATAAACCATTAGAAAACCCGAAGTGGCACTGCGGCTCAAGCGCTAAAGCACTGGAGCTGAAGAGCTGAGGGACAGCGCCCAGGCCCAGAGATCAAGCCCCACAACCGACCAAAACTAATTAACTAACTAACTAATTAAATAAATAAATAAATAAAATAACCAGTGCTAAAAAGAGCTGGAAGCATGGCTCAGTGAGATAAAAAATCAGTACTGGAAAAACGGTAAATCAATTCAAAACAAACCCCAACAACAAAGTAAAAACAAGAAAATATCTCTCTGTTAACAGCTTTATCCTGTCATTCCTAATTTTTCCATTACCCAGAGGTACAAAGTTAATGTTGTCACCACCATATGTTAGAAATAAGTGAAAATATCCTATCCTTTTCAGTACTCAGCCCTGCTATGAAAAGGAATGTTAAGTACAAATCCACTTGGTAACATGTGTTGGCAGAACTAGATCTCAACAGAAGAAATTTTTGGTGAAAAAGAAAGGAGTTTCGTGTGTTCTGCTATTGACAGAACAGTACAGAGTCATGCTAGAGTTCCCTGTGCAAGTAATCGCATTTCATTTTATCACAGCCTGGAAAGGCAGTGTTTTATAAATAATCCAAATTGTGATATGAGCCGACACATCCATCTCCTCCCCTCTAAATCTTCCAGTTTCTCCCTCTATGCACCCCCTTCCAGCTGACAAGAAGATCCATAGACCTGAAGTAGCATGACACTTTCCTAAAATAGATTTCCTCCAGCCCAGAGTAATCAAGGAGCCAGTTGAGATTCAGTAGGCTAAAGCATGTCAACAAAGTTTACAACGTTCTTTTTCCCTCGCTCTTAACACCTGAAGCACAAAAAAACACTTCATGCCAACACCATAGAACAGCAAGGAAAACACTTACTCTGCCAATTTTGCCCATATAGCCAGTGATACCCTTAGGATGATTTCCGAACCTTCAAAGAAGATTGAATCCCAGATCTTTAAAACGGTGTGGTTAGGGAGGCACGTGGCAAAGAGGGTGAGAAACCACTGCATGGTGAAGACGTTCGTAAGAGGGGGCTCATATCCGCCTGAAACAAAACACACACACGAAAGGCCTTCAGGGCTGATAATTGACAAGATGGCCAACTTCTTCCAATCGCCGGAACATGTT
Source organism: Dipodomys ordii (assembly GCF_000151885.1). Lineage (NCBI taxonomy): Eukaryota > Metazoa > Chordata > Mammalia > Rodentia > Heteromyidae > Dipodomys > Dipodomys ordii. Next base: position 7,428,118 of record NW_012267219.1, on the reverse strand, counting down.
AATATCTCATGACTGACTTCCTTCCTATCTCTAAATCCTGGGTCATTGCTCCATTTTTCCTTTCCAGAAACAGGGAGAATCTTACAGAGCCTGTTTTTACTCAAATGTAGCTGATGAAGACTAAAGTGGCTTATTATAAATTACTTACTTCTATGCTATACATAATTCTCAGATCACAATGGGATCATAACTGGAAAAATCTCAACATAGTTGGAGATTAAGCGACATTAAATTTTAAAATATTTTATATATACTAATAAACATATAATATGTAAGATATCGGTTATATGATATATAAAATAATATTTTATAATAGAGTATATGCCTATTTCTACATTATACACAGTTTTAAAGGAAGATTCAGGAACAGGCCCATTCTGAAATTTCTGAATTCACTTTAAAGAGTCCCACTTCCTATTGCTAACATAAGTGTGTGTTTATTAATGAGATATGAAAACACAGATAGTTAGATTGACTCGCTCTCTTCCAGTTAAGTCAGTATAAACAATGGTCTAAATGTGACCAAAAAGAATCCTGAACTTTCTTGCCCTTGTTTTCTCTTTCCTAATCTATAAAGAAATACTTATTCAGAGACTAGAACTTCATGTTATTCCTTATAGTCAAATGCAAAGGGCTAGGGGGGAAGGGGAGCAGGTGGAAAACTTGTCTGTCTATAGGACAGGCAAGAACACTGTCTATCTGGGAGCATTATAAAGTTCACAGAAATTCATTTACACTGCACACCAAGTTCAATGAGATCATTTAAATGACCTAGGAGAAAATACATGAGATACCTAGGTACCACTAAAATTTCCAGAATAAATACAGTCATGACACTCAGTATACAATATGTGAAAAATGAACTATGTAACTTGTGGGCAGGGATCAGAGGGGCAACTGAGGGAGAGTTAAGAAAGGGATGACATTGTCCAAAAGAGGACATTTATTCATTGCCTAACTTAGAAAGTGGTAGCCCCTCTGTACAATTCCTTAATAACAATGATTTTTTTAAATTTCCTATACATTTTATGCAAAGATTAGATTCCCCAAATCCCTTAATATGCTACTTTGGTGGTTGGGAATGTGGGGCATCTTTTTGTGTATGTGTTGTCATATATTTGTATGCCTTCTTTGGAAAATGTCTATTTGAGGTCTTTGGATATATGTTGGTTATTGAATCCAGGGCCTTACAAGCACTCCACCACTGAGCTATACTGCCAGTTCTACCTCCCCAGACTTAAATGTGTGGGTCAGACTAGACAACAGAATCTGACACCCATGGGTGTACAGCATACACAGCAAACTTTTGACTGTTCTTTCTGGTGCCCAGAGAACAGGACAGAAATATAAGCACTGTGTCTAACTAGAGTAATTAAATGCAAGTACTTCTAAGAGCCAGACAATGCCCTCTAGATAGCAAAAACTCTCAGAGCTTTCCTCCCATTACCTCAAAGGATTTGGGAAAACCAGTTGGTACAAAATTATAACTATAGCCCAGTTTTAAAGAACTCCTATAGATTTGGTGCCAGCTAAGAGCAGTTGGACTCCATAGTAAAATATGTACACCATCTTCATCTAGAATTCAGTATATCCTGTTAGTTGTTGATATGGTACTGGTGTAGTTTTAGGCTCTCAATCAACTTTCTACCCAGGGCCAGTTAGAGGTTCAACAGTAGCCCTATATGTTTTTAGTCTTGCTTCTCTTCTGTGGGTTCTAAACTGCTTTATTGCCCCAAACTCTTAAAACAAAAATACCTGGCAACCTGTATTTCCATTCCAGGTTTAAGCTTATTTATAGAGTAGACTAAGAGAAGCCCAATATTTTCAGAGGCAATGAATCATCCCTACCCGCACTGTCTTTGTTTGCAGTTCTCTGCAGAGTATCCAGGTGCTGAGATAATTCCGGGAGTTTCAATTTCAAGAGGTCCCTGAAGACAGCCATATCCACAGACAACGCCCGGAGATTATTAACAAAATAGCTTTCAGGAAGGACCTTATCAATCAGGTAAATCATAATCTGTAGGAGAAAAATAAAAGAATAAAAAAAAAACAAGATTGCTTCATAACAACCAAGATCCTAACAGGTCCTAAATTAAGAGAATACATTCAAATCGATAAAAGCAGCTAGCCTTAGTACACCAAGCATCCTTTCAATGTGTCAGAATCAAACACCTTGTGGTGGGAGCAGGCAGCATAATTATCTCAGTCACTCAGACCCAAAGTCTACTGTTAGCTGAGATTGTGGGAAGAAAGGGCTGCCAGACCTGAGCTCATCCTGTATGTAGTTGCAATTACACAACTCTCAGCCTCAAGGAGGAATGAGAAAGTATGAGCTTCATCAACAGACATCTCAGGAGCTTCAGTACTTGCTTCCTGGTATCCACAGCTTTACCACCTGCACATGAAATCCAGGAGCCAGCCTGCCATAAAACTCCCACAAAGCAGCAGCCATCAACCTGGGTTATTATAGCAACTTGCTGCTAGCTTTTTATCATTTTTCCTTTCCTGAGAGATGCAGCCAGGCTTTATTTGAATAAGCAAAACTTCTACAATCTACATTTCTTTGATCAATATTGTCATACAAGTTCTTTGAACTACAATTTCATTCTGATTTCTCTACTTGTATTACCACCTTTCTAGAATGTTAATTTAAAAAAAAATCAGAGTGATTCAGCAAAATATACATGAGTTCTGTTGGTAGGTCTTTAGTCCTGCCTATATGCTGGGTGCCGGCTCCCTAAAAGATGAGCTCACATGCCAGAGTATTGGCAAATCAGAGTTTCAAGGCTGCATGTTGCTAGATAAGCTATTGTTGTATGTTTTGCTTTTTGCCTCAGGATCCCACAAAACTCTATTCTAATATATATGTATTATATATACACATACACACACACACACACACACACACACACACACACACACAGATATATCAGCCAGGTGCTGATAGTTCACACCTATAATCCTAGCTACTCAGGAGGCTAAGATCTGAAGATGATGGTTTAAAGCCAGCCTGTACAGACAAATCTTGAGACTTCTCTCCAATTCACCACCAAAAAGCAGGAAGTGGAGCTATGGCTCAAGAAATGAACACTAACTAGCCTTGAGCAGAAAAAAAATCAAGGACAGTGCCCTGGCCCTAAATTCAAGCCCTAGTTACTGGCACAATTATATACATATATATGTATATATTCTTCCTAGCTCTTCCACAATCCCACTTTCTCATTTGTGGTTTATAATTTTTATAGTTTGGTTTGTGAGAACTGACTCTTAAAGACCTTTGGCACAGGTGAGTAAGCTCATCAAGTCAGCCTTGTTATTGAGGACTGGATTTACCAGGTAAACACATCATCACCTAGGAATCAGGAGCTCAGCAACAGGAGGAGTCCACTCAGTCCTCAGGACAGAGTGGGTCCCAGGGGAAAGAGCAGATTCCCAGCAGGGCAGCATGCCCCGGTATGGACCCACACTCCACACACCAGAGGAAAAAATGAATGTATAGGATCACAAAGGCAAATTTAAAGGTAACTAGCTTTGAATTATTACACTTTTTACCTAAGGATAAATTATATAGTACTAAGAGAAATATTCCTTTTTTTCCTCCCTTTGGTAGTGTGGTGCTAGAGATCCAATCCAGGGCTACAAGTAGGCAAGCAGCACCCTACTACTGAGCTACATACAGCCCTATCCTTTATTAAAATAGACCCAAAACAAATAAAAAAAAACACAAAGCAACTAAATTCATCTCCAAGTCTAATATTAAGCTCACTCATATCCATGACTGAATTTCAAAGGCCAAATTCTATATGGGGTGGTGGTGGTGGTAGTGGTGGTAGGTGTAGGCATTAGGGCTTGAACTCAGGATTTTGAGCTCTCCCTTAGCTTTTTTGCTCAAGGCTGGACAACCCCACATCTGGCTTGTTGTTTTTTGAGTTTTTTGCTGATTAATCAGAGATAAGATTCCCTCAAATTTATCTGTCCAGGCTAGCTTCAAACCACAATCCTCATATCCCAGTCTCCTAAGTAGCTAGGATTACAGGCCCTCAGCCACTGGAGCCAAGCTTATATCTTAAAATAGAATAATAAATATGGATAAGTAGCAAAAGAGCTTCAAACTTTTAACAAATACAAACAAAATAGTTACTCAGGGGCTGGGAAGTTGGCTCAATGGTAGAGTGCTTGCCTTGAATGCATGAGGCCCTGGGTTTGATTCCTTAGCACCACATAAGCAAAAGAAAAAAGCTGGAAGTGGTGCTGTGGCTCAAGTGGTAGAGCGCTAGCCTTGAGCTGAAGAGCTGGGCAGAGCGCCCAGGCCTAGAGTTCAAGCCCCATGACCCCCCCCAAAAAAAAAGTTACTCAGGAAAAAATAAACCAACAACACTGCTACTTAAAAGCAAGAAGCGGGGCTGGAGATTTAGCTCAGTAAAATGGCACTTGCCTGGCAAGCACAAGGTCCTAAGTTCAGTCCTCAGCTTTGGAAAGGAAATTAAAAAAAAAAAAAAAAGGCAGGAAAAATGTTTCCTTCATTTCTATTTCTATATATTTCTTTTGTAATTTCAACCTGCAGAGACCAAAATGGCTATGAAGAAAACACAGACATCCTGTAATTTCCTTGGCACCAGAAAGCTTTCTTCAGGACCCCAGTACTCTTCTGTATGTTAAACAAGAAGACCTATCTGCTCCTAAGGGATGGAAATGTATAGCATGTCCTTAATTTACTTGGGGGCAGAAATACAAACACTCCACTTTTCAACTCTATCCAACCCAACCTTTCATGAGAGTTCCATTTCTCAACCATGAGCCTTTTCAAGAGTTCAAAGTTTGGGGCTGGGAAGGTGGCTCAGTGGTAGAGCGCTTGCCTTGCATGCCTGAGGCCCTGGGTTCAATTCCTCAGCACCACATAAGCAAAAAGAAAAAAGCCGGAAGTGGCGCTGTGGCTCAAGTGGTAGAGTGCTAGCCTTGAGCTGAAGAGCTCAGGGACAGCGCCCAGGCCCAGAGTTCAAGCCCCACGACCGGACCCCAAAAATAAAGAGTTCAAAGTTTATTTCCCTAAACTCCTCCATCCCACCCTCTAACCTGAATCTTCTATTCCAACTGTTCAATGGAACACTGCTCATTTGAGTCATACACATTCCATTTTTTTTAAATCCCAAGTAAAATCGATTGACTGAGTAGACAAAATGCCTTTTTAATTTAAAATGCCTTAAAGTTATGTGTTTGATTTTTCACTATCTTCTTCACCTATCCCTGGCCCCTACCTATTCGATGAACAGGTGGCTTCAATATTGTTTCTTTAAATACACAAATGGAAAAAAAAGGATAGGCTAGATTTTAATTAGCTCTCAATCGAGATGGAAAACACATTTATTTTTCCATACCACATCAGTGACTGAGAATATCACTTAAGAGTATAAGGGGGTACGTCTTGCATGCAAAGATGAAACATCCATCTCATACATCACAAGCACTGCAATCAACCAAAGTTTAAAGGTTCATACATAAATTGGCAGCCTACACTGCCCTAAGCAAATAAGGCAGTGGCCATCCTCCACATCTGAAAGGCTTTTTTTTTCCATACAGAGTGTATTTCAGGTAACTCACTGACTCACATTCAAACTTATAAGCTACTATTGTTAATGCTCCAGAACTATTTTTAACTAATAAAAGGATCATAGGCATCAAAGATTAAAGGATAATGATATAATTTACTCCTGTAACTTTTCTCCATGCAAACACTTCCCTAGACCCCTTCAGCCCACCTCCTCCATACCATGCCCCAAATATGAAGAGGAAAGCAACCCAATACGACAGCCAATCAAAATTAAATGCAGTGGGATGGCAGGCAGCTTCTAATAGGAGCCCCAGTTAGCCCCAACCCATTACCTTGAGTATGCGTTGGCTCTCGTAACCACTTGAAACAACTAGAACATGGAAAAACAATATCTGGCCAAAAAATCTGTAACATACACCAGTCTGGGAGATGGAGGGACTTATGTGACAAGGAACTAACAGAGGCTTCCAGCCAACAACATTAAGAAACTGAGACCTCTCAGTTCAACAGTTTATGAGGAATTGAAATCTTGTTAACAACTGCACAAATGCAAATGGTCTACCCACTGCATCTTCAGATGAGACAATATGAACACCACAGTATGTGTCCTCAAACTAGCTAACCATGACCAGATTTCTGATGCAAAGAAACCATGAAGTGATACGTGCTTGCTATTTTAAGCAGCTAATTTGTTACACACAAAAAATGCTTGATAAGAAATGTACTCATTACCTTGCTCATGTCATTGTAACTCCTCTGTATGGTATTTTCACAATAAAAATAAAATACAAAACATTAATATTTAACTTGCTTAAAAAATATGATTCCAAAAAAAATATATGATGCCTGGGACTGGGAAGATGGCTCAGTGGTAGAGCGCTTGCCTTGTATGCATGAGGCCCTGGGTTCAATTCCTCAGCACCACATAAGCAAAAAGAAAAGGCCGCAAGTGGTGCTGTGGCTCAAGTAGTAGAGTGCTAGCCTTGAGCTGAAGAGCTGAGGGACAGCACCACCCAGAGTTCAGGCCCCACAACCAACAACAATAAAAAATAGGATGGCTTACTTAAGGCATGATGGTCCTACTTAAGACCAAAAATACTCATTTCCTTCACAATTGGCAGCTACACACATCTGTCACTTGACCTGGCTTCAATTTGGGGGCAATACTATCATAGATAATTACAAATGATGGAAAATTATACAATTGCTATCATACGTTTATTATAAGTTATTGGAATGAGCAGAGGCATCACAGTAGAAAATTATAGTTCCAGGTTTTCACTCTAAAAGAATTCCAATTTTCTTCATCAGAGCCTAACACTCACTTTCAATGCATCTCCTTCATTGCCTTCCATCACTTCCAAAATGAGTGCAGCCAGGATGTTGAATCCTTGACAGTACCCAACATTCTTGTTCCATCGGGCATAGGCCAGCAGCACCCGCTTCAAAACCACTCTGTCTTGCTCAGCCTCTTGGCCACAGTAGGAGCTACAGCCCGTACGGTGGAGATCCTAAAATGGAAGGGAAGAAATATTTTTTAAAAATAACTCCTACCCTGTTGCTAGTGCTTCATACCTATATCCCTACTTGCTCAAGAGGCTCAAATCTAAGGTTCAAAGTTTGAAGCCAGCAAACCTGGTAGACTCTCATCTCCACTTAACTAGCAAGAAGCTGAAAGTGGAGTTGTGGCTCAAGTGGTAGAGCACCAGTCTTGAGTGAAAAAGCCTAGCAAGAATGTGAGGCCGTGAGTACAAGCCCCAGTACCAGCACCCACACGCATACACACACACACAAACCCTTCTAATATGCCCTTCAAATTAAAGTCTTTATTCTGCATCTCATTAGGCAAAATCAAATGATCAACTATCAATATGGATTTTAGTTTTTTAAAACATATATGCAACTTATTCATATCAGGCAAAACATCATTTCAATTTTCCTTTTCCTGGTGTTTTTCCACTGGGCTAAGTAAGAGAAATTTGCAGAATTCAGTCAGGTAAATTTTCTTAGTTTCCAAAATTAACACAAAAAGTAGCTCAACAAAAATTATATTATAGGTTTATAAAAAATTAACACTTTTTAAAATGTGCATCTATCATCTATAAAAAACAGATCATTCCAACACATGTACAATAGTTGCTAATGTTATTCCTTTGTAAAAAACAAACAAACATGGTATACTATTTAGCTGTCAAAATTATAATTACATAAAACCAAAATACCAAAAAATACAACCTGCTGGGCACTGGTATCTCACACTTGTAAACCTAACTATTCAGGATCCTGAGATCTGAGGATCAAGGTTTGAATTAGGCCTGGGCAGACAAATCTGAGAAACTCTTTTATCCAGTTAACCAGCAAAAACCCAGAAGCAGAGCTGTGGTTTAATTGGTAGAACACTAGACTTGAGGAGAAATAGCCAAGCAGGAGTGCCATGTCCTGAGTTCAAACCCCAG
>NW_012267219.1:7399701-7417755 GCF_000151885.1 Dipodomys ordii | reverse complement strand
TGGGTCCACCTGTATCCCTATTTAAACAATTTGTTTTTGCCCTTCCCCTCCACAAATTATACCAACATCAAATACAGTGAAAGCAGGGGTTACACCGTACCACTATAGATACACTATAGATGCACCTGCTCCCTCATCTATGTCAACAGTAATTCTACCTTTCTAGTCACTCACACTCTTACAGGATCCTCTTATATCTATATTCATTGGGAATTCATGTCAAGCTCAGCTTCTACAATGTACCTAGACTGTGACCCTTCTCTCTATCTCCATTACCAAAACCCTGACCAGTCTCTTGAATCAATTAAGTCTCTTACTGTTTCCTTTCTTCTGCCCTTGCATCTAATATTCTTAAGCAGTAGCTAGAACAGCAAGCCACTCTCATTCTCAAAAACTCCCTATGCTTCCCATTTCACACTGAGCAAAAAGCGCTAGTATTCTTACAGCCAAGAAGGACCTTCATGACCTAATCGCCCATTGCTTTCTCTTTGCCCTCTGTTCTAGTCCCTCTGGCCTCTTCTTTTGTTTGAACATTCCTGAACCACCTAATACACCCACGTGAATTAGCTTTGGCAAGTCAATCTGCCTGGTGTGTCCCACCAAGCCTGCCTTTTATACCTGGCTTTGGAGTCCTCCTTAATTGTTACATTTTATTTAAACCTCTTACTTCTCAAAAGAAGATGTATCACCCAGTGTGGAAGAAATAGTTGTATTGTCAAAGCTTATAGAATTCACAAACATTATAGACCATGATAATGACCAAAAAATAAGATGTAAGAATTGCCAATAAATATATGAGGAAATGCTCAACATCCTTGGCCATAAAAGAAATGCAAATCAAAACAACATTGAGATGCTATCTCAGCCCAGTAAAGCTGGCCAGCATCAAGAATTCAAACAATAACAAATGCTAGTAGGGAAGGAGAAAAGAAACCCTATTACACTGTTGTTGGGAATGTAAACTAGCACATCTATTCTGGAAGGCAATTTGGAGAATCCTCAAAAAACTAAACATAGAAGTACTCCATGATCCAGCCCCACCACACTTGGACATCTATCAAGAGCACTGCAAAGTCAGTATTCATTCAGTAAAGACACACATCCATGTTCATTGCTGCACTATTCACAATAGCCAAGTTATGCAACAACCCAGATACCCTACAACAATCAAGAAAATGTGGTACCTATACACAATAGAATTTTACTCATCCATTAGAAAGAAAAACCTGTCATTTGCAAGGAAATGGATGAACAAATTATGTTAACAAATTATATTTAACAATTATATTAAATGAAATATGTCAGGTTCAAAGAGACAAATGTCACATTTTTTCTCTCATAGATTGAAGCTAGATGTAAAATACACCTAGGCATGATAATATATACAGGGCCCCATGCATTTACACACAAACAAAATGACGAAAGGAGGGTATACTTAGGGGAGGTGTCCAAAGGCACAACTCCTCTATACAGCTAAAGTACTGTTTATCAAAACAAATACTAGGAAATTGAAACATGTTTTGGCTTTTGCAGGGAGGGGGGAGGTGCATGGAGGGAGCACTGGAATGGAGGAAGGAAGGTGAGCAAACAAAATCATTGTACCCCATATACACTATGTAAAAAGTAAACAATGTAACTTGTGGGTAGGGATGGAAGGAGGAAATTGGAGATAATGAAGGAAGGAGTGACATTGTCAAGAAGCATTGTACCGGGGCTGGGGGTTTAGCCCAGCGGAAGGGCGCCCGCCTGGCGCACACAAGGCCCTGGGTTCAGTTCTCAGCCGTGGGGGAAAAAAAAGACTTTATAAAGAAGCATTGTACCTATAATCTGATTTACAACCCCTTATACAACTACTTGATAATAACAACAAAAACTTACTACCTCATTTCTTCACACTCTCTTTATTTCCTTCTCTGCTTTATTTTTTATAGATGGCACTGATTATCATCTGACATATTTTACACATTTTATTTATTGTAAGCTTCATGAGAACAAAATCTTGTGTCTGTTGTTACCTCTGCTGCATTCCTCATGCTTAGACCAGTACCTGGCCAGTACTGACTGCATGCAAGAATAATGAAGAGATGAGTATCAAATTACCAATCAACAATATAATTTTTATCATTGCAGATTGCTTAAAGGTGATCGTTCTGTGTTGTAGCCCTATGAACCCACCTTACCTTCCGCCTCCATTCCTTTGGTATCCCTGTTGATAGTCTGGCAACTGCCTTGAGAGCATCATACCACTAGGAACAAAGAAGAAATACCAGGGGAGTAATAATATTGACCTGGGAGAACACTTTTCAACCTTTTTCTTCAGCCTGACATCTGTGGAGCATGAGAAAAACAAACTGGGATGACTAAACAAAGCTGTGTTCAACAGAAGTTATTGGTCTGGGAGCTCTGACTGCCCCTTCTTAGAGAGGGCCCTACAAACATCTGTCACCTGATACCCAATGTTGAGTGACTCTGGTTCAAGAACCAAAACATGGACTATCATGAAGCTATTCAGGTTCTTGATAATTTTTTTCACACTGATAGTATTCATAAAGAGTAAAAAGCTGGGCACTGGTGGCTCACACCTGCAATTATAGCTACTCAGGAGGCTGAGATCTAAGGAGCAAGGTTTAAAGCCAGCCTGGGCAGGAAAGTCTGAGAGACTCTTATCTCTAATTAACCATCAGAAAAGTGGAAGTGGTGCTATGGCTCAAAATAGTAGAGCAGTAGCCTTCAAAGGAAAAAGCTCAGGGACAGCACTCAGGCTCTAAGTTCAAACCTAAGTGACAAACCAAAAAAAAAAAAGTAAAAAAAATTTTATTGCAAGTATAAACTCAGATGACTTATAACTTCAAAAGTTATTTACCTGAAACCAAAAAACAAAAATTCTGATATCTTTTTGTTTTGTTTTGTTGGTTGTAGAGCTTGGGTGTTGTCCCTCAGCAACTCAGCTCAAGGCTAGCGCTCTACCACTTGAGTCACAGCGCCATTTCCAGTTCTCTGGTGGTTTACTGGAGATAAGAGTCTCACAGACTTTCCTGCTGGACTGGCTTTGAACCATGATCCTCAGATCTCAGCCTCCTTAGTGGCTAGGATTACAGGCATGAGCCACCTGCACCCAACAGATTCTGACATTTTATGCTAATATTCTCACTTTAAGATTATAGGTCAGCGTTGGTATTGCAAAACAAGGGTATACTCAAAGTCAAAAGTAGTTACCTGCTGAAATCCATTTTGACCTAAGGATGGCTCAAGTGTGAACTTCAATTTTGTATCAACTCCTAAAAGAAAAACACATAAAACAACTGTTATTTCTAGAAATTATAATGAATTATATCAAAAATAAAAACAAAATTTGGTTCTACTGAGTTGTCATATATTTTGAACTAAATTTTGTTCACCTTATTATATAAAAATATATCAATTAGTAAAATGAGAAACTTTCCTATTAAATAGAATTGAGCTTATCACATAGAAGAGCGGTTTTCACTGCTGCCTAGAGTAACACAAAAACAGAATCAAGAGATGCTAGTACATCTCAGGCTGGAAAGTACACAGACCTCCCTTCTTGCTTTGGTTCCAAGGTTCAAGCGAACCATCTCAGCCTCAATTCCCTTGTCAATAAGTATAACAATAGCTATCTCAAAGGACTGCTGTGATGATTAACTTCAAGTCTCCTCACATGAATAATTAATATTTATAAAATATAGGAAAAGGAATCTCTAAAGATTGTTTTTCCTAGGACAGTTGCACTAGACTTAGACTATTAAGTAAACTTCAGTGGCATATCTGTCAAAAAAAAAAAAAACACAAAATAAGCTGGGTGCCAGTGGCTCATGCCTGTAATCCTAACTATTCAGGAGGCTGAGCTCTGAGGATTGAGGTTCAAAGCCAGCCCGGGCAGGAAAGTTGGTGAGACTCTTATCTCCAATAAACCACTCAGAAAACCGGAAGTGGCAGTGTGACTCATGCGATAGAGCTTTATTTAGCCTTGAGCAAAAAAAGGTTCAGGGACAGAGCCCAGGCCCAGATTTCAAGCCCCAGGACCAGGAAAAAGCAAAAACAAGAAACACAAAATATTATGGTGCAGTGGCTCTAACACAGAGGTAGATGCCTGGTATGCACAAGACCTAGGTTAGAGCCTTAGCACTGAAAAATTAAAACAGTGTGTGGGTCTTTATTTTAAATTCTGTCTTGATAGACTTATTCATTAAAGATTTTTAAAAATGTGCATTTTTTACAAGTATGCCTATTACATTCTAGACTACAAGCTAAAATAGAACTGAACTCAGTCCTGAGCAATCTACCACTTTAAACTTCTTAAACGCAAAACTTAAGTGTATGGACGAGACTTGAGAAAACTATTATAAAGACTATACGTTTAGTACTTATTCTGGGCCTTTCCTCGGAATTCCAAACTAGAATTAGATGTTATTCTTGAGGTGAAAATACATAAAAATGCTTACTCCTGTTTCAATTCTATACAAATATAATCAAATCTGGAAATCCTATATGTTCTTTTTGTTTCTATAATTTCAAAATCAATGAGATGACACTTAAGTCGCTTTTTGACTTGACATGACTTACAAGTTCTAGGATCCATAAATATCAAACATTATCAGTAATCTTCAATTTTACAAATTGCAAAAAATCAAATAGTGATAGTGCTGCCTCTAAGATGTTAATTGCAGGGTAGGCATATTGGAAGCCTCTTTATACTTTCCCTGCCTAGGGAACGATACAGACAGGAACAATCCCATAAAATAACAATAACAGCAGTAAATTGGGGGGGGTGAGGAGAGATAAAGGAGGAAGGGAGGAAGTGGAGGGAGGGAAAGAAAAGGGAAAGGGAGAAAGGGAGGAAAAGAGTAAAGAAGGGAGAAATAAGAAAAGAGGAAGGGAGGGAGGGAGAAGAGGAAGGGAAAATAGATGTGTCAACTTTGCCCAAGCCTAGGACAGTATGCAGATGCTCCTCTTAATGCCCTGAAGAGTGCTGTAGATAACATACTCAGTCCTAGATCTCTAAAGCTATAGTAGAGAACCTCAGGCATGCAGTCAATGTCTTGATATGCACTTTGGAAGCCTTGGGGTTAAAACCATACTGTGTCTAAACAGATGATTTTCTTCTCCCAAGGAATATTAAGTCCCCCACTGGTTCTCATCTCTGTTGACATGATCTAAAGGAAGTCTCGCCCCAGTGGTTACACAACGGCCGCCAAGATTTCCTCCAGCTCTGGAGAATGATTTTGCTATGCGGGTGCTGTCCAAGCCCTGGGTGCTGAACGGACTCGCTTAGAATCATGACGTTTGCTTTATTACAACAAAGACCAGGAAATTTGGTCTGGCTCTGACTTTTCCCTGCGTCCCTGCCACCGCTGAGTTCCCAGTACGTCTGATCAAATGAACTCCCACGACTTTTACGGAGCACATGCTGAGAGTCATGGCGAATGTCACCCCTTGCAGAAACCCAGCTGGGGTTCAGTTAACCAAAACCACAACTATTCTCTCTGGATCAAAACTGAATTAGACGTTTTAAGGTGGAACCGGATCATTGGCTGCCTGCACACAGACGCTTCAATCCGGTCATTCTCACTCCTTTTCTTCCAACTGAATAAGAGAGAAGGTTTATGTTTCATCTGATAATCACAGCTGTTCCGGATTCGGAAATTCAAAACACTTTTTAACATGGGAAACAGATTAAAAAGAAAAGGGGGGGAGGTAAAAGACGACGGTGAATAATAGTACAATCTCTGCAACCAGACACGTCCATGGGGAGAAAAACAAAGAAACCACGAGGTTGGGGAAAGGCAGCGATACATTCCACCCCTTGGGAAGCCCGTGCCCGGGCAGTCTCCCAGAGCTGGGTGACAGCAGGTCCCCAAAGGCGCTGGAGGGCCGGGAGTGGAGACGACCCACCGCCTGGGAGCCCAGCTGGGGCCACTCTGGGGAAAAAGCCCAGCTCCCGCGCGAACAGTGCCGGCTCCCACTGCGCCCATCCCTGGCCAGAAATCTCTGCGCCCAGGCGCCCCACCCCCACCCCCTCGCCAGAGTTTCCCAGTCGGGAGAAGCTGGGATGTGTAAACAACACCCGCGCGATGGCAGGAAGGGCCTATTGTACTGCACGACCAGGAGTGCTCCGGGATTTACCTATGGACAGGATCGCGCCCCTGTTCCCCAACCCCATCCACAAATTTAGAGGTTCCTGGACGGCTGGGCAGGGCATTCAAACCACAGGGACTCAATCTGTCCACCCCAGACGCTCCCTTCCCACCCCCGACCCTCACCTCCCGCCCCATCTCGGGTTCAGTCCTCTGCCTTTCACCCATCCGCACACCTCTTTCAAGCTCTGGCTTCTTAGGAGCCCAGGGTAGAATAGGTGACGCGGCTTGGGGTAGTAGCGCAGGCGGCCGCCCGCACTTCCCCAACCACGCACCCCAGGCTGGGCGGTGGCGGGTTCTCCGCTCCACCGGAGGCCGCTGCGCCCCCCCACCCCCCACACACACACCCCAGGCCCGGATCTGCGCGTTGCCCTCCCACGCCGACCCAGCCCGGCGGGCACGCAGAGCGCGGCGGTGCAGGGACCTTGGGGCGCCCAGGCGGGAGCTCAGCGGCCCTGGCTCCCCGCGCCCCGCGGCGCGCCGCTCACCCGGCTCCAGGGTGCACAGCAGCCGGGGCGCGGTGCGGGAAATGCAGCTCCGTTTCTTGAGCACATTGCTCAGGATGGTGCCCACGCCGCCGCCGCCACCGCCGCCGCCGCCGCCGCCGCCCTGGCGTTTCAGGCATCTTCCCCCGCGCCTCAACGAGCCGGTCAGTTTGTCCTGCCTCATCGACAGCACCCGGGCTCCTCGGGCGCCGGGCCCCGTCCGCCTCGGTCCCCCGCTGCCTCGGTATGGCTTTGCAGACAGGGATCGCTAGGTCCCAGAAGGTGAGGGTCCCACCGGCCGCCGTGTGAGTGCGAGGGGCGCTCGAGGGTCCGGGGACCTGCCAGGCGCCTACGGAGCCGCCAGTCGCAGCGAGGCGGGCGGGCATCTGCAGTGCGGAGCCTGCACGGCTCGGGCCGGAGAGGGCTGGGGGCGGGGAGGAGGGCGGGGAGGAGCGAGCAGGAGATGGAGGTAGGCGGCGCCTCCGCCCCCAATCTCTGCTTCGCGGTGCGCAGGCGGGCTGGCCAGGGCTGGCCAGGGCTGGCCAGGGCTGGGGAGCCCGCCCCGAACTGGGGAGCTGGGAGGGCGAGGAAGGGCGGGGAGCCGGGGGAGGTGGGGGGAGCCTCCCGCAGAAATCAAAAATAAAGACTGATTTTTCCGTAGTTCCCCCAGGAGAAAGGATTGGAGAGGTCTCCAAAGGGATCAAGCCTCAGCAAGCTGCAAGAGCTCATCTCCTCTGAGCAGCCTGGGGAAAGGTCAGCCAGCCGGCTGCAGGACCCACCTAGCAGCAGCGCAGCCCAAGCTAGCAGATGGAGAAGCACAGCTTCATCCCAAATTGATTTCTTTTCTGGCAGCTTCGACAGGAGTGGAATGAGCATCTAAAAGAACAGTTCATGGCTGTTTCTCTGGGGGGTGGGGGATGGACTTCTAGAAAAGTGTGACTATTTTTTAAGGGTTTCCTTATCTCTCAAGAGCATCGTCAAAGATGAACTAGTATTAAGCCTGTAATGCTAGATCTCAAGAGGCTGAGATATGAAGATCGTGGTTTGAATCCAGTTCAGGCAGGAAACTTATCTCCAATTATCCACCAAAAAAAAAGTCAGAAGTGGAGCTTTGGCTAGAGTGCTAACCTTGAGCAAAGTGCTCTGGGGCAGTGCCTCGGCCCTGAGTTCAAGTCCCAGCACCAGCACAGAGAGGGGGAAGGGAGGGGAAGAGGGAGAGGAAGACAAGGGACAAGTCAGGAACTTCATACACTCTTGGTGAGAATGTTAATATAGTGTGGCCAGTATGAAGTAAGTATGGAGAATCCTCTCAAAAGAACCACCTTGTGATCCTGCCATAACACCACATGGATCAAAAGCATACCCAGAGATACCTGCACACTCATGCTTATTGCAACACTGTTCACAACAACTGAGCAATAAAATGAATAAAGAAAATACAGACTCAAGCCTGTAATCCCAGCTACTCAGGAAGCTGGGATCTGAGGGTTGTGGTTCAAAGGCAGCCAGAGCCCGAGAGTCTATGAGACTCGTATTTTCAATTAACCACCAGAAAATCAAAAGTGGTGTTGTGGCTCAGAGTGGTAGAGTACTAGCCTTGAGCAAAAGGAGCTCAAGGACAGCACCCCAGGTCCTGAGTTCAAGTCCCAGGACTGGCAAAAAAAAAAAGGAAAAAAGAAAATGTGGTGTAGCTGGAGTTACATCTCAAATAGTAGAGGGACAGACTAGCAAGTTTCAGGCCCTCAGTTGAACGGGGAGAGGGGAAACAAAAAGAATATGGCCTATAAAGTATATATAACTCATGAAGAATGAGATTGTGTCATTGGCAGGAAAATGGAAGTAATTGGAGATCATCTTGTTAAATGAAATAAGCTAGACTCCGACGATACCACATTTTCTCTCACACATGAAACCTAGATTGAAATTTCAGAGGGAACACACACACACACACACACACACACACACAAAGAAAGTAGAAGAAAGTTTCAGGAAAAAGGAAGGGACTTGTGGACGAAAGGAAAGGGGGAAGGAGAATAATAGGAGGGTGATTATGCTTAAAGTGCCTTATATACAGGAATGGAAATGTCATAATTGAGCCCATTATTTCATGCAATAAAAAAAGGAAGTGAAGCCAGGCACAGATGGCTCGTGCTTGTAATCCTAGCTATGTAGAAGGCTGAGAATGGAAGGATCAGGGATTAAGGTCAATTCAGGCAGAAAAGTTTTCCAGATCCCTTCTGAAGGCAGAGGTGCTCTATGTCTGTCACTCTATTCTACGTGAGAGGCTGACACTGGAGGCTGTCACTTCCAGACCAGCCCAGGCAGAAAAGTCCACATGACTCCATCTCAAGGCAAAGAAGCTGGACACAATGGCTTGAGCCTATCATTCCCTCAACAACAGAAAGCATACAATAGGCCGATCTTGGTGGAAGCATGCCCCTGTGCAGGAAGCAAAATTCTATCTCCAAAATAACCAGTGAAAAATAGAAGTTGAGGCATGGTAGCATGCCTGCCGAGCAAGCTCAAGGCTCTAAGTGCAAACCCCACTACTGCCAAAAATAAAATTATCTAAAGAGAGAGTGGAAAAATACATTTATCAACTAAGAAAAATGAAAAAGTCATCCTTAAGATACAATTGAATATTACCATAAAAATAAGACAAGTCCTAGTATAGTGGTATACATTTGTAATCCAAGCTACCTGGGAGGCAAGATGTAGAGAATGCTGATTTAGAGGTCAAGTTGGGCAAAAAGCATAAACCCCCATCAAAAAAAGAGAGAGATGGGCATATGGCTTAACTGTACTACAACCTAGCAAGCCTAAGGCCCTGAATTCAAACCCTGGTACTGCCAAATGGGGAAATAAAAGAGAAGAAGAGGTGGGTAAGGAATATAAGTATATTTGTATTTGCTATATTAAAAAAAAAGAAATACTAGTTCAATAAGCCAACATTTAATTTTAAAAATTTATAGGGGGGGCTGGGAAGGTGGCTCAGTGGTAGAGCGCTTGCCTTGCATGCATGAGGCTCTGGGTTCAATTCCTCAGCACCACATTAGCAAAAAGAAAAAAGCCGGAAGTGGCCCTGTGGTTCAAGTGGTAGAGCGCTAGCCTTGAGCTGAAAAGCTGAGGGACAGCGCCCAGGCCCAGAGTTCAGGCCCCACGACCAGATCCAAAAAAAAAAAAAAAATTTTTATGGGGAGGAAAATAGTGTAGAGACAGAAATGGAAAGCTGACCCCTCTTTGAATTTGCCCTATATAGTTTTGACTCTGAAATAACATGTTGTATTAATGCTATTAATACAATTTTAAAAGCGGACTAAATACTGAAAGTGCACAATAACAAATTAACTTAATTGAATATCCCATTGATAATATTAGAATACAGAAAATTATGTTGATTTTGAATGCAATAGTATACTACATTGACAATAATATATATACCCAAAAGATAAGTAGAACTGCAAAGAAATCTTAATTTCATTCAATAGGATTATTATAATTCATAATATTGGTATTTTTAACTACAGGGTAAAGCAAATACACAATTATATTTCTGTCAAGTGGAACAGGATGTTTTCAGTGTAACAGAAAATACCAATGTTATCAGCAAAGACATTATTTTCTTTAAAATACCACAATGAGTTTAAATTGGAGACAGCTGTATAAACTTCTAGTTTTGCTTCAGAAAAATAAATATGTCAATGAAATCATTTCATTAGAATGGGCAGCTCAGCAACACTAAACAGCTTGTAACACTCAGGTTCAGGTCTCTAAAAACCACTCCCCACTAACACAAGAAAAGCTTTTGATTTCAGATGTGAGCAGGAAAAGTACAAGGTGAGCCTGAATCATTTGATGAACTCAGAAAGGAAGTGCTCTAAGATCAATGAGGTCATGTGTAAAGGACACAGAGGCACATAAATAGGCTCCGATTGGCCAAAGATGAATCCATTAAAATACCAAAATCAATAGCTGGTTTTACTGAAAAAAAACATTGTTTGGGTTTTGTTTTGTTGGAAGTACTGGGAATTAAATTTAGGGCCTCAGCCAGGTGCTGGTGACTCTCACCTGTAATCCTACCTACTCAGGAGGCTGAAATCTTGAAGACCACCATTCAAAGGCAGCTTGGGCAGAAAAGTCTGAGAGACTCTTATCTCCAGTTAACACCAGAAGATCAGAAGTGGTGCTGTGACTCAAAAAGGTAGAGCTCAGGGACAGTACCCAGGCCCTGAGTTCAAACCCCATGACCAACAAATAAACAAACTTAGGGCCTCATGCTAGCGCTTTACAATTTTGAGTCATGCTCTAAATGTCTTTGCTATTGCTTTGTGTTTCCCATGGGATCTCCCCAGACCACAATGCTCTTACCTCCACCTTCTGAATAGCTGGGAACACAGGCGTGTACACCCATGACCAGCTTGTCTGGGAGCTAGATTTTCACTAACTTTTTGACAGAGAGGGCTAGTCTCAAACTCCCTTTGTCTCTACTTCCCTGGAGGGCTGGACTGATAGACGTAAGCCACCATGCTTAGCTTGTTTCTGAGACAGGGTCTCCCTAACTTTTTCCCAGGCTGGCCTCAAACTACAATCCTCCTATTTCTACCTCCTGAGGAGCTGTGTCTTTTTTTTTTTAAGTGCTTTCATAATGTTATTCTGAACAAGCCAAGAAAGGTGGTCATTCCTATAACTCTGCCACACTTATTTGTAATCAGTACATTTGGGATTTTGTGACTAGCCCTCAGAAATTGAGAACCATGTCAGAAATGGCACAACTCTAAGAATGAAATGTACAAAAAAAAATCTGCTGAAATGAGGTTCGTTAACTGCAAAAGAGAGCCAGATTGATACAGGAGATATGAGTATTCAGTCCTAGCTGCCTGACTGAGACCTCACAGTAAAAGATGAAGTCGGTGTTTAATCTAGCCATCTCTCATAGACTGCCTTAAGAGTCCTGTAAACTTCCAAACTTCTTCACCAAGCTCAGGTCCAGAAACCTATCCCTCATCACCCTGATGCTTGTTTGGATAAGTGCTATAAGTGCATGTTCAGTATTTTTTAACTTCTTCCACGTCCTCTTCCTCCTCCTTTACCCCCTTCCCTTCCTTCCTCTCCCCCTCTCTTTTTGTGCAGGTACTCAGGGCTTGAACTCAGAACCTGGGACCTGTCTTTTAGCTTTGTTACACAAAGCTGAACCTGTACCCACTTGAGCCACAGCTCCATTTCCAATTTTTTTTGGGGGGGGGTCCGGTGTGGGGCCTGAACTCTGGGCCTGGGCGCTGTCCCTTAGCTCTTCAGCTCAAGGCTAGCGCTCTACCACTTGAGCCACAGTGCCACTTCCGGCTTCTTTCTTTTTGCTTATGTGGTGCTGAGGAATCGAACTCAGGGCCTCAGGCATGCAAGGCAAGAGCTCTACCACTGAGCCACCTTCCCAGCCCCCCCCCATTTCCAATTTCTTGATGGTTACTTGGAGATGAGAGTCTTCCAGAGCTTCCTGCTTGAACTGACTTCAAACTGTGGTCCTCAGATTCCAACCTCCTGAGTAGCTAGGATTACAGGTGTGAGCTACCCATGCCCAGCTCCCACTATTTCTTATTGCTATAAATTAATGGTACAAGGGGGGTTCACTGTGATATCTGAATATATGCATATGATGTGCGTGGGTCCAATTCACCCCCTTGATATCAGTCTTTCTTAATCTTTCCCCCTTCCTCCCTGCTTTCTCTTAATTTATAAGGAAACCATTGTCTGTTTCAGCGCATCTCATTTCTGTGGAAGACAGCAAGAAGAGGGCTGAGACTTGCCTTTGGCCAGTGTTTTTGAAGCCTGGGACTGAAGATGCCAGTGAACGCCCAAAATCAAAGGTTTGAGAACTGGCAGACGCTGAAACTGTGGGAGGATAGCAGTCCCCACATGCAGCATCTTGTTTTCACAGCTCTGCTTTCCAAAAAACTTACACTAGTTTGTGTTCTCTTCTAACAAGAAGGCTATTCACACTGAGGCTCTAGAACTGGACCAGCAGGAAAGACAGGTCACCACCCCAGGGGTAGGAGCCAAGGGCTCTGCTCTACAGCACTGCCGGGCAGAGAACCGCCAGCCCCCACCACACCCTGACTGCACTGCGGGACACATGCCACTCAGACCTTTGACATTCACGCTCTCCCTGGCAATCCTCTGATACCATTTGGTTTCCCACAGACTGCCACAGAGGAGAGAAAGTACTGAGCTTCTAACAACAGTCTCCACCCCTGAGTTGGCCAGATGCTCAGAGAGCTGAGGAAATCAGATGTCTGTAGCTGAAGTCTAGACCTTGGGCTGTCACCTGCCCAGTCGCCCAGATGTGTCCTGGCAGACCAGCACCACCCCTGCAACCTAAGACTTTCTTGGCAACTCTTCTTGAGTTCCTTTCCTTTCCGTCCTAGTAGCAAAGGAGTTTGTTTACTTTCCTCTCCATCTCTTTGAGACTTACTGCAAGGAAAAACCAGGTTGTTCAAATAAAAAAAAATTTTTTTGGAGGCTGGGAAGTTGGCTCAGTGGTAGAGTGCTTGCCTTGCATGCATGAGGCTCTGGGTTCAAGTCTTCAGCACCACATAAGCAGAAAAAGGCCAGAAGTAGTGCTGTGGCTCTAGTGGTAGGGCACTAGCCTTGAACTGAAGAGCTGAGGGACAGTGCCCAGGCCCAAAGTTCAGCCCCCACAACTGGCAAAAAAAAAAAAAATTAAGAAGCACTCCCTTGAAAAACCTTCCCATTCCAAAACTGCATTGAAGTTGAAACGAATTCGTTTAATGATCCCACTGTTATGGCAATGAGTAGCGAAGGAATTAAGCAATATTATTTTGTTTACATTAGAGGGAAGCCAGGGCTGCCAACTTGTAGAGCAAACAGATAATTAAATGAATACAAAAATACAATGCTGGCAAAGCAGCCAGGGCACAAGTCTCGAATTGTATTTATTATGTGACTCATAGTTTTCTTCTTTCATGTCTGGAATATTGTTTTTCAAAAACAAAAGAATCATCTAAAGGCAGTGTACAGAGGGCACCAGCAAGGGAAGAATTCGCCACAGGTTCTCAGAAGTCGGGTCGGCTCACCACTACCCTCTACCAATCAAGCGATTTTTGCTAACCAAACCCTATCAGTGAATTCGTGTGTGAACAAATCAGACACTGGCACTGTCCAAAGCAGTTATAATGAAAGTGAACATGGGGAAAGGAAGGCTCAAGATCTCCTTCACACGGGATGAGACTCTGCTCCTTGTAATAAGAAAATGAAGGCTCTGAAAATGTCCAAGTCAGCTGGGCACCAGTGGTTCACATCCATAATCCTACCTACTCAGGAGGCTGAGATTTGAGGATGGCTGTTCAAAGCCAACCTGGGCAGGAAAGCCCTTGAGACTCCTATCCATGTTGGTGGTGGCACTGTGGGATAGAGCTCTAGCTTTGAGCAGAAGCAGCTCAAGGAGCTTGGCTAGGCCCTAAATTCAAGCCCCTGGACCGGGGTGGGGGGGGTAGGGGGGGAGGAGAACAAGCCAAAGTCCACAGAACTTCCCCAAAGCTGCATGCTCCTTGGCAAAGCATTCTATTCTACATACTCTGCATCGTCAAGCCTTTGTGCTGAGAACATGGCTTCTTTAAGAGCGAAGTATTTCCTTTCATGGGAATCAGGCAAAAAAAAGAAATTTGGAGGAAAAAAAAGCTCAACATAAAAAATACCAGCTATGTCCCAAGGGCTTCAAAGATAGAAATCAGCTCTGAGACTTTTCTGAGTCCCTATTGCTGCTATTTTTGTTTGACAGCAAAGTCTTAAAATAAAAAAATAAAAAGGCCTACGTGCTTGTCTTCAGGGACTGAGCAGAGCTGGTGGTGGTAATTACCAAGAGTAAAGCTCAGGGCGCCTGTTGTGAGGAGAGGGAAAGCCCACTAGGAGCCAGACACCTGCTCTGGGGCAGGGGCCTGGGGTCAGACAGCTGCCTGCCAAGAGATGCGCAGTTCCCTAACACGCTTATGAGCGCCATGTCGGTGGGTAAAAAGGGACTTTAGGGCATTTGTAACATCATCCCTCATCCAGTAAGATATGAATATCTTCTCCACTCCTGCTAACCGGGTGGGAGGGCTCTGCCAATTCAAAAGCTGCTGTTTCCTTCTCTCTTCTCATAGATTTTTCAGGGGTGGGGGTGGGGGGAGGGGGAGCTATTGTGGGTTTGTTGTTTGGTTTTGTTTTTTTTTTTGTCTTTTTCTTTTTTGACAATGTGGATCAACTCAAGACACTGCACTTACTAGGCAAGTGCTTTTCCACTGAACTACATTCCCAGCCCTGTTGTTCGTTTTTGTGCTCGTTCTGGGACTTGAACTCAAGGCCTTGCACTCTTGCTCAACTTTTCTATTCAAGGTTGGCAGGCCACAACTTGAACCACTCCTCCAGTCTGGCATTTTGCTGGTTAAAAGTAACATTGCCATACGATCTCTTAGTGTCTGCTATAGTTTAGATCTTAGGTATTCCCCACCCCCATAGGCTCAAATGTTCAAGACCTGGTCTCTAGCTTGATACTATTGAGAGGGAGCACAACCTTTAAGAAGTGAGGCTGGGTATGGTGGCTTACTCCTATAATCCCAGCTACTTGAGAGGTAGAGATCAGAAGGATCTGAATTTGAGGCTAGCCTAAGGAAAAAAGCTAGTGAGATCCAACCTTAATAAGATGGGTGAGATCCATGCCTACAATCACAGCTTCACCAGAGGCATAGATAGAAGTATTAAGGTCTGAGGTTGGCCCTCAGCAAAATCATTAAGTTCTTATCTGAAAAATAACTAAAGCAAAAAGGGTTGGGCTATAGCTCAAGTGATAGAGCACCTGTCTGACAAGCCTGAGGCCCTGAGTTCAAACCTTAGTTTTGTTTTGTTCTGTTTTTAAAAAAAAAAAAAAAAAAAGGTGAGGCCTAGTGGGTGGCCTTTAGATCACTGGTACTCAAGTCCTTTCCTATTCTTCTTTTCTTCATGGCTTGTGATGAGTTTATAAGGTCCACCAACTGCTCCCACCATGATGTATCCCTCAAAGCACATACCAACTGATCATTGACTGGAACCTCAAAACGGTAAGCCAAAATAAACATATATGTTGGCTCAGGTACTTTGATGTAGCAATGGGAAGCTGACTTAGAGAGTATTTGTGACCAGTTTGCTGAAAGGTTGACATTTTCCTCAAACCTATGAATTGTTGAGCTTCAGTTGAGTGCCAGAGGCCCCTACTACGATTCAAGCTGCCTGAAAAATGGAGGACAGAGGTTCAAGGCCAGTCTGGGCAAAAAAAAAAAAAAAGTTCATGAAATCTCTTAACTGACAGCTAGACATAGTCATATGCCTATTATCCTAGCCACATGAGAGGCTAATATCAGAAGGAGTATGGCTCCAAACAGCCTGAATAGAAAACCCAGAGAGACTCCATCTCATTGGAATAAACTGGACATGGTGCTGTATAGCTGTCATCCCAGCTATGATGGAATGTTTATAGGTAGATTGTGGTCCAGGTGCATAACTAGATAGGAAGCAAGACTTATTTCAAAGATAGCCAGCCTAAAATAAAAAATAAAAAAAAAGAGGCATGATTAAATCAGAGTGCCTGCCTAGCAGTCACAAGCCGCTGAACTCAAATCCCAGTCCCACTGAAAAGCAAAAAATAAAGCAGAGCCTTATTAAGTAGCTCCTCCAACTCATTACCCAAAACGGCCCACACACTGTGAGCTCATGGTGATGAACAGCATTAGTTTTCCCTGGTGAAAGAGACACAGGGGCAGGGCAGTGGGGAGAAATTGAGGAGGAAGAGAGAAACCTTTCAGTCATCTAACACATCACATTACGTACATGGAACACTTTACTTCTTGTGTGGACTTATCTTCTTAGTCATAAAAATGATTTCTCTGTGTCAATGCAGGCATCCTTGAAGACAACCATGTGTGGCTTTCCCAGTCTATGAGATTCAGAAGCAGGACTCTTGTCATGTGACAGAGAAGCTCTGAAATTCCAAGGGTAAACCAGATTCAGCCCCATGGTTCTGTCTCCTGGTAGCCATTCACCTTAGCAAGGTGAATCATTCATTAATGATTTTTCACTAACAAAGCCTCTCCCAAGATCCCTCTCATCACTTCGGATGAAGTGTTTTAAGAAAAAAAAAATCCACTATCAGAAATTTCAAAATTAAAAATATATGCTTTAATTTCTACTTGGAAGGATATTTTCCTTTATGAGTAATGTACTGGAAATGTCCCTTAAATCTCTGCAGCTAGATGCATAATTAATCAGAAATTTTAGAAGTCATATTATCCTTCTCCACCCGTTTTTCTGTGAAGCATTTTCTTACTTCAAAAAGTTGACTGAAATTGATTCAGTACTACAAAAATGAGTATCTTTTATCCAAAGCTTCTGAGGATCAAAAGAGTATTTGGATTGGGGATTTTTTTTCAGATTTTCAAATATTTTCATAGGTACAGTATCGTGTAGAAAAGGCCCAAGCCTAAACACACTATTCAATTGTGTTTCACATACACCATATACATGTAACTTTAACTCATTGAATATGACATTCTTACTGTCCCTGCGTTTGGACTGGGACCTCTCCCATGAAGTCATATGATGTTTGCCACCTGTGGCAGTGTCGTATCAACTGCTCAGAAAGTTTTGAACTTGGGAGAATTTCAAGTATATTCAACACATACTTGAGCAGGAAGCTCAATGTCAAGTCAAGCCAGCAAGTTTATGCCAAGGTCAAGTTTATGCCAGCAATACCAAGATAGCTATTTCTTTTTATTCACTCATTCACTTGTGAAATCAACACTTACTGACTCATTGCAATGGCAAAGGGGCTGCCAGGTCCTAAGAGAAGTGCAAATACAGGCCATCATGCTCTAAGAGCAGGGATCAGAGAGCAGAGAGAAGGGGTCATTGACCACACTGAATGCCTGCAGATACCATGAAGTAATGTAGGTTCAATTCTGACCTGTTTGGTTTAAAAAAAAAAATCTGAAGATCTGGTTCACAGGTAGCCCTGGCAGGAAAGTTTGTTTGTTTCAGGCAGAAAAGAGTTTATTATTTGGGTGGGGGGAGTCAACTGCCAGCTTGCATGAGATGGAGGTGTGCAGAGACAGACAAGAAGGAAAAGAGAAAAAGAGAGCTAAAGGGTTGGGGGTTTTTTGTTGTTTTTTTTTGCCAGTCCTGGGGCTTGAATTCAAGGCCTAGGCACTGTCACTGAGTTTCTTTTACTCAAGGCTAGCACTCTACCACTTAAGCCACAACACCACTTCTGGCTTTTTTCTGTTTATGTGGTTCTGAGGAATGGAACCCAGGGCTTCATGCATGCTAGGCAAGCACTCTCTCATGAAGCCACCTTCCCAGCCCTTCTGTGAGATTCTTTTTTTTTTTTTTGGGGG
>NW_012267219.1:7383834-7399586 GCF_000151885.1 Dipodomys ordii | reverse complement strand
TGTGGTGCTGAGGAATTGAACCCAGGGCCTTGAGCATGCAAAGCAAGCGCTCTACCACTGAGCCACCTTCCCAGCCCCTCTGTGAGATTCTTATCTCCAATTAACCACCAAAAAAGCTAGAAGTGGTAGAGCACTATCCTTGTGCAAAAAAAAATCTCAGGCACAGTGGCCAGGCCCTGAGGTTCAAGCCCAAGACTGGTGAGCACACTCTTGCACATGCATACACACACATACACACACACACACACACAAATTACCACTGGTCTCTAAATCTTAAACATTCATAATACTTGAAAACCAAGGACAGGTTAAGTAACTTTCATCTGAAATCATTGGAACCAGAAATAAACTTGACAAAGAGACCTGAGCCTAAACATGAAATCCAAATCCGTCCATGTAGCATTTACACCTTATATCGACAGGCTAAAGGCAATTTTATACAATAGTTATAATAATGTTGAGGCTAGGCCTGCAACCCATGGGAATTTGAGACAGATAGGAAGCTCAAGGCAGCTCAAAGCAGTGCCTGAAGCAAACTTACAATGTAGAATTTTCCAGTTGTGGCATCATCAAACCTTTTAGACATTTTGGGAAAGCTTTAAATGGCTTGCTCACACAGAGACTGACAGGTAGTAGGTATTCAGTAAATGTCTTTTGAATTCTACCTGTGCAACACAAAAAAGACCAGAAAGGGATTCTTGGCTGGTCTGAAAATGGCACCTGCCCTGATACCTGTGTTCCAGCTGCTCTGCTTCCACCCCCGCCCCTCATTCATCAGTACCCTTAAATTATTTATACACACACTTTTTCTTTTCAATAAATCATAAACTTCTTTGAATACAGAGACCAGTAGTTATTCATCACTTCATCCTTCCCTCCTCCCCTCCCCCCCCCAACAGCCAGCACAAGACTCTGCACCCAGGTGACTCGAAAAATAATAAAACTCTAAATTCCTCATGTCGAGAAGAGTCTCATACTTTCCCACTCATTACCCACCCACCCCCAAGAGAACTAAGCAGATGCACTGACCGACAGTTGTTCTAACATTTGTACAGTGTACAAAACTCCACAAACATTATTCCTGACAAGGTTCCAAAAATAAGCACCACTCAGATCCCATGTGTGGGCTCTACTCATCAGGTGACACTGCTTCTGTAATTCTGGGTCGGAGAGCAATCAGTAGCTAAAAAGCAGAGATGCTAAAATCAGTCGCCTCATTTGAAAGCTGTTTCCCACTCAGAAGTTAAGGCACACTCAGAAAATGGGGTGACTGGCCAGGCAATAGTGGCTCCAGCCTGTAATCCTAGCTACTCAGGAGGCTGGGATCTGAGGATCATTGCTCAAAGCCATCCTGGGCAGGAAAGTCCATGAGACTCTTAGCTCCAATCAACCACCAAAAAAGCTGGAAGTGGAGCCAAGTGCTAGAGCACTAGCCTTGACCAAATAAATCTCAGGGACAATGCCTAGGCCCTGAGTTCAAGTGCCCGCCCCCCTACACACACACACACACACACACACACACACACACACACACAAAGCAGCAGCAACTTCAACCAAGTCAGCCCAGCTATACCAGCTAACCAAACTCTCTAACACTGCTCGAACAGAGTGTGGTTCATAGTCTAGGACTTTACCCATCTGGCACCTGCCTACACGGCAGGGCACGTAGGCACGAATTCTGCACCCAGAGGCAGCGCCGCGTGGGCTCACAGCTCACCTTTCTGTATCAACCTGCCCCATACTTCAGCCAGGATAAAGTCTCCCTCTGTATGTGTGATCCATGCATTATAGTACAAATGACTTATTATTTCCAGTTCCGTTTTTGAGTGGAAGATCTGATGGGAGATATCAATCCTTGTTTGTTGCAAAATATACACAGTAGTAAAATCAGGAAGAAAAAAAAAAACAACTCTGCCACCTTGAACTTTCCCAAGGAGCTACATAAATGATTTGCCCCTAAAAATAAGTTGCCACGTGCAAAAACAGACACAGGAAGCTCATAGTTTGCTGAGAAAGCCAAAGTAAAGACCCACTCCACAGAGAGAAGGCACAGGCGGTGCAGAGCATTTCCTGGCAGCCCGGCGCGCTCTCCTGCAGGGAGCAGCTGGACAATCACTGCATCACCCAATCAACCCAGCTTCCAAGATGATGATTCAAAGTTAGCCTGAAGTTTTTTGTTTTGTTTTGTTTTTTTCCAGTCATGGTGCCTGAACTCTGGGCCTGGGCACTGTCCCTCAGCTCTTCAGCTCAAGGCAAGTGCTCTATCACTTGAGCCACAGCACCACGTCCAGCTTTTTCTGCTTATGTGGTGCTGAGGAATCGAGCCCAGGGCCTTATTCATGCAAGGCAAGCGCCCTACCACTGAGCCACCTTCCCAGCCAGCCTGAAGTTTTTATAAGAGTCTTTTAAAATCCTTGCACTAAGAAAAAAAACAAAAAACAAAAACATCATGAGCCAAGCAGGATGTGGAAACTTCAATAGAGTGAGCAACACTTGCTGTAAGCAGACAATTATGTCACAAAATTCAGCTTTTAACTTCATTGAACTTTAGACAAATGTCTTGCTTCAGGGTGAGAGGGAATTGCACAGAGGGAGCTTACAGATGGCGTTCACCTGCGGCTCACTCCTCCATGTAGAAACCATTACCTTAGGCCAGTGATGCGGGCGGCCTTATAGGCTCTGAAGCCTTCTGAATTCCTAACCTGAGGATTGAGTTATAAACAAGAGCCAACTGCTGGGTGCTGGTGCCTCCCACCTGTCATCCTAGCTACTCAGGAGGCTGAGATTTGAGGATCAGTTCTAAGCCTGCCTGGGTAGGAAACACGTGACACTCTTATATACAATTAAGTACGAAAAAAAAAAAAAAAAGCCAGAAGTGGAGCGGCCACTTATGTGGTAGAACACAAGTCTTGAGCAAGATAGCTCAGGAACAGTGCCCAGGATCTGAGTGTTAGACTGGGTTTACTAACACTGAGTTCAAGCCCCAGGACTGGCAATCAATCAGTCAATCAATTAATAAAAAATAACCAGAGCAAAAGAGACTGAAATTATAGCCCAAGCAATAGAGTTCCTACCTAGAAAGTACAGGCCTTGAATTCAAACCCTAATACAGCCAACGGTAAGAAAAATAAGAGGGGGAGGGGGAGATTAGCAGAACCTAGGGAAATCTCTAAGGAAGAAAGTTAAATAACATTTGTGAAAAATATTGTCTAAGAGTCCATTCAACTCCATAGCTAGCCATTTCCTGTTTTATGATTTAGGAAGGGCCTGAGACCTCAGGTGAAATGGGTTGCACAGCCTCATGCAGGGGTCCCCTGGAGGATTCAGAGATCAGAGCAAGAAAGGAACATGGAGATAACCACTGTATGCGTTACCTTTATATGTATATATATAATATATATTATATGTTATATAATATATATTACATATTATATAATATTATATATTATATATTTTACATATAATATATTTTATATATTATATAATTTATATATAAATATATATTTTATATATTATATAATTTATATATAATATATATTATATATACAATATATTACATATATAATATTATATATATATAATAAAAGAAAGGACCATGGAAGAAAGATGGCACAGAGCTGCAGAGCTAGCATGAATTCAGAGAAGAGGGCAAGGCTCAGAAACCCGGGAAACAATGTGTCTTCTTACTCCACTTCCCCCTACCATCCTAGACTCACCAGATCAGCTGCTGCAGTTTTCCTCTGGGTGGCTGATGTTCTGATTCAGGAAGCTCACCTGTCCCTCTAGCTATAGGCTCCAAGCAGGAGTTATACATCATCATTCGAATATTCACACATTTCCTTTTGCCTTCTGAGAGTTCCTATACTGGCAATCTTTCCTCTGTGACCTCTGTGTGGTCATCGCTTTTCTAAGAAATCCACTGACATCTCATTCTCCCATTGCAGAGACTGGGGGTAGAACCCCTTCTATCTTTTGTGAATTAGTTTAGGATAACTGAGATAGAAAATGCTCAAGAAAGGCCCCCAAACTGTAGAATGAAAGAGACTTGGCCCTAAGAAGTCAAGTTGCATGGAAAAAACAAGGAAATACATTCTATAACCCCTTCTAACTAGTTTGTGTTGTACTAGGAATTGAGCTCAGTGCCTCCTACTTGCAAGGTGGACTGTCTACCTGGGTTATTTTTTTTTTTTTTTTGGGTCCGGTCGTGGGGCCTGAACTCTGGGCCTGGGCGCTGTCCCTCAGCTCTTCAGCTCAAGGCTAGCGCTCTACCACTTGAGCCACAGCGCCACTTCTGGCTTTTTTCTGTTTGCTTATGTGGTGCTGAGGAATCGAACCCAGGGTCTTGAGCATGCAAGGCAAGCGCTCTACCACTGAGCCACCTTCCCAGCCCCTACCTGGGTTATTTTTAAAGTAGGGTCTCTTTATGCCTTGGCCCACCTGGGCAGCAATCTGCCTACTTGTGCTTCCCAAGCTGCTGGGATGACAGGTCTATGACATTATACCCAGCAAGGGTGCTTTCCCCTATAGCTGGGGTTACAGGCGCATACCCCGCCATTGAGTGAGATGGAGTCTTATGAACTTTTATGCCTGTCCTGGGCTGGCCTCAACTTCTGTAACTCTGCTCCCAAATAGCTAGGATTGCAGGCTTGAGCCATCATGCCAGATTTCTAACTAGTATTTAATTACACAACTGATTCTAAAGTCTGTGTGATCTGATAAATCAGAGGGAAAAAATGGTAGGGATCAGAGATACAGGTCAAGGGAAAAAATGGTAGGGATCAGAGATACAGGTCGTGGCAAGAGTGCCAGATTCCAGATGAGAGAAAGGAACCAGCTTGCCCTCTAGTGGCCACATTAGGTCATGTCAGTGCGTGTGAAAAAGACCCTTTCTAATCTCCAGGACCTGGAAGATTCATATAGACAAAAACGATGTTGCCTGAAATAACTTTTATTTTTATTTTATTTTTTGGGGGGCCTGAGCTCTGGGCCTAGGCGCTGTCCCTCAGCTCTTCAGCTCAAGGCTAGCGCTCTACCCCTTGAGCCACAGCGCCACTTCCAGCTTTTTTCTTTTTGCTTATGTGGTGCCGAGGAATCGAACCCAGGGCCTCAGGCGTGCAAGGCAAGCGCTCTACCACTGAGCCACCTTCCCAGCCCCTGAAATAACTTTTAAAGAGTGCTGTGGGCTTCTTTTAAGATCTGCAGTAGAGGCTCCTTACAACTACCGAAGAGACTAATTTCAAGAAATAATAAGTCTAATGTTACTACACTGATTTGTAATCTAATAGAGTAAATTGTTTTTCAATGATATGGTATTTTTTTTTTGCCGGTCATGGGGCTTGAACTCTGGGTCTGGCTGCTGTCCCTCAGCTCTTCAGCTCAAGGCTAGTGCTCTACCACTGGAGCCACAGCACCACTTCCGGCTTTTTCTGTTCTATGTGGTGCTGAGGAATCGAACCCAGGGCCTCATGCTTGCAAGGCATGCACTCTACCGCTAAGCCACCTCCCCAGCCCAATGATATGGTATTTTAAAGGAAAGAGATACAGCTTTTCAGCTACACTGCCTTAGCCAAAAAATAAAGTCTCCATGTTATTAAAAAAAAAATCTATGATCTGGGCTTGGAATGTGGCTTAGTGGTAGAGTGCTTGCCTAGCATGCATGAAGCCCTGGGTTCAATTCCTCAGTACCACATAAACTGAAAAAGCCAGAAGTGGCACTGTGGCTCAAGTGGTAGAGTGTTAGCCTTGAGCAAAAACAGCTCAGGGGCAATGCCCAGGCCAAGTTCAGTTCCTAGGACTGGCAAAAAAAAAAAAAAAAAATCTATGATCTACAAGGAAATACCTTACCTATTTAAACTTGGAGTTTTGTGTATCTTTTTCCTTTGGTTACACATACTGTGCTTATTATTAGCATGTTAAAGTGGCATATGTCCTATGATACTTTATAAATAAAACAAATAATAAATAAACAAATACATAAAAGCACACAGCCCCATCTGTGGTGACTTTTATTCATGACTGAGGTCACAGTACAAAGAGCACAGGTTGTTGTGAGAATATCTGAAGCACTCCTTCCTGTGAACGATGTTAGGAAGGTCACACAGGAACTAAAGGAGAGCAGTAACAAGCTACGCCTGGGATGTTCATTTACTAGAAGCTATTCTTTTCAAGCACAAGACATCAAAATACGTTGCTATTACAAACATTACAAACATCTACTTGCTTGTGCTAGCACCAGAAAACAAATACATGGTTGATGAATGACACAGGATTCATTGAAAGCAAACAAATCCAAAAAAACACTTGGGAGAATTGCAGCTGTCTGGGACCCACTGGGCTTTGGGCTGTTTTCTCTGGCTGGAATACCTCACCTCTCTGCTCCCTTCCCTCCTGCCTCCACCACATTTCTATCATTTTTTTTCCTAATCGTACTCCCTTGAGCGGATTTTGATGTTTTCCACTTTCCTGCCACAAAGCTGACTTTCACTTACACCAACCATCCAAACTTGTCTGCATGTCATATGCTCTACTGAAACAGCCAAGGGAGGAGAGAACTTGCAGGTCGTTGGGGGAAGAGTAAGGGATCCTTTACAAAAGACTACAACAGCCGGGCACCAGCGGCTCATGCTTGTAATCCTAGCTACTCAGGAGGCTGAGATCTGAGGATCACAGTTCAAAGCCAGCCTGGGCAGGAAAGTCTGTGAGACTCTTATCTTCAATAAACCACCCGAAAACCAGAAGTGGTGCTGTGGCTCAAGTGTGGTAGGGCACTAGGCTTAAGCTGAAGAGCTGAGGGCCCAGAGTTCAAGCCCCATGACCGACAAAAAAAAAAAAAAGACTAAAACAAAATTACAAATTCTCTAAACATGATGATTCAGTATCTCCTCAAATAATCAAGACTTGCCAATTGTTCTTAACTGAGAGAAACCTCAACACCCTTCATAACTACCACCAAAAGACAGACAAAGGAGGGTAGAAGGGCAACTCCTAAATGTTCTCAAGCAGAAGTGTGGCAGAACAGTAGATCACAGAGCCAGGCACTACTGTCGTGGGGAGGGGCAGTGAGACCACTCAGTCCCCAGGAAAAATGTAGAAGATTTTATTGAGCGAAAAGTGTTGACATGCCAGGACCACACCTGGAGTTGGGATCGAGGAAACGGGCCGAGGGCCAGCCCATATGGGCTTTTAAGCATTTGGGGCTAGGGCGGGGAAAGGGGGAGGCTGGGTGTTGGTTTTAGCCAATGATTGTTACAAGAAATGCACACCCTAAGTTTAAATTTCCCGCCAAGGTTTTGCTTGTGGGAAGCAGGGGACTAGAAAAGGGTGGTGATGGTTCTGCTAGGTTAGGGCTCCCATTGCTCAGAAAACAGCAGAAGCAGAGTTAGAGAATGACAAGGTTACGATGGAGTTACAGAGTTACAATTACAGTTACTAGCTAAAGTAATGAGTTACGAGGGAAGTCTTACCCACAGCACACTTACATTTATATCTTAAAATCATTCATTATCCATTTTACACAATCCAAGTCAAAAATCATATTCCATCTTTACGTCCTCCACCATTTCACTACTACAATCACTGTTTGCACTTTAACTGTTTCATTCCCAGGAAACAAGCACTACTATTAGTCTTTTTTTGGGGGGTATGCTGGTCCTGGAGCTTGAACTCAGGGCTGGGTATTCCAACCTCTTTTGCTGAAGAGTAGTGCTCTACCACTTGAGCCACACAGCTCGACTTTGGGCTTTTCTAGTGCTAAATTGGAGATTAGAGTCTCATGGACTTTCCTGCCAGGGGTGGCTTCGAAATGCAATCCTCAGATTTCAGCCTCTTGAGTAGCTAGGTCTACAGGTATGAGCCACTGGCACCTGGGTGGCATCTGGTTTTGAGTGTTTTATTGGGGGGAGGGGGAAGGAGAGTGTTTGTGTTTGAACTGCGGGCCTTGTACTTGCTGAGCCACACCTCCACTCTATCTACACAGCAAGACACTGTTCCAAAGGAAAAATAAGTAAAAATCACAGCATAACTCATCATCATCATTGTCATCACCCATCTTCAAAGATCTGCTCATATCAAGGAATACAGCCTAAGGGGTCTCAAACTTCCCTGCACATACAACACCCTCGGGGAGCTTAAAAAATCGTCATGCTCAACTCAAATTCTGTGTCAAGCCTGAATGTCTAGGACTGGAAATCAGTCATTAGCATTTTTTAAGATCCTCAAATGACTTCAACAAGCAACAAAACCTAAAACACTGAAATGATCTATTTCTTTGCAGAGAAAAATGGTATTGGAACATTTATACAAAATATCTAAGAGTAAGCATTCAGTATATGCTAAATGATCATCTTATGTTTTTCTACTGATTTAATAGCTAACATAGCAATCAATTGTTCTACAAAATAAAAATTTTGTGGGGGGAATAGTATTCAAATGAGTCTTTCATTTAGACTTATTAAGTGTTGCTTGTGATTACAACCCAACATCTATAGTTATTGCTAATAAATTGTAAATGTTCAGTAACTATTTGCTGAGTGGATTAATGAACATATTGATACATATATGGAACAGATGGCTTGGTGGAAATTCTTTTTTAACACAACAATAAAATAGCCCTCTTCTAAAAGTATTATATGACTAAATGAAAAAATAATTACAATACATACATAAGGTGCTTTTTTATTGTTGGTGGTGGTGGTCATGGGGCTTGAACTCTGGGCTTAGGCGCTATCCCTCAGCTCTTCAGCTCCAGGCAAGTGCCTGGAGCCACATTGCAACTTCCAGTTTTCTAGTGGTTTATTGGAGATAAGAGTCTCATGGACTTTCCTGCCCAGTCTGGCTTTGAACTGTGATCCTCAGATCTCCGCCTCCTAAGTAGCTAGGATTACAGGCCTGAGCCACCGGCGCCCAGCCTATAAGGTGCTTTTAAAAAGGATTCCTTTCTTTCTTTCACATAGTGCAGCCAAGATTGTGTCATTTTTAAGATATTTTACCCTTGTCTGGTTGGACCACATAGAGAATGTATCTATTTTACTACCATTCTTATGAACCCCTAGTAGAGCTCCCCTGCTGGCTAAAACTGATAGTGAGGACACTACTTAAAAGAGCTCCTCCTGTTGGCTAGAACAGAGTAGTGCAAGAGTCCTGAGTACCAGCATCAGCAGGCTGAGCTGTACCAATGCTGTCAGTTCCTTTCTTCCCTGAATTCAACCAAAGAGTGAGTAAAAAAGCAATTTTTAATTCTCAAACCTTAAGCTAGCCTCACACATTCAGGAAGACTTTCTTCCTAAAAGTTAGTTCCTTTGTCTCTAAGCCATAGGAATCTCCCAGAAGTTAAAGGTTCAGTCAGGTGCCAGTAGCTCATGTCTGTAATCAGAAGGCTAAGACTTAGAGGATCACAGTTTAAAGCCAGCTTAGCCATAAAAGTCCTTAAGACTCCTACCTCCAATTAAGCCACAAAAAGCTGGACTAGAAGTGTGGTTCAAGTGGCAGAGTACCATCCCTGAGCAAGCACGGTAAGCAAGAGTGCATTGTTCACAATTTAAACCCCAATAGTAGCACACACAAAAAAAGTCAGAGGTTCAAAAGACATAACTGTACTCTCAAATAACACATAAAATTTTCAGTATTTATCAAAATAAGTAAATTATGATATAATGGAAAAATAACTCATAGTTATAAGGTACTGAAGAAGTCCATCTAACAAGGAAAATTATTAAAATATATTTCAGTATTATCTATTTCTTACATTTAGTAATATTCTGAATTACATCAGGATAGACAAACCTGCTAACTAGAGTTCAAAAATATATCTAAGTAGCCAGGTGCCAGTGGCTCACACCTGTAATCCTAGCTACTCAGGAGGTTGGGATCTGAGGATTACAAAGCCAGCCTAGTCAGGAAAGTCCATGAACCTCTTGTCCTAAAACTATTCAGAAAAAGCCAGAAGTTGTGCTGTGGCTCAAATGGTAAAGCACTCGCCTAGAGCAACGGAAGCTCAGGGACAATGCTAGGCCCTGAGTTCAAGTCCCAGGACTGGCACCAAAAAAAAAATTCTATAAATTCCCTCTCCCCTCTCTCTTCCCCCGCCCTCTCTCTCCACCCCTCCCCCCATCCCCCTTTCTCTCACCCTCTTCAGTACTGGGAACCAAACCTGGACCTAACACATGCTAAACAACTACTGTCACTAAGTCATATGCCCAACCCCCAAATAATCACTCTAATGTAGTTATTTATCAACCACACACACCAAAAAAAAAAACCATGCTGTTCCATTTACTACAGTCATATTACAAGGTGAGAACCTGGCAATATGGCTCTCAAGGAAAGGAGTCAGATAACTCCACGTTGTCTAAAATGCAAATCCCTGGCTGGAATTGAAGAGAGAAACTAAAACCCATAGGAGTGTGCAGTCACAGATTCCCAAGCTAAGTTGGGTGCTTGTGGGCACATTTGTCTTAAAAACACACCTGTCAACCCTATCAGTTAAATAAACTGAAAGTCTAAACAATTACCAGTTTCTACTAAGTGCCAGTAATCTGTAACCCTGTCCTGGTCCCCTCCTGCCACTGCTCCATACCCCGCACATGGAACGTGGGCATTTACCCAGTTGAATTTTTAACTTTTAGCATAAACAATCATAATGAATATAGTTAGAAATACAACTGAAAGGAGAAAAGGAAAAAACTTTTGAGTGTCTTCTTATAGGGGAAAATAATGATTTTTATTTGATACATTTTAATCAATCAGAATTCATGAAAAGTTACAAAAACTTCTAACATGTCAGCTTCTCACAGATGCAAAGAGGCTCACATATGTATGAGCACACACACACGCACACACTTCTTCCTTCTCAAACTATTTCAGGTAAGCCTAGAGAAAAACATATTAAAACTCAGTGTAGGGGCTAGGAAGGTGTCTGAGTGGTAGAGCACTTGCCTTGCATGCATAAAGCCCTGGGTTTGATTCCTCAGCACCACATAAGCAGAAAAAGCTGGAAGTGGTGTTGTAGCTTACGTGGTAGAGTGCTAGCCTTGAGCTGAAGAGCTGAGGGACAGCACCCAGGCCCAGAGTTCAGGCCCCATGACCAGAAACACCCCCCCCCCCCGCAAGAAAAACAACTCAGTGTATTCAATCACATTCCTGCTGGGTATGAACTCTAATGATATCATTATGATAATCAAGCAACATTCTATTTAATATATATAAAGCAAAACCTCCCTTAAGAAAAAACATAAATAATAAGTATAGAAAACTGGATCTTGCCAGATACCAATGGCTCACGCCTGTCATCCTAGCTACTCAAGAGGCTGAGATCTGAGGATTGGGGTTCAAAGTCAGAGGGGGCAGGAAAGTCTGTGAGACTCATGTCTCCAATAAGCTACCAGAAAACCAGAAATGTCACTATGGCTCAAGTGGTAGAGTGCTAGCCTTGAACTGAAGAGTTGAGGGACAGCACCCAGGCCCAGAGTTCAAGCCCCATGACTGATCAAAACAAAACAAAAAAAAAAACAGCTATCTAATAAAAGAAGAGCAGGAAAACACAAGCTTGCTTTTAATAATAAACATGAAAGTGGTGTTGAAGAGACATTAATTTTATTTTCTGAGATTTCAGTCTAAAAATCACCTTATGAAAACAGACACCTCCTAACTTGGAATTTAAAAAGACAAAACCAAAAAACTCAAGGATATGGCATTTTGCACATAAGATATGACAATCAAAAGGAAAGAAAAGGAATTTTTACATGCAACCGAGAAGCTACAACAGGCATTTTATCAAAACATACCACATGCGCCTACATTCACCATACCTGAACCCACTGCTCTGCCAATGCTGCGTGTTAATAAAAAAAAAGTGTGAAACAAAAACAAAAATATTAGAACAGAATATAAAACTATTTCATGGAGAACTATAAAATTAATTCATCTCGTATTTAAGCTACATCATTAATGAGTTGTTGTTCACACAACATATAAACCACATAGATCTTACTCACTGCCCAACAGCTAGGTTTCATTTGCTCAAATATTTTGCCCTTTTTCAGACTGCAGGGCACGTCATTAGATCCTTGTACTAGTTTCCTCTTTTCTGTCCATTGTGTATTTTTTTTTTTTTTGGTCGTAGGACTTGAACTCTGGGCTTGGGTGCTATCCCTCAGCTCTTCAGCTCAAGGCGAGCGCTCTACCGCTTGAGCCACAGAGCCACTTCCAGTTTTCTAGTGGTTTATTGGAGATAACAGTCTCACGGACTTTCCTTGCCCGGGATGGCTTTGAACCATGATCCTCAGATCTCAGCTTCCTGAGTAGCTAGGATTCCAGGCGTGAGCCACCGGAGCCCGGCTTTGTAATTCATTTTTATGAGAATAATGCAGAGGTCAAGGGAACAAAGATATGACTTTTAGCTTGGATCTCTTCGATGCTTTCTGACAGGATAATCTAAGTCATTACTGAGCACAGGTAAGAATAACCACTGTCAAAGTACAGTACTACCTCAAATCTGGAATAGTAAAATTTAGATTTTAGCATCGGACATGAAACATTCACTTTAACGGAAAAGAAAAAAAATAGAAGCTGTCTGAGCTGTTCATAGTTCTTAGTTCTGAGGGTAGAAGCCTCCACAAGCAGAACTTTCCAAAATATCCAAAACCCAGCCACTACCTACTTGACGTTAACATTTCTATCAAACCTGGCCCATGACTGTGTCTAGAAATTAATTCCTCTGGTGGGAAACTGGTGGCCTGGAGCTCCACCCGCACTTACTTCTCTTTGGCGACACCGCCTGCAAGCAGGCGGTCACAATGTCACAGTTCCTCTGCACTTTATGTAGAAGCCGATCTTTCTGCTTTAGCTGCCGGAGTAACTTGGCCGACTGAACTCCAATTCTGTACTTCAGCTCTTGAAGAATCATCTTCAGTTCATTAGGGTCTATTAGTAAAAGGAATTAAAAAAAATAGTGCCATAAATAACTTGAGAGGAATACAAACCCTAGTGTGATACTACTCAAAAGACAAATACCAAGCCAGATGGCAGTGGCTGACCCTGTAATCCTAGCTACTCAAGAGGCTAACATTTAGAGGATTGCCATTTGAGGTCAGAAATGTTCACGAGCCTCTATCTTCAAAACAGCCAGCAAAGTGCAAGGCGAAAGGCATAGTTCAAGTAGTAGAGCATCAACTTAGCAAGCACAAGGTCCTAAGTTCAAAGCCATTGCTACCAAAGAAAAGGACAACTAACAAATTCCACATTAAACTGGAACTATGCAAGTGGTAAAACCTCTTGACCTGAATTAGTGGGGGTGTTACTCACTGCTTAACATCTGTGACATTTATATTACACATATAGCTGTATATATGCGTATACATACAATGAAGTTTTATTTAGCCATAAAGAAGAATGAGATTATGTCATTTGAAGGGAATGAGTGGAAATGGAGACCATCGTGTCAACTGAAACCAGATTCAGAACAACAAATATCACATTTTCTCTTATGTGTGGAATCTACATTTAAACAGAGGAAAAAAATGATATGAATGTAGGAGGAAGACGAAAGGGCTTGGGTGGAAGGGGAACAAGAAGAGATATAATCAAAGTATATTATATGTGTATGAATGTCATAATGAAATCAATTAAAATGTGCACAAAATTTCTAACATTGAGTACTTTGTGTGTATAAATTTATATATTCCTCTTCACAGCCCTATAAAATGGATATCATTATCCCTCCTCAGGAAAATAAGACTGAAAGAGGTCAAATAGCTTGTCCAAGGCCACACAGTGAATCAGGAAGAGTGGCAAGAAAACAGACAGTCCAGTTGCCCTTAGCAACCAGTTTGCTACTTTATAGGCAAAATATCTAAATAGGCACTGTGTGGTGCCACACCACAATTGCTAAGAACTAATACACAAGTTATCTGCATTATGTGAGGATTTTAACTGCATGAAAGTATGTTAGCACTGAATTTTTTACACTGAAAAAAAGATTACCTTATAAACAGCATTATTGAAGCAGACAGTTGAATCCATGACCTTGAACTTAGCATTCTAATGATATTTTCTAGTAGACTGTGCACCTTTATATAACATGGATTTGTTCATCCTAATAGGGCTGACTACCATAAAGAAAGGACCAGCAGGTAACTCAACACTAACACAATTCGTAGAGTTGTTTAGAGATAGAGCAATACCTCCATTTGCGGGATTTAGGGAGATAAAGATTGGGGGTTCAAGCTTTAACAGATCCCATGAGTGAGTGGCACAGGTACCTTGCAAAACTGTACCTACCATTTGGCCAGTTTTCCTCTTCCCAAAAGAAACTACTAATCGCTAAAACTCCTTTTGTCGCAAAAAAGTGAAAGTCAAATCCTAATTTTCACTTTGTTGAAAGAACTTATTGCCCTCTGGAACTTCCGGCACACACACACATCCTGAGAACAGCCAAATAACTGCATCAAACAACCTGGCAACCACTCCAGCCAAAGTCAACGCAGGAGGAGGAATGGGGAAGCCATTTGCAACGATTAGCAGGGGGGGCGGCGGGAATCCTCGCTAGGAAACTAGGAGAGGAAGCTGAAAGCTGTTTACATAGATTTGAGAAAGCAGACAGATTGATTATTTCCTGGAACTAGCTCGTTTGGGATTGTACAATGGGAAGGCAGAAGGCCATTCTCCAGTGCCCTGCCTGATCATTTAGTACCGAGACAGTAATTCCAAAAGATGTAAGTTTTCCACACCTCCCTAAAATTTTGCAAATCGAGGCATTCCTATCTCTGTAACACATGCTGTATTACTGAATGAAAAGCAAGCTAGTATGAAGAGTTCAACACACACACACACACACGCTTAATTCCACACACACATAATTCCAATCAGCACACAATCCTCAGAATTGATAGCAAAACAAACTCCAAATTAGCCTCTCTCCTGTGGGGGATAAAAAAACCAAGGCCACTCCACTTTCTCAGATCCGGGTCAACTCTGTAATGAAACCAGTGCTCCAAGGGGCTCTCTCTCCATTAATCCACCACCGAGAGAACCAAACCCAAGAAAACACCTAGTGCACTCTGCGTGGAACCTTGCTCTCTGGCCGAAATGGAATTCACCCTCTTTGATGGGACACAGAATTCTCTCATTAATTCTGCCTCACTAGTAAAACCCTGCCCAGGCCATGTGGATGGGGAAAGGGGCGGGGGGATCGCCTGTACACCCCCGGCCTCCTCAGGGTAACATCTGGCACACAAACCAGAAACAGCTAAGCAGCTGTTCAGGTGAAATCAGATTCCCTACAGTCTTTTGCCTAGGGCCTGGGCAAGAGGGAACTGGGCCTGGGCCTGTTGGGGGCGGGGAGGGGTGTGTGTGAATCTCTCCATTCGTGGAGAGGAGACGCGAGGGGACCGGGTGCATGAAGAACTCAAGGTGTATAATCGGGCGCTGAGGACCGCGGTTCAAAGCCAGTCTGGGCAGGAAAGTCCAAGAGACCCTGATCTCCAATTAACCACCACAAAGCTGCAAATGGAGCCGTGGCTTGGGTGGTAGAGCGCTAGACTTGAAGAAAAAGACAAAGCATTCGGTACAGTCGGGAGTTAGCAATCGCGTGCGCACCAGCATCAGACCAAAGCGGATCCCCCCCCCCCACCCGGAGCGAAGCCTTGCGCGCGTGGCGCCCGGGATCGGGGTGCGCCCGGGTCCCCGCCAGCCCTCACCTTTCTGCCGCAGGTACCGTCTCTGGAGCCCCTGGCTCGGCCGCTCCCGCAGCTCCTGCA
>NW_012267219.1:7377229-7382554 GCF_000151885.1 Dipodomys ordii | reverse complement strand
TTATGTGGTGCTGAGGAATCGAACCCAGGGCCTCAGGCATGCAAGGCAAGCGCTCTACCACTGAGCCAACTTCCCAGCCCCAAGAGTGAGACTCTTTATCTCCAATAAGCCACCAGAAAAATGGAAATGGGGCTGTAGCTCGCCTTGAGCTGAAGAGCTGAGGGACAGCGCCCAGGCCCAGAGTTCAAGCCCCACGACTGACCCCCCCCCAAAAAAAAAGATCAGGGGTCCCATTTTTTGTCTCATACTAGCTTCTGACCAAGATCCTCCTAACCACCAACTCCTCTCTCTTAGCTGGAATTACAGATGTGATGTACCACATCTGAATTTTGTGGTGAGACTTTTGCCCCTACTGACCTAAAACCACAATTTTCTGGATCTCAACCTCCCAAGTAGCTGGGATTACAGGTCCACCATGCCTGGAGATACACACACACACACACACACACACACACACACACACACACATCCTCAGTAGAAGTACTTTGAGGTTACTCTTTCACCTTTAGATACCTTTGTGATAATTATCTTCAATATTATTTTAGTACATTATTTTTGTATGCCAGGCCCTCGGTGACTAAAGGGAATTAACCTCATTAGTCCTCACTTTAATATTGAAAAGCAGGTAACCACTGTTCCTCATTTTTCAGGTTCAGGAGTTGAAACAAAAGACAGGCTAAGTAACTTCTCTACTCACAAGGTATGGTTTGAACTTTTCTCAAAGCTTGAAGCGTTTCGGGATTTGGTTATGGACAAATCATTGTTAAATCTAATGCAATTAAACACTTGACTTTTCTGCCTGCCCCGGAGAACAGTGGAATAGAATAGTTGGGCCTCATGTTTGTTCAGCACACTCTTTTTCAAGGCACTTTCCCAAGAGGACCTAACTCTGTAAGTAGGCTCCTGTGTCCCCTGACACCAGCACCACAGCTAAACTGGAATTGAGATAAGGAAAGAAATTTCATAACTTTTTACCTTGTGTCTAGAACTTTAATACTGGAAACACTGTTTCATAAAGGTCTTATAATGACATTAACTTCTGTTGACATTTCATGTTGATTACACGAAATAGAAGGAGCAGAATTAATCTACTTTATGGCTGTTCATTTGTTTTTGTAGGATTTTTTTTCTCCCTATTGTCCCAAACATTACATGAATCCCAGGAGAGAGCCCTTGCCATATGCCAGACTTTGCAACAAGAAAGACTTTTATAGGATCACACACTGAAACTGGATCTCTTTCTTTAGTTGACTTCCCAGCCTTTCTCCTGGTCTCCACCCACTTCAGCTCTATTCTTTTTTTTTTTAGGGTATCTCTTCCAAGAACTTTGATAACCTCAAAAAGAGCTG
This sequence comes from Dipodomys ordii, assembly GCF_000151885.1. Classification (NCBI taxonomy): domain Eukaryota; kingdom Metazoa; phylum Chordata; class Mammalia; order Rodentia; family Heteromyidae; genus Dipodomys; species Dipodomys ordii. The sequence continues at coordinate 7,381,205 of NW_012267219.1, read as the reverse complement.
ACACAGGTGAAGAAAGAGGCCAAGAAAAACAGGAGATTATCACTGAATATTTCTACATTAATCAAAACTGCAAATGTATTCCTCGTTGTACTAATCAGAAGAGAGAAAACTGGCAAACTAAAAACTAGCAAGGAGCATGGGTTCAAGGTGATTATATTCACTGGAATGATTTTCTCCAGAAATCTGCATAACTCTTTTCTCAGCAGAAGTCTGCTTCTGTGTCTTCCAAGCATGTTCCCCAGTCTGCCTTCTTTGAAATGGAAGCTTACCCTCTGGTACTTTCTTTCCTTCTTTTTCCCCCCACAGTGTTCAGTGTCTTCCTATGTCTGTGTAATCCACTGATTTATTTTATCATCCACCTTCTGGCAGGCTCTTTTGTTAATTTGTTCATTAACATATGCTCACCATCTAGCAGAGCCCGTGACAAGTTGTAGCTAATGAATAACTATTTTGTGAATAAAATGAAAAGCAAAGAAAATACCAACCAACTGCCTAGTTGCCTGAGAAAATATGAATTCTCCAAATGGAGTTTCTATGTTATTACTGCCTCACACAGCCCTTAGTTCTATTTGTTTTGTAACATTGTTCACATCTTCTGTATCCTTGTTGGTCTTTTCTATGTGATATGAGACAGAACCACTGGTCCAACATTGGAACATAGCTGTCAAAACTAATTATAATTGAAGCTAATCGATAAAGTGGAATTTACTTAAGACTAATTATGCTGTTGCTAAGAATCAGTGTTTTAATTTAGAATTTTAATTCTGCTAAAATGACAATACAAATAGTTTTGTATCAAATAGAACCAGGTCACAAAGTCTAACACTACATTATAATTACAAGACACTAAGAAGCAACTATTTCTGGGTTCAATTTACTAGAATAGCCTTTATGTAAAGCTAGCACACAATCTGTAGATGGTGACCATTAAAATTATTTCTATATCTGTAACTAAGCCTGTCAGTCACCTTCACGCATTCAGTCATTGCAAATGACCTTAACTAGGTCATTTAAATTTTTTAGATGGAAGCTCCACTTATAAGACTGGATTGCTATGATGAAAGTGACCACTATTTGGGGGGATGGATGGTTCCTAATATCTAGTAAGTAGTTAGTTTTACTCTCTCAGGGACTGTTCACCTGAGAAGTCAGAAGAGAAATGCACAGGGCAGTTCTTTGTCTTCATAAGTTGTCAGATTTGCCTTTACATTTTTGCTGTGTACAAGTTACTTAAAATGCTCAGAATAGAATGTAATAGAATGCAATAGAAAATAGTTTTCAGGGGCTGGGAAGGTGGCTCAGTGGTAAAGCACTTGCCTTGCATGCATGGGGCCCTGGGTTCGATTCCTCAGCACAACATAAAGAAAAAAGCCAGAAGTGGCGCTGTGGCTCAAGTTGTAGAGCGCTAGCCTTGAGGTGAAGAGCTGAGGGACAGCGCCCAGGCCCAGAGTTCAGGCCCCACTACCGGACCCCCCCAAAAAAAATTCTCTGGAAGAAAATAGTTTTCAATCCAGTGATATATATGAGAAAGATTCTCATATTTTTCAAGCCAAAAAGATGAAACATGAAAGGCAAAACAGAGACATTAATACTTTAAAAAGGCATCAAATTTACACAGAAAGGTAAGGCACATTGATATGTAGCAGTTAGCACGTAAGAGGAATTAATGTTGAACAGTATTTAAATCACAAAAGTTGATGCTTGCAATAACTTTGAACATCTAGTTTGAATATTGTTGATTTATTATCACAGTGGATTTCATAATGAAACAGTATCTGAATATTCCCTTGCGATAACAGAAAAGTTGTGATTGCTCATTATATATCACCTAGAGATTAAACCTCTAACCTCTCATCTATATTACTAATCTCCCTTTTGATTCATTCCACTTTAATCTACTAATTATTTAGAAATATGTGGTTTAGCTTCCAAATAATGTGTTTTCCACATCTCTTCCTTTCTTCTTTTTCCTCTTCCTCCTTTTCTACTCTTCTCCATCTTCTTCTTTATGCTGGCAACAGGGCTTGAAATCAGGGCCTCTTCCTCATGGTTGTTGCTGTACACTTGAGTCACACGTCCTGTCCAGCATTTTTCTGGTTAATTGGAAGTCTGGAAGACTTTTCTGCCTGGACTGGCTTTGACCCTCAGTCCACTAAGTCTCAGCTTCCTAAGTAGCTAAGATTACAGGTGTGAGCCAGTGGCACCCTGGGTGTTACTGACTTCTAATTTCATTTTATAGTGATCACAGAACATGCTATTGTTTTTATCTTTTTAAAATTGAGGTTTCTTTTATGCTTTAGAATGAAGTTTACTCCAAGATACTTGAGAATATTCCAGGCACTTTGTTGGAAGGGAGCCTGTCCATACTAAGTATATGCTCTGTAAGCTATAGCCTCATACAGCCCCTTGTTCTATTGTTTTGTAACATTGTTGGTCTTCTGCTTAATAATTCTAGCTATTATCTAAATGGGTTTTGAGAACTCCAAACATTATTGTTGAATTATCTATTTTCCTTTCATATTTGCAAGGTTTTTTTGCTGCATGAATTTTGATGCTTTGCTGTTAGGTATGTGTATGTTTACAATTGTTATATATTCCTGATAGACTACCTTTTTCTTCATTATAATGTGTCCAGCTTTATATCTAATGACACTTTTTCTTTTAATGTCTATTTTATCTGATATTAGCATGACCATTCCACTTTTCTTGTGGCTAGTATTTAAAATGCATTTTTTCCATCCCTGTACCCTAATCTAGGATACTTTCGAATCTAAAGTGTGTTGCCCATAGACAACATATAAATAGATCTAGTATTTCATGTAGTCTCACAATCACTGCCTTTTATGCAATTATTTAACTCATTTACATTTAATGTTACTATTGATAACAGCTAATTTGTGTTCACCATTTTAATTTTCCCTATCTCTTATGTTTGTTCTACTCTTTACTGATTTTGTTTGCAGTCAGTATTTTCTAATAAAACATTTAGTCAAAATGTTTTAAGGAAGTGACACTGTGGCTCAAAATGGTAGAACACTAATCTTGAGCAAAAGAGCTCAAGGACAGTGCCCAGGCCTTGAGTTCAAGCCCTCAACCAACAAAAAAAAAATCTTAATTACTTTAAAATTTCACTCATTTTTTAACTTGCTATGTCTTTCTTTGTTATTGATAGTATTTGTGATGCTATTTTCTCAGTGATTACTCTAAGTCTACCATATCCCTCTTATCAGAAATAGCTTCATATTTAGCAAAACATGGTAGTATATTTCTGTGATCCCAGCACTCACAAGGTATAGACACAAATAGCAGAGAGTTTGAGGCCAGTTTGGCTACATAATGAGTTCAAGGACAGTGTGGAATCCAGGACGAGACTAAGTCTCAAAATTGAAATAAAAAAAGAAACAGATTTAGATTTATATTAACAATTTCAGTGAGCATTACTCATATAAAAGCCTCTGTTTCCTTACCCCTTCTTGTGGTATTGTTATATATAACTATCAATTCTACAGTGAAATTGTTATAATCATTGTTGCATATAATTCATGTATTCTAAAGCAGAAACTTAGAGCAAATATGCCAATTTTGACTTTTCTGTGAAGGGTCTAAATATAATGGAATACTCTTTCCATTTGTTGTTCTAGATTAGAAGTGATGGATCACACCTGTAATCTGATGTGTGAGAGATAGACATGGGAGAATGACGGTTCAAGGCCAGACAATGCAAAATTTATGGAGAGCCTATCTAAAAAAACAACTAAACCAAAAAAGGCATAGTTCAAGCAGTAAAGTAATTGTATGAGGCCATAAGTTCAAACTAATACTGCCAAACTAATACTGCCAAAAAGAAAAGACAGATGAATTTCTTTCTTTCTTTCTTCCTTTCTTTTCTTTCTTTCTTTCTTTCTTCCTTTCTTTCTTTCTTTCTTCCTTCCTTTCTTTCTTTCTTTCTTTCTTTCTTTCCTTCTTTCTTTCTTTC
>NW_012267219.1:7347721-7377179 GCF_000151885.1 Dipodomys ordii | reverse complement strand
CTTTCTTTCTTTCTTTCTTTCTTTCTTTCTTTCTTTCTTTCTTTCTTTCTTTCTTTCTTTCTTTCTTTCTTTCTTTCTTTCTTGCCAGTCCTGGGGCTTGAATTCAGGGCAATTCAGGGCATGAGTACTGTCCCTGAGCTTCTTTTGCTCAAGGCTAGCACTCTACCACTTGAACCACAACACTATTTCCAGCTTTTTTCTGTTTATGTGGTACTGAGGAACTAAACCCAGGGCTTCATACATGCTAGACAAGCATTCTACCACTAAGCCACATTCCCAGCTCCTAGATGAATTTCTTTAAAGGAGGTTCTATAGCGTTCCTGCATAGATTCAATGAAAATTTAAAACTTCTAAAATACATTTTTGTATAATAAATACAAGCACAAATGAATATAAAACATTCAAATAGTTGGTAAAATTTAAAAAACAATTTAACTGCAACTTAGATATTTTGTATTTCAGTAAAATAAGGAATAGTCTTCTGATATGGGTGTATAGAATACATGTGTGCAAGAGTAGGATTCCCTACTTTTTTTTTTTTGCCAGTCCTGCAGCTTGAACTCGGGGTCTGGGCACTGTCCCTGATTTTCTCTGTGCTCAAGGCTGGCACTCTACCACTTGACCCATAGTACCACTTGCGGCTTTTTCTGTTTATGTGGTACTGAGGAATTGAACCCAGGGCTTCATGCATGCTAGGCAAGCACTCTTCCACTAAGCCACATTCCCAGCCCTTCCCTACTCTTTTAGTAACTTCCAATTTACTTTGTATGAAAAGCATTAACACAGGAGCTAGGCCCTCCCTCTTTCCCCCTCTGCCCTTACCATACTGGCTTCCTTAAGCTCCTTGAATGTACCTTCCCCTAAGCTCTGCACCTAGGAGACATTCTCCCACCCCCCATACTCCATGAATAACTTGTCTCCTACTCCAAATTCACATTGCCACTTCTTCAGGTCACTTTAGGCTGGGTCAGCATAAATGCTGAAATGCTATCTTAAATTATCCATATACCCTTCAGTTTTCCTGTAACATGTCTATTTGTAATCAAATACTTTGGTGACAGCTATACCTCTCTGCTATTTACAATGCAAATTCAGTGAAGAGAAAATAGTATCTCCTCAGCATTAGCCTATAATCTGGAACAAAATTGGCACCTAATTATACAATCCTGGGGCTTATATAGGTTACATTCTTATCTTAAACCACAAACAATGGTCCAATTTTGGGCATCTATGCAGATGGAACAGGTGTGTGTGTGTGTGTGTGTGTGTGTGTGTGTTTGTGTAAGGTCTTCCTGTAAATTTTGAAACTTCAGTACACCAGGATTAGTTATTCCCTGAGTTCATAGGTCTAATCTTAGTCTAGCCTAAAGATTGCAACCCAGTATCTTGAACAACTTTCCTCCACTTTTTAGGGCTCACATCTTGCCTAACACATACAATGTTCTGGATATACAAACTATTTTTATCTTACAGTAAAGTACAGAGTTGTTGTTTCTTATCTCAGTTCAGATTAGAGAACACATATCACCATCAAGAGATGCATTCCTGTTGTGTGTACTGAGCTGAAGATACAACTTGAGAGTTGGACTCACTGGGAATTATTTCTATTTCGCATAACCGGTCAGCAGAGGGACAAAGGAGAGTTGTCCCAGAGCCAATACAGAAATATTTCGGAGTTTCTAATTTCATGGATTCCCTCCCACATGAAGATTACTCAATAGTGCATTTGAATGGTCCTCTTCAGGATTTTGTGGTTCCCTGTGCCCATCCTCCAACATTTCTCAAGAAGACTGGTCAAAAAAGAAAAAAAAATACACCAAAGAATACTTGGATAAAGCTGTCAGGCTATTCAGATCAAGAAAGTAGAATGTAATCAGTTGGAATTAATAGCCTAGGCCCGGAATCCAGGTTCCAAATCTCACTGCTGAGCCAAATGAGAATGTTAAGCCCTGCCTCGCAAAGTTGAGAGTAAATTAAAAGCGACTTAAGGGCCCTCAGGGATTAAACATGGTAGCGCTCAGCCTTCACCCACAGCCGACTTACATACACAATCGGCTAATGTGTGCAGACTCTCTCCCTCCCCTCCTCCTTCCCCTCGTTTTAATCATTTTTCTCATAGTGCCTAGAAACTGGCTCTACCAGATCGCAGCCACACCCCCCGGGGTGAGGCCAGCACCTCCCCAGCCCGCTGCGGCGGTCGGGCAGCTGCTGGGGGCAGTTCCCTTCACGAAGCCACGCCCACAGACCACCTAATGCCCCGCCCACAGCCTCCAGTCACGTGACCACGCGGCGTACCCCGCCCTCCCTCTCCAATTCACGTGATCACGCCTGGGCGAAAACGCCTGACCCCAGCCCCTGGCCTGCGCGGTGACCGCCGCAGTTTTGGCTTGCAGCGACTCGGCCCTTCGCCCTTCGGTGTCCAGTGCGTCTCTCCGCTGTGTCCCGGGATTTTCCCGGTGACTTGTCCGCCATGCGCCGCCTGCCTCTGCCTCCAGGTGGGCCGCGGTGGGTCGGCCCCAGCCACCTGTCCGCCTGGAGAGCTGCCCTGCGGCTGGTACTGCTGCTCGGCGGCTGCCTGGGGGGACCCGGGGTGTCGGCCGGCTCCCGGAGGCCCAACGTGGTGCTGGTGCTCACCGACGACCAGGACCAAGTGCTCGGCGGCATGGTAACTCTTCTACTTGCGCCCCGCCCCTCCAGCTCCCCGGCTGGCTCCCAGCCTTCCTGCACCCTCACCCCCAGGAGGGGCCGCCCGCACCCGGGGTCGGTTCGGCGTGGCCATTCGAGGCCTTTACGTAGGTCTCTCTGGGCCTCGGGACTGTGGGCTCGGGGTGGATTCGCGTGCCAGCCCGCACGGTGCTCTTCAGTCTGGACCTTACTGCTTTGGAGTTTGCATTCAAGCTCCAAATCGGTGAAGGACCCACCGAGCCCTGGTGGAGCAGGTGCTGCGGGGGGGGGGGGGGACACACCAGCCTGGATTGGTTTTCTTGCAGGGGTGGGGAAACTTTTTTTTTTTTTTTCTGTTAAGGACCATCTATCCTATCACTATGGGCCATAACAAAATTATCAATACAGGCAGATCGGCCACGGGCAGCAAAGAAGCAAGCCTTCAAGGGCCTCTCCCATTATGTACCAAATGATTTCCTGGGCCTTATACTCAGGTCTGCTGTTCCCCACCCCTGCAGGATCAAGTCCAGCCTTCCCTGTAAAGAACTTAGGCCTCCTCTGCATTTCTGTCTGCCTGGGTACAATATCTGCGCCTGCAGTCTATAAAATAAGTGCTGCAATGAGCTGATCTCGGATAGTTTCACAGTGTTTTGCTTCATAGGAATCAAGAAAATTAACCTTATTGAATACTGAAGCATTAATACTGTCATCGTTCATTTTTATGTCTTATGGTTCTTGTCATGAGACTTTATTCTTGCTCAGAGTTCATTTTGCTCTTGTATCTTGAAGTTCTGGAATTTATGACTTGAGCATGTCTACTCCAACCCCTTGATTAAGGAGCCTACCTAAGGTACAGCACTAGCTAACTCTTTTCCTAAGCCAGTGTCAAAAAAGAATCCCAAGCCGAGTGCCCGTGGCTCACACTTGTATTCCTAGCTACTCAGAAGGCTGAGAGCTGAGGATCAAGGTTCAAAGCCAGCCCGGGCAGGAAAGTCCCCATGAGACTTTTTGTTTTTGGTTGTAGGGCTTGAACTCTGGGCCTGGGCACTGTCTCTCAGCTCTTCAGCTCAAGGCAAGCACTCTACCTCGAGCCAAAGCGCCACTTCCGGTTTTCTAGTGGTTAATTGGAGATAAGAGTCTCACTCACTCTCCTGCCCGGGCTAGCTTTGAACACTGATCCTTAGATCTTAGCCTCCTGAGTAGCTGGGATTACAGGCATGAGCCATCAGCGCCAGGCTTCTTGTGAGACTCTTATCTCCAATTAACCACCAGAAAACCGGAAGTGGCACTGTGGCTCAGACAGGGCCCAAACCCAGAGTTGAAGCCCCACAACCAAAAAAAAAAGAAAAGAAAAGGAACCTCAACTGGGCCTCTGTTCCTGGTTGCAGCTTTTCTCACGTGTTTTTCTTTTTATTTATTTATTTTTTTGGGGGGGTCCGGTTGTGGGGCCTGAACTCTGGGCCTGGGCGCTGTCCCTCAGCTCTTCAGCTCAAGGCTAGCGCTCTACCACTTGAGCCACAGCGCCACTTCCGGCTTTTTTCTTTTTGCTTATATGGTGCTGAGGAATCGAACCTAGGGCCTCAGGCTTGCAAGGCAAGCGCTCTACCACTGAGCCACCTTCCCAGCCCCTCTTTTTCTTTTTAAACAAATGCTCAATTATTATCTTATTTCAGTCTCCCCCTACCCCCCTTTTTGTCTTGCTTTCAGCTCAATGCTCCAGCATTTAGGCAGGAGATTCCTAACTTTTCCTGTGGGGTAACACCCTAGCTTAGTGTTCCTCAAACTTGTGTTCCCAACCCATGAATGAGTTGTGAAGTCAGTTTAGTGAGTAGCTACCCACACTTTCGTTTTCCTGTGCAATGGAAAAGAATGGAATGGCCTGTGTGCACAAGTGCACTGTGTGTGGTAATGGTAAGCATGTCTGTATGGCGTATATTTCTGGGTTGTAAAACAAAATGTACTTTGAACCCAGTACACTGAAAGTTATTTCCAGCTGATAATTGCCATGCTGCAATTATCACACTTCTTTCTTTCACATAACTTCTTTAGTTTGTTTTTTTTTTTTTGGTCCAGTCATGGGGCCTGAACTCTGGGCCTGAGCACTGTCCCTCAGCTCTTCAGCTCAAGGCTAGTGCCCTACCACTTGAGCCACAGCACCACTTCCGGCTTTTTTCTTTTTGCTTATGTGGTGCTGAGGAATGGAACCCAGGGCCTCAGGCATGCAAGGCAAGCGCTCTACCACTGAGCCATCTTCCCAGCCCTTTAGTAGTTTCTTCCAGCCATGTTGATACCAAGAGTCTTGATTTAGTTTCCTTCCTAGTTTTTGCTGTGGGTTTTTTTTTTTTTTTTTTACCATTCCAACTGCTGCACTTGTCCTTCTGCTCAAAAAAATCTTTTTCTTTTTAATTCATGTTCTTGAAGAATGTTTTGGCTATGAAGAACAGACCATCTCCCCTGGTGATCAAAGTACTTAATTAAAAGGTTAAGCTTAAATACCTCTGTTGAAAACGAAATTCGTTACTTGACTGTGTTTCTTTTTTATTGACCATAGCTGTTGTCTGTGTATATCTGAAGTCTCTCTTAATTTTAATCCTGTTCGTTTATTTAAACTTGTATCAGGGTTTTTTTTTTTCAAATAGTTATTTGTGCTGGAGAGAGGAGCCAAAATCGAGGAGAAAGAGCAAGTAAAACATAATGCTCCCATTCCTTTAGAGAATTCTGACTTGGTCCATCTTTTTTCAGAATGTCCCTCACTGATTGTCAGACAGGGAAGAGCTGAGACTATCATGGCATTCGAGACCTATTGGAGCCAGGTGGAGTGTGAGGAGTTTGGACTTAGGCTGCAGTTTTCATAGGAATCCTTTGCCATAGATATTCCCACTAAAAGTTAGACCAGGGTTACTATAGTTAGCAAGTGCAAAGCTTGGATTCCTTCTGAGCCAGAGCACCGTGTTTTCCTCCTGTTCCAGAACACTGATAACACTGACCTGTCAAGTCTCATCTCTCCTACATTAGCACACTCACACTGTAGGTTAAGGGACATTCTAGAACGTCAATGGGGGTCACTAGTTCCCCTTGGTTTATACTTGAAACTCTATATAGTATCTTCATTTTTTGTGGAAAGAGATTTCTTTCTTTCTTTCTTTTTTTTTTTTTTTGGGTCCGGTAGTGGGGCCTGAACTCTGGGCCTGGGTGCTGTCCCTCAGCTCTTCAGCTCAAGGCTAGTGCTCTTCCACTTGAGCCACAGCGCCACTTCCGGCTTTTTTCTTTTTGCTTATGTGGTGCTGGGGAATCGAACCCAGGGCCTCAGGCATGCAAGGCAAGCACTCTACCACTGAGCCACCTTCCCAGCCCCATGGAAAGAGATTTCTTTGACCTAAAAATTATCTATTAGTGCCACAGTTGGCAAAATAAGCAGTGATGGACATCCCAAACTAACTCAGGTCAAGAAGTTATATCACTTCTAAAGAGTTTTGATTTACTGTAGAATTTTATGAATTATTTTTATTTTTGGAGTACTGGGTTGGAACTCAGGATGTTGTACTTTCTAGGCTGATGATCTACCACTTAGGGTACACCTTCAGCCTTTCATTTTGCTGGTTATTTTGAAGATGGTGGCTAGTGAACTTTTCTGATTTCAAATTGCAATCCCCAGATCTCAGCCTCCTGAGTAGCTAGGATTACAGGTGTGAGCCACCAGTATCTGTGAAGATTCATTATTAGCATATAGTAGTTGCACAAGGGGGAGGGGGAGGAGGGCAACTTCATTGTGACATTTCCATATATGCATACAGTGTACCCCATTAACCTCACCTCTTCTAATTACTTTCTCTTATACCCCCTGCCCCCATTAAAACAATTCCCACTGGTTTCAATGTTCTGCTTTCATATGGGCATAAAAAGTACTTTGTATCAGCCATCTTTGAAACCATTTTTTAAAATATATTCTTGTTTGTTTGTTTGTTTGTTTTTTGGTCAGTTGTGGGGCCTGAACTCAAGGCCTGGGCACTGTCCCTCAGCTCTTCAGCTCAAGAGCCACAGCACCACTTCCAGCTTTTCCTGCTTATGTGGTGCTGAGGAATCGAGCCCAGGGCCTCATGCATGCCAGGCAAGCACTCTACCACTGAGCCACCTTCCCAGCCCTCTTAATATATTCATCTTTAACATTTCACTGTATCTGTTTCACTTCTTCTGAGGCCCTGCACATTTACTGTTTTCCCCAGAGAACTGTTTTTTAAACTTTTACTTAAATATAATTATGGTACACTGGACACACTATTCCTCACGTAAGTACAGGTTACTCTTTTTACAAATCATTCACTGTAGGAAAAAAAAAGTGAGGTATGGTTATAATCTCAAGGAATTCAGAGAAAGAGCCATCAGGAAATGTTGGAGAAGAATAAATGCATGATGTCATTGCTTTTCATAAAGCAAAGTGATTTCCACTACTAAAAGAAAAGTTAGCCATAGAATATCGGAATTGTCCAAACTATTTCAGAGCAGTTGTACATGAGATCAGGGAAATAAATAACTCCTTAAGGGGTTTTCATGGAAGAGATTTTGCTTGGGATAAGTAAAGTAACATGTTTGCTCATGTGAGAGTTAAATGAACTTCACCTGACCAGCCACTGTCAGTTCCGATTAGCACAGCCATATACATTTTCAGTATGCTCTGTTCCCTTGCTTCAGACTTGCTCAATTAAGCACAGATTATGGGAATCACTTGTACTATCAGTGTAAAGATTATAGTTACTAATATAAACTTCATAGGCTAAAAAGGAAAACTACTGTGCAGGCCCACATCATTGTGTGACTACTGCTTACCTTTCTTCTCTGTTCCTTTCTTTCCCCTTTACCTGTTGGGTTGCCTCTACCACACCGGCTTGCCTTCTGTTCCTCCCAAATGACTTTCCTTCCTCTGGCAGGCTTTGTGCTTGCTGCTCAGCCTGGAAGCATCCTCTTCTGGATGTTTGTATAACCAACCACTCATTGTGGGGCTTTCAGCAGCAAGCCCTCCTCTTCCCTCCAGCGATGTCACAGCATCTTGGTCTGTTCTTGTCACAGCATTCTACTCTCTGAGATGGTTGGTTGATCCCCTGTTAGTTCTTTAGTTAATGAGAGCAGAACCTTGTATGGTTTTGTCCACCATTGGCTAGATCGATGCCTGGCATGCATTAAATGTAAACATAAACACAGTATAGTCTTATAGTAAGCCAAATGTTGTCCAGTGGTTTAGCATACTTAGCCAGACAATTTGATGACTATATCCCTTCCTAGTCAGCTCAGGATTTCTCCCCTCTCCGGATCTTCTCCCCACTTGTGTCCTCAGAACTTAGATTCTTAGCCAACCCTGTGTTTTCTTCTTCCTACTGTTCTTTTCCCAGTAAGGTTTGGAGCAGAGCTGATGACATGGCTTCTGGAGATTAGCATAGATCTTCTACAGCACTACTGATTCTTGGGATCTATTCATGAAATGTTCCAAGCTTGTCTTGAATAAATTAGAATTCTTGTCCCTTTGAATTCATGGGTTCCTTAGGTTTTCTACTATCCATAAATCAGTGAGGAAAAAGTCATTTATACATCGTTGAAAATGAATCTTGTTAGCCAAGCTTTACATTTGGAGTGTATTTGGAATGCCAATCTTTAAGAAATATTATACAAGATATACATACTTAAGATGGTATGCAATATGGTCTTTACAAGGTTATTTCGGAGTCATCATGAACTGCCTAACAATACAACCAAAATCAAATCTTTTCAACATTTTTGCTATCCAGAATGTGAATAAAGATTAGTGTTCTGATATTTGTATTTATGTGTCTACATGTTTTTATCTTCATTCTAGGATGAAGCTAATTGTTCAGTGTATATATCAGAGGCTTAGATAAAAAGCAAGGATATGAAGTAATTTCCAAGTAGCCTTCTCCATGGTAGGGTTCTGTGCACACCTGTGTGTTCCTGCCCCCTTCCAGTTCGGGTACTTGCCACCTCAAAGTGGTAGTGATTTGTCTGGTACAGAAGCATTGAGCTGGGGTTTGCAAATGTGCATCAGGGCTGTACCATGGAGTATGTGAGATTTGAGGCAGTCTCTGAAACTGAGAGCTTTGTCTGACCTTTAAAATCTTAAGAGTGTAAACACACCTTTCATATCACTTCCTGCACCCTGCTTCTAGAGATTATTCATGGAGATATGCAGAGCTATCTACCTTTGGACTAGTGACCAGTAAGAAAAGGGTACCAAAATTTCATTACACTGAAATCAGCATTCATGGAACAGTACTGTCAGCTATAGTTTCCCTTTCTGCTAGCAGTATAAACTCTAACTTGCACCAGTAGGCAGACTTGGCTATTGATTCATGTCAGAGCTATTTAGGAAATAAAATGGCTAATCTATAACAGTCCATGAATTTAGTCTCTTTTAAAATCTCAGAAGAAATGATTTAATGGGTAATTACTTATTTTACAGACACCACTGAAGAAAACTAAGGCCCTCATTGGAGAGATGGGGATGACTTTCTCCAATGCCGTAAGTTTTGATACTGATTCAATCTTACTGAACTTTGTGCTTATATTCTAAGAAGAACTACTGTCTCTGGGACTCCAGTGTAATGTATATGTGTGTTTTTCCCCCCTAAATGTCTTATCTGAAGGAATGACTTTATTACATGGTGTAAATTATTTTGGATTTTCTACCTACAAGATGTACAATTGTTGGAAATTTGGGGGGGGGAGATTTTTATTTTTTTCTGGTCATGGGGCTTGAACTCTGGGCCTGGGCACTGTCCTTTGCTCCTTTGCTCAAGGCTAGCACACTTGAGCCACAGCACCACTTCGAGCTTTTTCTGTGATTAATTGGAGATAAGATTCTCACAGAGTTTCCTGCCCAGGCAGGCTTTGAACTGCAAGCCTTAGAGCTTAGCTTCTTGAGTAGCTAGGATTACAGGTGTGAGCCACCAGCACCCAGCTCCTAAAACAATTTATTTATTTTTAATTGTGAAAATACCTTACAGAGGCGTTACAATTACATGGGCAAGGTAATGAGTACATTTCTTATCCCCCCACACCAGTTTCCTCTGTTCTGTTTCAAATATGGAAACAACTTTGACCATATTCATCCTCTTTCACCCATTAGCACCATCCCCAACAGAGTCTGTTCCTCTTTCTCTGCACCCAGTCCCCCCATCCAACAGCTTTCATTGAGCTTCTTTACGCTGTTTTCATCTATAGTTGCAATGAATTTCAAAATTATTCATCCTCTTATCTTTTTCCCTTTCCCTTCTCCTCCTAAGTAGTCCCTTATATATGTGTTCTATGTTTGTCCATATATATAAAATTATGTATACAGATACATATGTACATGCCTATGACTATATATATATATGTGTATATACATATATATATATATATAATATATATATATGTCTTTTAGGTCTAGCTTCCACATAGAAATGAAAAATAGAGGAAGGATTGCACAACCAGATACAGTAAAAGTGAAACTAAACCTAAGAGGTCAAATAAAACAAAAGGGGAAAGAATTAAAAGTTGCCAATGTAGAAATTATAGAAATTGAACTCTTTTTTTTTGCCAGTGCTGGGCCTGGGTGCTATCCCTGAGCTTCTTTAGCTCAAGGCTAGAGCTCTACCATTTAAGCCACAGCACCACTTCCAGCTTTTTCTGAATTGTTTACTGGAGATAAGTGTCACAGATTTCCTGCCTGGCTGGCTCTGAACTGTGATCCTCAGATCTCAACCTCCTGAGTAGCTAGGATTATAGGCATGAGCCAGCAGCACTTGGCTTGAAGTTGAACTCTTAGTAAAATTAAGAGGGACCAGGCACCTATGGCTTACACCAGTAATCTTAGGTGCTCAAGAGGCTAAGAGGATTGGGGTTTAAGCAGAAAAGTCCAAGAGACTTCATCTCTAGAAAATAACCAGCAAAAAGCTGTGCTAGCTGAAGGGGTAGAGCTCCAGCTGAGCAAGCATGAGGCCCTGAGTTTGAAGCCCAATACCAACAATAAATATTTTTTTTGGGGGGGGTCTGGTCGTGGGGCCTGAACTCTGGGCCTGGGCGCTGTCCCTCAGCTCTTCAGCTCAAGGCTAGTGCTCTACCACTTGAGCCACAGCGCCACTTCTGGCTTTTTTCTTTTTTCTTTTTTTTTTTGCTTATGTGGTGCTGAGGAATCGAACCCAGGGCCTCATGCATGCAAGCAAGCGTTCTACCACTGAGCCAACTTCCTAGCCCTCAATAAATAATTAAAAAAAAAAAATTAATGCCAGGCACTGGTGTTTACACATGTAACCATAGCTACTCAGGAGGCTGAGATTTGAAAATTATGGTTCGAAGCCAGCCTGGGCAGGAAAGTCTATGAGGTTCTTATCTCTAATTACCTCCCCCTCTGCCCCCCCAAAAGAAAAACCCCAAATAAAAAAGGACTGGAAATGTGACTCAGTGGTAGAGTGCTTGCCTAACATGCATGAAGCCCCAGGTTTGATTCCTCAGTACCACATAAACAGAAAAAGCTGCAAGTGGTGCTGTGGCTCAAGCAGTAGAGTGCTAGCCTTGAGCAAAAAAAAGAAGCTCAGAGATAGTGCCTAGGCCCTGAGTTCAAGTACCAGGACTGGAAAAAAAAAAAGCTGGAAGTGGAGGTATAGCTAAATAAATAAGTAAAATTAAGAGGGAAGAGTGAAAATGGGAAGTATTTGTAATTGACTAAATTCTTCCTTTACTCAAATCTCATGTTAACAAGAGGCCAGCAACCCAAGAGGGGAAAAGCACACAAGCAGGCCACTCACATATTAACAAAAAAATTGTGCATGTGGAGACCTTTCATTCTCATCAGTATTTAAAATTACCAATCTGGACTAGGACTGTAGCTCTGTGGTACAACACACATGATATACATCTGCATGTGCAGATGTATAAAGCCCTGATTATAACCTCTAGCGTGCAGACACACACACACACACACACACACACACACACACACCACACACACACACACACACACACACACACACACACACAAAACAAACTAAATCCAACTTGAAAGGCCAGCAAGTGAGATTCATGATATTATATATATGGGGCTTTTTTTTTTGGTCAGTTATGGGGCTTGAACTCAGGCCTGGTGCTGTCCCTGAGCCTCTTTGTGCTCAAGGGTAGCACTCTACAGCCTACTTTTGGTCTTTGAGTGGTTAATTGGAGTCTCACCGGGACTTTTCTGCCCAAGCTTTCTTCGAACCATGACCCTCAGATCTCAGCTTCCTGAGTAGCTAGGACTACAGGTGTGAGCCACCAGCACCCAGCTCATGCTATATACTTATATTACTTGAAAGAGACGATATGTAAAGGTAGCGTGAATGTGTACTTGAATGTCATTCCTTCCCTGTATTAACCTATGCAAAGAGGCTTGGTGATGTGGACAGATTATTACTGGTAGAGTGGAGAAAGTTTGTTGAGAGTAGATAAGTAATATTAACTAGAGCTGTAGATCAGCATAACCTCCACTTCTCAGTTATGTTAAGACTCAAGGCATTCTTCATCTTTGGTTAAACCTTGCTCCCACATGCTTGTTCCTTGAATAAAGTGTTGTTTTTATTTTGTTTTTTAGATGAGGTTAGACTTACTATTACTCCCTTCAAAAAGAAACCAATTGAGGGGCTGGGAAGGTAGCTCAGTAGTAGAGTGCTTGCCTTGCATGCATGAGGCCCTGGATTCGATTCCTCAGCACCACATAAGCAGAAAGGAAAAAGCCGGAAGTAGCGCTGTGGCTCAAGTGGTAGAGCGTTAGTCTTGAACTGAAGAGCTGAGGGACAGCGCCCAGGCCCAGAGTTCAGGCCCCACAACCGGACCCCCCCCCCAAAAAAAAGAAACCAATTGAAAAAGAAACAATCACGTGGTTAATCTGTTTTTGTTTCTCCTCTGTTCTAAAGTATGTCATATGTGAAGCCAACATATTCTAGAAGAAACTTAAGACCATGAGCTAGCTTAGAGTGTTGAGCAACTTCCTTTGTCCTCTTTAGAAATGATGAGACATCCATTTTTCTTGTATAACTCTTTTTTGTTGCTTCTGTTCCCCTGTAGTATGTGCCAAGTGCTCTTTGCTGCCCCAGCAGAGCCAGTATCCTGACAGGGAAGTATCCACACAATCACCATGTTGTCAACAACACTTTGGAGGGAAACTGCAGTAGTATTTCTTGGCAGAAGATCCAAGAGCCAACTACGTTCCCAGCAATTCTCAAATCAATGTGTGGTTATCAAACCTTCTTTGCAGGAAAATATTTAAATGAGGTATGTTGAGTGATCTGCTCCTTGTGTGAACCATTGTAATTCCTGTTAAGTACTTTTTTATTACTATCACTCACGGTGCAAGATATTTTATATATAAATATATATATATAATTTTTTTCTTCTAATTTTCCTATTAAGTGTGTGATCCTACTTACTGATTTGGATGCTTGTTATTCTTCCTAGTCCCAGCAGCACTTATTTTAAAATTGTTCTAAGACTACTATAATCTGCTACATCTTCCCCTTTTTCTCAAGAATGCTATTTGTCATGTGTCATGCTGTCAGAGTATTTTTATCAGGATCCAAAAGAGGAATTTTTTTCCTCTTAGACTTTTTCCTCAGATTTCTTAGAATTATTTGTGTACTATTAACAGCTTCATGTTTAATTCATTTTCTAAACAATGATAATAGACATTGGAGAGATTGTGATAAAGGAAAGAGCCCAGAGCCTGGGACAGCAGGTTACTGAGTGGTTGATGTGTTAGCCTTCTAGGCCTGGCTATAGTGGTAACTCATTATGACCTTCCCACGCAATGTTTCATGGTCCGAAGTCCACCAAATAGGCCTTGACTTTTAGTCAGTGTATATTTGGGTCTGTTGGGAGTTAACTCTTAAAGTTAGGCTGGGAGTGCAGGATGAAGAAGTACATTTTCTTTTTAAAATTGTTATTACAAAGGTGATTTATAGAGGGGTTACCATTTCATAAAGATGTACATTTACTTACGCACTTTACCTGTGATTGCTAGAGGTCTTAATATCTGACCTGAATTTTCTATTACTTTTTCCCTTCCCCTTCCCCCAATAATTGATGGGATCTGTTTCCTTCTGGGTTTGAAGGAATTGATGAGTCAGTTTGAAAGAATCATACAAAGTAGGAAGTATGGCTCATAAAGGGAACTCAGGCTGCTTTGCACATTCAAGGTCATCTGATATGTATATGGAAGTAGGAGAGATCTTTTAGAGTGCAGAGATACAGTTCTCAGGGGTTAAATTCTGGCTTAGGTGAGCAGCGTGGCACTAGGTTGAGATAAAGTGGGGCCATTCTGTGGTCTGTTCACTTACTCATCAGATAAGTGCAGCTTACAGTATATTTCATTAGAACAAGTAAAGTAATAGTCTGATAACTCATAGTGGAATTCTTTCTTTTTTTATTGTGAAAATACTGTACAGAGGGGTTACAATTACACGGGCAAGATCATAGTGGAATTCTTTTGGCAGTTACTAGCCACAAGGTCAGCTGGCATATTCAGTTGCTGTAATGGGCCAGAGAGTAAATGTAGACTTTGCGGGCCATGCAGATCCATTGCAGCTATGCACCATTGTCACTTTAACAGGAGAGCAGCCATAGTTGCTGTGTGAGTGAGTGAACGTGGCTGTATTCAAATAAATCTTTATCACCACTGAAATTGGAATTTTGTGTAACTGTCATATTTCATGAAGTATTTCTCTTGATCTTGGTCATTTAAACCCTTATCATGCAACCTTTCCAAAACAATTGGCAAGAGTTAGCCTACTGGCCATTGTTTACCAACTCCTGCTTAAGTAAATAAAGTCCCTTGAGTAACAAGCTCTTTACTTCTGACTCGTTTATATACATTGAGCATCTGTTATGTTTCAGATGTTAACCTGAAGGTAAGACCAAGTTTCTGTTTCTTTCTGTTCCAGTCAGGCCTAAGGAGTTTAATATCCTGCTTGTCTGTCTTTTCAGTATGGGGCTCCAGATGCAGGCGGACTAGAACACGTTCCTCTGGGCTGGAGTTACTGGTATGCTTTGGTGAGTGACGCTTGAAGTTGTTGATGATTAGACACAGCCCAACAGATGCCCAATACGTTTACTGTCTAATTTTGCTCCATTACAGACAAAACCATTGTTTTTGTTTTTGCTGTCTGTTGAGTTGCTCCTTTCTGAGAAATTCTTCCAGCATTATAGTGGGATTAACATTGTACTTGACTGTTCTCCCCATCCATTTTTCTTTTTTTGTGTGCTGGGAATCATCTTGAGGGTCTTGTCCATGCTTGGCAAACATACCATTGAGCTATATCCCTAGTTCTTTATTTTTGTTTGTTTTTTTGTTTTTTTTCTTATAGTGTAGGCTAGCCTTGAACTTACTATATAGCCCAGGCTGGCCTTGAACTCTTATCTTCCTTTCTCAGTCTGATAAGTGCTGGGATTACAGGAATGTACCATCATGCTTACTCAGTAGTGGCATTTAAACTAAGGACAAATTTTTGAAACTTTGCTAGCATTAAAAACCCTTGTCGCTGGGTGCCAGTAGCTCATGTCTGTAATCCTAGCTACTCAAGAGGCTGAGATATGAGGATTGTGGTTCAAAGCCAGTCTGGGCAGGAAATTCCACGAGACTCTTATCTATAATGAAAACCAGAAGTGGAGCTGTGGGTCAAATGGTAGAGCATTTGCCTTGAGCTGAAGAGCTCAGTGATAGCTCCCAGGCCCAGAATTCAAGCTCCATGACCAACAGAAAAAAAAAAAAAAAAACCCTTGTCAGAAAATCCTATTCAGCATTCACTTGAGTAGTTGCTTTATGTTTTTTTTTAAATAATGTATCACTATTTCAATACAATATAGTTTAGGCCAGTATAAACTGTACTGTATGCTGACCACATAACAAACTTTATTTTCCTCTTTTAAATAGGAAAAGAATTCTAAATACTATAATTACACCCTCTCTATCAATGGGAAGGCCCGTAAGCATGGAGAAAACTATAGTGTGGATTACCTGACAGATGTTCTGGTGAGTGGCTAGAGCTCTGGCCTTGCAGGTCAGCCTCACGTTTGACTGAAGGCTCTGTCTAGGGAACCTCTAGTCTTACTCATTTGTGTCGGTAATATAAATGCATAAAGACTTGGCTTAACTGCCGAGAAATATTTTCAGCCAATAAAAACTATAAAGAATGTTATAGAGGTGCTTCAAGATGGCAGCTCCATGAGTCTGTGTGGGTAGAAGCCCAGGAATATGTGAGTTCTTCGGGCTGTGTGTGTGCGCACATGTATAAATGACTGAAGTCTAGTGAATTTGAGAATTTTCTGCTTATAATGGAAGCCTTCCATAGACCATTTATTCACCAAATAATTCAGCATGTGTAGGATAGCAGGTGTTCAGGAGTAAGTCAACAGAGGTAGCTCTCTGACAGGAGACTTCTCACATGCTTCATATACATAGGCATATCACATATACACATTGATTTCTTGCTTCATTAGATGCTGAGAAGCTGGAGACTTAGAAGGGTAAGAGGGCTACTTAGTAAGATTTAGGCAGAAATGTAAAGGTGAGTGGTCAGCATGGATCTGGGGGTAAGGTGAGTAGAATCTTATGCAGAGGAAAGAGTAAGTGTAGGGTCTTGATTGTGCAGGAATGTGCCTGGCCTAATGGACAAACTACAAGGAAGCTGTAGGGCTGGAGAACATTTGGAGAGTGGGAAGGTGACAGGACATAGATACCCTCTGTTGGGTATCTATTGTGTTAAGGCTGGGAATAAATGCAGGTATAAATTAACTAGGGCAGTGAAATACAGCATGTATGTGGGATGCTTTCATTTTTATAGTGCAAAAGGAAAAATATTAAGTCCATGTATATTCAAGGCCTGGCATGATGTACTTGAGGTTTTTATTTCTTTTCCTATTTCTTTCCTTTTTGGTGCTGGGAATTGAACTCAGGGCTCTGGTCTGCTAAGCATATTTACTAGCACTGAGCTACAACCCCAGTCCCAGTATCTCGGCTAATGTTCATTTAGCTTAGCTACTTTAGCTGGTATAATTGGTGACATCTATTTTCTGCATATTTTTGTAAGATTTAGATTACTTACTCCACCTTTTCCATGTCTTAGAATTAGGTTAAATATTTTTCCTTTTTTGGGGGGGGAAGAGGAGGGGGATGAGGGTGCTAGACCTGGAGCTTGAATTTGGGGCCTAGGAGCTGTCTCTGAGGTTTTGTTTTTGTTTTTTGCTCAAGCCAAGTGCTCTATCACTTGAGCCACAGCTCCACTTCTAGCTTTTTGGGTGGTTGACTGGAGGTAAGAGTCTCATGGACTTCTTTGCCCCAGCTGGCTCTGAACCTCCTCAGATCTCAGCCTCCTGAGTAGCTTAGATTACAGTTATGAGCCACAAGCACTCAGCTTTTTTTACATTTTTTAAACCATTCTTTAGGGCATAAAATGTGTATACTCTAAGCTTCATTAATGTAAGTTAATACTAAAATGGCCAAATCACTATTTCTTTTTGTTAGCATGAAAAACAATATCTAGATTATGTAAGTCAAAGTCTCAATTGCTCTCTTATGATAGTATGTGCTAAGCATCACCTAAAACCAAGTTATTCATTCCAACAACATGCTTGCACATGAAATAAGAGCACATGCTGGGATTAGCAGCTAATGTGATCTCTGCCCACCAGAAGTCATTTATCTATTAATGACTCAATTTTTGGGTCAAATGAGATGACCAGTCTTTGTATGTGCCAGGCTAATGTCTCATTGGACTTCCTGGACTACAAGTCTAACTCTGAGCCATTCTTCATGATGATCTCCACTCCAGCACCTCATTCACCTTGGACAGCAGCACCTCAGTACCAGAAGACTTTCCAGAATGTCTTTGCCCCAAGAAACAAGAACTTCAACATCCATGGAACGGTAAGCTACCACAATGTTTTACTGAGGGTGTACTCAGGATCCTTAACCGTATCATACACTGGTCAGGAAGCTTTCAAGCATATTAATGGTTTTTCTCCTATACCCTGTGCCCTAAGGGAAAGGCTTCCTGAGAAAGTAGCATTTTTAAAAATCAGTATATATTATATAGTGAAATTTCATATGATTGTTTCATGAGTACATGTATTGTGTTTGATCTAATTCACTCTCTCTGTTATTCTTTGTTTATACCTCAGGGCCTCACCCTTCCTATACTGAGACTCTACCACTTGAGATGTTTATCCAGCTTTATTTTATCTGTTTTTTTTCTCTTGTTTTGTTTTGTTGTCGGTCATGGAGCTTAAACTCAGAGCCTGGACACTGTCTCTGAGATGTTTTGCTTAAGGCTAGTGCTCTACCCTCCTGAGTAGCTAGGATTACAGTACCCAGCTCTGTTTTTTGTTTTTTAAGATAGGATCTTGGGAATTTTCTGCCTGGGCTGACCTTAAACCACAATCCTTATACTTTTGGCCTCACAATCACCTTTATTATGGGTGTGAGTACCCAGCCTTCCCCACTTTTTAATACAGTATTCTATTTTCATATGTGCATGTAAAGGATAGTTGGAAGACAGCTATGCTCACCATTATAACACCAACATGCTCAATGAAGTATAGTTGGTTTTCTTCAAAGTTCCTTTTTTTTTCTCACATTTTATTTGGTGGTACTGGGATTTGAATTCAGGGCATTGCTCTTGCTAGGCAAGCACTCTGCCACTGAGCTATGCCTCCAGCCCTCTTTCAAGGTCTCTTAGAGTAATATAGCACCTTTCCTAATACAACAGATAGAGCATAAACTTGCTTCAAAGGGACAGATAAGTATCTTGCCAGATACCTAGTGAGCAGCTTGAAAGTCCTGAATCCAGCATTGGCTCTTGGGCTCGGGCTCCCTCCAGTAGAAACTGAGACCTGTCCCTGAAAGGATCCACAGCAGCCTTGCTCAGTGACTTTCACTGGCCCAAGGCATAGGAAGAACTGGGTACAATGTAGGAAGCTGAGTGGAAAAATGAGCAAGCACAGGGGACACAAAGGCTACAACAACCCGGATGTTTGCCTTGTGTGCCAGTCAGCATTCCTCTCTTAAGTTTTAGCTATTAACTTACTCCATGGCCCACTGTTTTCCCACCCTAAGTACTGACCACCCTAGATACTTGGAAAAAAATCTTACGATAGCAGTTTTTTTAACCGCTAAGCGCCACTCTAGATAGTTCTTATTTAAATTAAAAGCCATGACTTTTCATAACACTGTAGTCCAGAATCTCCCAAACCATGTTTCTCAAAGTTATACTTTGAGAAGGTTATACTTCCTTTCATATAGGGTATAGTCCATTTCCTGGTTCAGTGCCAGTGTCTATCACCCAGAAATCATACTTGTCAGAAGGAATTATATTGTAGAATGAGTTATAAAGTCAAACCCAGTGTTACTTTACTCAAGGAGATGTGTAAGAAGTTTAACTTCTGTTTTCTTGTCCTCCATGTGACCAAGGTCAGGAGTCAAGTATGTAGAAACCTCTAGCATGCTATCTGCCATGCTTTAAGCATGGGCTTGTTACAGATGTTTTTGAAGCTGATAGAACAGGGTTTTAAACTAGAAGGCAGTTTCCAATCTGGGTTCCAAAAGAAGTTAATAGAAGTTACTATGATCAATAAGTTCATAGACTTTAGGTTAAATAAATCACTGCACTATAGAACTTATAAAAGTAGGGGCTGGGACGGTGGCTCAGTGGTAGAGTGCTTGCCTTGCATGCATGAGGCCCTGGGTTCAATTCCTCAGCACCAGATAAGCAGAAAAAGCTGGAAGTGGCACTGTGGCTCAAGTGGTAGAGTGCTAACCTTGAGCTGAAGAGCTCAGGGACAGTGCCCAGGCCCAGAGTTCAAGCCCCACAACCGACAAAAAAAAAGGACTTCTAAAAGTATGTGTGGTCTGATGTGAATTTCTACTAAGAGGATATTTTATATAGCATTTCTCAAACATTAACTAAACAACACTAAAAAGTACAGTTTGGGAAAAAAATAGCTAGGTTTTATGAATAGACAAGGAAAAATTAAAGGTATAGGGGAGAGTTTTTTTTTGTTGTGGCTGTTAAAAATGTGACTTTTATCCACATAGGAAGAACCCTCAGGTTTGGACTTGAAGTCTTAGAAACTTGCTGTGGTAGCTAGTGGTTTCCCACTGACATTTACTAAAACCTCTATTAACACTATAGCAAAAAGCATTTTCCAGTTCAGGAGATGGCTAGAAGCTGATAGGAATTGCTTTCTTAGGTCCTAGAAGGCCTGAAACTGCTTGAAGGGGTTCTACTTCCATTTTGCTAAATCAGGAATTCTTTTTTCTATCTACTCCAGTTATTGTAGTAGTTTATGTGATTATGGTGACTTGGTGTTAACATTTTTTTGTCTTTCTGACTTTTAGAACAAGCACTGGTTAATTAGACAAGCCAAGACTCCAATGACTAATTCTTCAATACAGTTTTTAGATAATGCCTTTAGAAAAAGGTAAGAGCTGCTGCTGTTTCCCAGTCTGGGTGGTTTTAAGGACAGGAGACTGTACAAGGTTTTCTCTGAAACAAACACAGGGGCAAGTTAGCAGGAGAGATGCTTTGTTGGGCAATGACTGTCTCAGAAACAGGTATACCTTTACCTTCTGGTGTGTGAGGGGACCTTGGGACCCTAGGAATGCAAAAGAAAATCATCTGTTTTTAGTTAGCAATTGTTAAAAATATGTATTGGGAGATGGGAAGGGAAAACAAAAAAATGCTTGATAAGAAATGTACTCAGGGGGCTGGGAAGGTGGTTCAGTGGTAGAGCGCTTGCCTTGCATGCATGAGGCCCTGGGTTCGATTCCTCAGCACCACATAAGCAAAAAAAAAAAAAAGCTGGAAGTGGCGCTGTGGCTCAAGTGGTAGAGCGCTAGCCTTGAGCTGAAGAGCTGAGGGACAGCGCCCAGGCCCAGAGTTCAGGCCCCACAACTGGACCTCCCCCCAAAAAAATGTACTGATTACCTTGCCCATGTAATTGTAACCCCTCTGTATGGTATTATCACAATAAAAATTTTAAAAAAATGTATTACAAACTTCAACCATTTGGTTGAATTTTGTTCCTCTGTTTTGTTTTGTTTTTTTTTTTTTTAAAGATTACTTACTGAGAAATCAGCTCAGATTTCAAGCAAAATATTTAACTTTGTATTTGGAATTTTCAAGAAATGCTAAGTAGATTTTTAAAAAATCATGACTTCCTTTTAGAATGAATTTAGCATACACCAGAAGTCAGCAAACTTTTCTGTAAGACCAGATAAAAAGATAGTAAGTATTGTAAGATTTCAGCTCATGCATTCTGTCACAATTGCTCAGCTTATTGATATAGTAGGAAAGCAATCCTAGGCAATATGTAAATGACACATTGGAACTTCATAAAACACAGGGCAAGGACAACTCTGGCTGGTGGCCTTGGTGTGCCCAGGCTTGCTTACACTGTTAAACACATTTGAATCAATCTGGAGTAATCTGCACCACAGTGGCAGCCTTCATTACCAGTGGCTGTAAAAAAAAGATTTTTTTTTTTAGCCAGTCCTAGGCCTTGAACTCAGGGCCTGGGCACTGTCTCTCTTTATGTTCAAGACTCTACCACATGAGCCACAGAGTTATTTTGGGATTTTTCTGAGTAGGTTATTGGAGAAAAGAGTCTCACAGACTTTACTTCCCAGGCTGGCTTCAAACTGTGATCCTCAGATTCTCAGTCTCCTGAGTAGCTAGGGTTACAGGCATTAGTCAGCAGAGCCTGGCTGTAAATCTTAACTATAAATCTAACAGAATAAGCTAATTAATGTTTTGGAATTTTCTAATCTGTCTTACAGCACAGTGACAGTCTGGGGAACCAACATTTGAGATTTAAGTATTTGGTGTGTTGTTTTGTCTTGTGATCTGTTGTTATTTTGTGGAGGCAAGCTTCTTGTTTTGGCCTGTTTGTTAAGATAGTGATTCTGCAGCCATTGGTGCAATCTCCTTCTATCTGTGTTCATATCCAGATGGCAAACTCTGCTCTCTGTTGATGACCTCGTGGAGAAACTGATCAAAAGACTGGAGTTCACTGGGGACCTTGGCAACACATACATCTTTTATACCTCAGACAATGGCTATCACACAGGTGAGAGGTGTGGTCAGGTGTGCATGTCATTTTTGACAACCTGAATGATAGCCTTAGCAGAAGTTCAAGTGCTTGTGCAGCTGTAGACTTGCCAGACAGAGGGTCTTTCCCTCAAGACCCCTGAGCTTAGAGGGTACATCTTTCCCACAAGGAGAAACCAGGTTTCCTACTTTGCTGACTGGAATGCATGTTCCTTGGCATCTCAGAGAAGAGAATGAGTCTGAGTGGTAGGGAGGTGCTGGAGACACCCTTCATGCAAGACAACGATGTTGAATTCATTTTACGGATAAGTGGAACTTAGAGAACAAAGGTAGTATATTCTGGACAGGAAAGCAAAAAGGTTATCTTGAGAGAAAACACTTGGAATTGTTTTTTACACATTCTTATGTTTTGGAAATTGCATGATGAATCAGCTGAATGATCTTCACTTTAGTCCTTTCTACTTGGATGTTCTGTGGCTTAACACAAGTGTTTTTTTTCTTTCCTTTATCAGTTGCCTCTTGAATTAACCCCAGGCTTGCTTGCATAAAAGTAGAGTGACTCAGTAGTTAATGTCTTTATCATGATTTTTGTTTTATTTTTTGTTGGTTGTGGGGCTTGAACTCTGGGTTTGGGCGCTGTTCCTCAGCTCTTCAGCTCAAGGCAAGCACTCTACCACTGGAGCCACAGCACCACTTCCGGTTTTCTGGTGGTTTATTGGCGATAAGAGTCTCCTGGGCTTTCCTGCCCAGGCTGGCTTTGAACCACGATCCTCAGATCTCAGCCTCCTGAGTAGCTAGGATTATAGGTGTGAGCCACCAGCGCCCAGCTTATCATGAATATTTTGAAACACTCAGAAGTTAGTATAGTTAGTATACTCAGAAGTTAGTATAGCTGGGTATGGTGGCACATATCTGTAGTCATCCCAGGTGGCTGATGCAGGGGTGCTTGAGCTTAGGAGTTCCAGGCCAGCAAGTGCAACGTAGCCAGAACTATTTTTTAAAACAAAACTTTAGAATAACCGCTGGTAAAATAACTGTCCTTATCCTGTTGAGATTTTCAGTTGTGTGAGGCCAGTCTTGAATCCTTCCTGACTTCCCTGTGTTTTCCTGTTTGCTAAGTTTTGAAGGAATTCCTCCATACTATAGGATTCCATATGTCAGCACCCACACACATCTGATGTCTTCCGTATCATGATCATGATGTCTTCCGTCACATATCATCTTTGTTTTTCTGGGTCTTGTTTCACTTGAAACCGATATTCTGGGAAAAACTAATCTTTTGTCCTTAGAATGTCTCACATTCTGTATTTGGCTAATTGCCATCTCATGAGGCCTTTACTTACTCACTTCTACTTGTCCCTTCCTGTGGATTGGTAGTGAGACTAGAACTGGTAGGAATTATTATTTTCAGGCAAGAATGTACTTACTACTAGGAAGTACATGGTGTCTGGCTGTCCTAATTTGTGGATACCAATGTGGAGTTTTCTTTAGTTTTGCTGGTTTTTTCAAGACAGGGTTTTACAATGTAGCTCAGACTGGCCTCAAATTATTGATCCTCTTGTCTTTGCCTCCTGGGGACAGGGTTTATGGGTGTGTGCCCTCATGTCCAGCCTGCCAGTCTGAAATGGAAGGATCAGGCAGTTTCAGCCTGAGGCCTTTCTGTGAACCTTTCTAGCACTGAAATTCCCCTTGATGATTTTTTTGCTTAAATTCATTATTCCTTCCAGCCAAAATGGCAAACAGTCACAATTCTGTCCTTCTATATGTTATATATGAATTTCTCAAAGCCCTTCCTCTCATCAGTTATTTGTTTGTCTTCAGTTGAAGTTCACTCTGGAAAGACAGGATAAATATTTGCATCTTTATTTGATGGTGTTTAGAGTAACGTGTCCAACTGATCATGTTGAATATCATGCATACATATTTACATATTTTGATTTATTCCTTTCCATTCATTAATTTGCTCATTTTGTTCTGCAAAATAGGAGGTCCCTTCTAGTTACTTATCTGAAGAAGGTGGGTGTTATTACCTTTCCTGACTTAGTACCTAAGAGACCTGGACAAACTGAAGTTTCCTGGTAAAGCTTGGACATTTTTAGGTTTTGCTGTCAATTAAATGAATGGAACAGAGCATGCCCTTCACACCTGTTTGGCTTTATCTCTACTTTGTGTATTTGTTTTCAGGGCAGTTTTCTTTGCCAATTGACAAAAGGCAACTGTATGAATTTGATATCAAAGTTCCACTATTGGTTCGAGGGCCTGGGATCAAACCAAATCAGACAAGCAAGGTAAGTGCCTGACTGTGAAGCTGGTGCTGTGTACAAGTGGGTACTTGTCTGAGAAAAGAAGGCTGTTCCTTCTGTGAGGATGAAGTCCAGTCAGTATGAGATTATATGTGTTTCTAAGCCTTTTTCCACCAGCCTCTCTGAGAGAACCTATTATCTGTGCCATCGTATATGTGAGAGAAGGTGTGTTTGTACCATCATACATATTATGTCACATCAGCTTGTGTAGCTTTTTTTTTTTGGTCAGCCGTGGGGGCTTGACCTCTGGTCCTGGGCGCTGTCCCTCAGCTCTTCAGCTCAAGGCTAGCACTCTACCACTTGAGCCACAGCGCCACTTCCGGTTTTCTGGTGGTTTATTGGAGATAAGAGTTTCACGGCCGGGCCCTGGTGGCTCAGCCCGGCGCTGGTGGCTCACGCCTATAATCCTAGCTACTCAGGAGGCTGAGATCTGAGGATGACAGTTCAAAGCCAGCCCAGGCAGGAAAACCCGTGAGACTCCTATCTCCAATAAACCACCAGAAAACCGGAAGTGGCGCTGTGGCTCAAGTGGTAGAGCGCTAGCCTTGAGCTGAAGAGCTGAGGGACAGCGCCCAGGCCCCGAGTTCAGGCCCCACTACTGACAAAAAAAAAAACCCAAAAAACGAAAAAACAAGAATGTCAGGGGATCGTAATCATCGTGTGCTGGCAGCAGTTTTCTCAGGGCCAGTTGCTGTGGGTGACACGGGGCTGCGTGTTGCCTTTAAAGAGCTAAGCTTTCAGCAGCCTGTCAGCCTGAGCAGCACTCCTTTGACTCCTGGGCATGTCTCTGTGTCTGCTCTTTAGAAGCAGGTAGTTCGTATGGATGCCAGAGATTGCCTGACATTTTCTGCTCTGGCTAGACATTAATCTAGCTCTGGGTTTGGTGGTGGTGGTTATTCAAAAAGAGTTCTAGGAATTTGGACCCAAATTAAGCTTGCTCTCCTGTGTCATTGAAGTAGGTTGTTACAGCTCAATTCTCAGTGTAACTGGGTGTAACTAATTCAGTCATTACAAATATTGGCATTCTTCCACAGCTACCAAAGCTACATAAAACCCATTGGTTTCATGTTCCGGGTCTCTCAGGGACTTTGATCTGATCAGAATGTGTGTGTACTTGAATCCTAACAGGAGAATTACATGAGTCTCCCATCAGCCAGACATAGTGGCACATCTCTATAATCCCAGCCTATGGGAGACTAAGGCAAGAGGACAGTAAGAGGCCAGCATGGGCTACACTGAGAGACTTTGTCTCAAAAACAAAACAAAAAAAGCCTCCCATCACACAGCTGCTGGTCCTTGAGGCAGTTTTTGTTGTGTGGCAGTCATTGTTTTATATCTCCGGGGACTTTTGTCATTTTGGTATTTACCCTTTTTCTTATAAAACTGCGTTAGACACAGCAGTAGTACCTGTGTAATTGGCTTCACTCCAGTCAAGTTATAGGCTCTCTAGAGACTCTCGTTTCCTGTGGCTATCTCCACCCTGTTCATACGCAGACTTGATGGCTGTTCCTGGCTGCTCACTTTGCCCGGGGACTTGGTTGGAACTGGAGACCTAGCTCTGGAGAGTTTCTTTCTTAGTGACCTGTGGACTTGCCTGTCCTTGAACTATCTCCACTGAATGGCAATTTCTGACAGCTGGAGAGATGTACAGATTGATTCAGAGCCAGGATATATATCACTTCTCCTCTGAGAGCTATCCTGGCCATCAAGAAACCTGACCCCTGCCCAACAATGCTCTGAAGATGCCCCCTTACCTTTCATAGCTAGGCTTTTGATTTTGTGTTTAAATTAAAAGTGACAGGGTTAGTTGGCTTGCTTGCTTGCTTTCCTTTTTCTTCCGTCCCTCCTTCTTTCTTTCTCTTTCCCTCCCTCCCTTCTTCCCTCCCTCCCTATCTCTTGTCTTTCTTTCTTTCTTTCTTTCCTTCCTTCCTTCTTTTCTTTCTTTCCTTCCTTCTCTCCTTCCTTCCCTCTTTCCTTCCTTTCTTCCTTCCTTCCTTCCTTTCTCTTTCTTTCTTTCCTTTCTTTCTTTTTTTCCTTTCTTTCTTTCCTTTCTTTCTTTCTTTCTCTCTCTCTCTCTTTCTTTCTTCCTTTCTTATCTCTTTTTTTTAATTTTATTTTATTTTATTTGTGAACATACTGTACAGAGGGGTTACAATTGCATGGGCAGGATAATGCGTACATTTCTTACCAAGCATTGCAGCCTCCTCCTTTGTTTACCCTTCCCATCCCTTCCCAGCCTCCCCCCTCCCCCCCTCCCAACCCTTCTCCTTCCCCCCACCCCCCCACCCCCCCTTCCCTCCCCCTTTCTTATCTCTTTAGCTTCTCCTAGAGTATTCCAACTTTTCTCAACAATTGCAAGTAGTTACTTCTTCTCAGCCAAAGATGGTCTAGTTACAAGCTGTTAACTTTGTTATACTTACTCCTTGTGTTGGTGGTGGTGGTTGTAGGGCTTGAACTCTGGGGCCTGGTTGCTGTCCCTGAGCTCAAGGCTAGACCTCTTGCACTTTGAGCCACAGTGCTACTTCCTGTTTTCTAGTGGTTAATTGGAGATAAGAGTCTCAGCAACTTTTTCTGCCCAGGCTGGCTTTGAACCAAAATCCTCAGATCTCAGCCTCCTGAGTAGCTAGGATTATAGGCTCTTTGTTTCATGTCTTACTTACAAAATGAAGTGTTGCTTCCCAGGATTGCTGAAAGGAATATATAAGAATAACCCTAAAATATATGGAAGACTAGGAGCTCAGTAAACGTTAACTCCTGCATGTGCTCACCCCACCCACTCGTTTCACCATTCTCAGGCTTTTCTACCTGGTGACCAGGTGGCTTCAAAACTTAGCCAGAAAAGTTTTACTCAGTCCTCTGTCCACTGCAGTGGCCTCCAGTCTTGGGGCTGTTGATCAATGAGACGTGGATAGCTCAAATGAAAACATTACCATGTAAAACATAAGATGGGTTAAAACAGATTCAGAATCTCATTCTTTTTTTCATACTTATTGCCCGTGGGAATAGTAATGTTGTATATTGGGTTAAATTATGTATGCGTGTATGTATGTATGTATGTATATATATATATATATATATAATTTGTTTTTTAATTCTAATATGGTTATTATGTATTTACCCCCATGTAGATAGATAGATAGATAGACAGTCAGAAAGACAGACAGTGCTGGTTTAAACCCTGGAGAGGCATTGTACATAGAGGGAAAAGTCTACTAAGCCAAGAAAATATGGCAAAGTATAAATACATGATTGCCATTAGGTTCTAGAATTTTGTTTAAAGGTTTTATGCAATTTAAGGAAACCTTAAAAAATTTATTGTAAAGATACTGTACAGAGGGGTTACAGTTACATGAGTAAGGTAATAAGTACATTTCCTATGGAGCATTGTTACCCCCTCCTTAGTTTTTCCCCTACTATCCCTTCCCTCCCCACCTCCCTTAAGGAAACTTTTGTGGATATGTAGTTGGAGTAAGTTTCCTGCAGCCTTTGAGGTTTTGTTGCAAGCTTGAGTTCAAGGCTAGTTTACTTACTTTTCCCAGGTGGGCCTAGAGCCTTGATCCTTCCAGTCCCATCTTTCCATGAAGTTTAGATTACAAGCTTGAGCTACTGGCACCCTGCTATGAGTTGAAAAGAAGTTTGACAAACTTTTCTGCTCATGATGGTCTGAAACTCCAATCCTCCCATTCTTCCAAGTAGCTGTCTTTATAGGATATAATCACCGGCGCCCTGCTCTAATAGGTTTTTTTTTCAATTTTATTTTCAAGCAATTCTATTGCTTTGTAAAGCAATAAAAGGGCTGATCATTTTCATTGGTAGCAACTATCCAACCTTGATAGCTTTTTTTTTTTGGGGGGGGGTCCAGTCGTGGGGCCTGAACTCTGGGCCTGGGCGCTGTCCCTCAGCTCTTCAGCTCAAGGCTAGCTCTCTACCCCTTGAGCCACAGCGCCACTTCCAGCTTTTTTCTTTTTGCTTATGTGGTGCTGAGGAACCGAACCCAGGACCTCATGCAGGCAAGGCAAGTGCTCTACCATTGAGCCACCTTCCCAGCCCCCCAAACTTTATAGCTTTAAAAAGTGTTAGGAGCCCACATGAAGTCAAATTTAGTGAACTGATTTGACTACTATATTCTGGCCAGTGACAGTTAGTTACACTGTCAGTGACAGCGAGAACTTTTCATTTTGCCTTTTTAAGTCATATTTGAACATATAAAACTGTGAGATCAAAATGAGAATGAGCCATGAGTGTTCCTTGTCTCAGAGAAGTTGTCAGAATAAGAGCTTTAGTATGGATGACAGAAGGGAATGGGCCCAATTGTATTACTAGATTGTTATTTCCTCATTCTCATAGATGCTCGTGGCCAACATTGACTTGGGTCCTACAATTTTGGACATTGCTGGCTATGACCTGAATAAGACGCATATGGATGGAATGTCCTTCTTGCCCATTTTGGTGAGTACAAGGCCCTCAGTCAACACTGAACTGAAATTGAATAAATTCTAGGAATGTGAAGACTTAAATCTTAAAGCTATTCAACAGGGGGACAGAGAACAGAATTCTTCTCTGATCTTGTGGTAGAAAGAGTTTTCTAGAGGAAAAAGACTGACTGGACCATGTGTAAACTTCAGCATTGGGTATTCTCCCACTGTGCCCAGTCTGTGTGCTATTAGTTATAGAGCCTAATATTCAGGGCCTCGTCCTGGGTGGGTCCCAATCCACCTTACCACCTTGACTGCATACGAAAGCTAAGTTTCACAAGGCTAAGATATTCATGTGCTTTTGATCCAGAAGCTTGGTCTTGTTCTAGATTCTTCCTCTTTTTCACCATCTGTATTCCTATCTTAAAGTGTTGCATTTCAAATGCTGCCTCCTCTTTCCTTCCATACTACGAATGTGCACAGTACCCTCCTTCTGAGCCCCCAGGAACCTGGCACAGTGCCTCGTGTGCAGCTCCAGTCTGTTTCGTTTTGTTTCTGTCCTGTCTGTTAGGTAGTTTAGAACAGTTCTTAGAGATTATAAGTGGTTTTAAAAAGCACAGTCTAATCTGGACTTCAAACAACTTGCACCCAGTAACTGATTCCTGTTGAGTTACTTTGTTGGTTTCTGTTTCCTGGCTAGCTTCACAGAAGTTGTCTTGGGAATGAACTATTAAATGTTCAAAGCTTTCGCCCATCACTTGAAAAGCTGTAAATATCAAACCTGATACTCAGTAGCTTTCATATGCATCAGCCATTCTCTTGAGCCAGTTCCTTTTATCCCCAAGCCCCTTTATCAGTTTCTTAGAAACTTTGTCATCTTTTTTTTTTTTTTTTTTGGGTCCGGTCGGTCGTGGGGCCTGAACTCTGGGCCTGGGTGCTGTCCCTCAGCTCTTCAGCTCAA
>NW_012267219.1:7325567-7347671 GCF_000151885.1 Dipodomys ordii | reverse complement strand
TGAGCCACAGTGCCACTTCCGGATTTTTTCTTTTTGCTTATGTGGTGCTGAGGAATCAAACCCAGGGCCTCGAGCATGCAAGGCAAGCCCTCTACCACTGAGCCACCTTCCCAGCCCCGAAACTTTGTCATCTTTGACATCACAGCCTAGCCTATATACCTCACAGAAATGACCTTTGCTCTTTTTTTCTAGAGAGGAGCTAGTAATTTGACATGGCGATCAGATGTCCTGGTGGAATATCAAGGAGAAGGCCGGAATGTCACTGACCCAACCTGTCCTTCCTTGAGTCCTGGAGTGTCCGTGAGTAGACATTGGCTTGCCAAAAACACAGCAAGGTGCTAATTAGATGCACAAAGTATTAAAACCCTTAAGGTGCTAGTCCTTAGTCACCCCATTATCAGAAGGTTCATTTTGAGTTCTTCCAAGTTATGGAACCACATACCCAAATTCTTGCCTTAATAGTTCCCTTTCCCTTCTCCCTACCTCTCCCAGTACTAGGAGCGGAATCTGATGAATAGGGGGTTCCCACCTGACGTGACTGCCACAATCTTGTGTCCAGTTTTAGTCCTTGTAGGCAACTAAGTTTTTGTTGCTATGGAAACACAATCTTCATTGAACCTTAAAATCTCCCTACAGCAATGTTTCCCAGACTGTGTATGTGAAGATGCTTACAATAATACATACGCATGTGTGAGGACAGTGTCAGCACTGTGGAATTTGCAGTACTGTGAGTTTGATGACCAGGAGGTAAGGATGGCATCTGCCTGTCTCCCCCACCCCCTTTTCCTCATCCCCAGGCTTTGTTGGTTGGACTCGGGGGCTGAAGAGCAGTTCCCAAGGGGCGCCTCATGGAAGATAGTTTCTTCCCTACACTTTCACTTTGTTTCCTTCTGTCAAGAACACAGAATTTCATAAGGCCACGCCTCAATTCTCACATCAGTGACAGGATGCTTGCTTTCGATGCCCAGTTCACTGGAACTCACAGTGCTCCCCGCCTGCACTTCCAGCTTCACCCCCCCACAGTTGGGGTGGGAGTGTACTACTTGAGCTTCCTAGGAAGCTAAGGAGCTGCTGACTGACTCAGAAACTCGTGTTCCCACCCCACACCCTCAGGTGTCGCTCTGTAGATTAGAGAGGGTGACAAAGACCCAGAGCCACAGCCTTGGGAGGTGGGTTTTGGCCTCCACTGGTCAATACTGGTTATCTGGAAGATGCTGTGGATGGGATGGCTTCCATCCCTCGGGACTGCAGGCCATTAGCAGCCTATGCTCCCTACACATCTGGCAATTCCCATCCCACCATGGGGAGCAGATGCTTTTCTGTCCCAGGCCCATTCTTCCTTTTGCCAAAAGCTCATGGAACAACAAGAGCACTTCCACTAAACTCCTCATAATGGTTATCAGCTGGATACCTTCCAGTGAGAAAGTCCTGCTAGGCAGCACTGAGCACCACCTTCTTTGCTTGTCACCTGTCTCCAATCATATTAGTCAGCATATTAATTAGAGGGTGAAGTTCTGAAACTAGATGCGTAAGAGTTAAAACATGTGTCCTCTGATTGGTGGTAAGCATCCCCAACTACTGTTTAAAATAGGAAAACAATGTGCGTCTAACACAAATTGGGGCACTTCCATAGTCGTTCTCATTTGAACTACACAACTATAAGGTAAAAGCCTTCTAATGTTAACTTTACTTCATTGGCCTTATTACAAAGTCTGGTTTCTGAGACCTTGCCATTGAAGGCCTGCCTTCTGCTCTCTGCTCTGATTACAGAAGGTAGGTAATGTTTCACCTGCTGCTGGCCCAAAGGCAAGCATGTATAGCTAGCCCTTTTCCAGCACCAGGCTGTAGACCCAAAGCAATGCAAAATGCATTGTCATCCCAAGTGCACAGTTTGGCTCTTGGAATATCTTTAGACCAGATGATGTTTTGCTGGGCCTTGGGTTTTGGCTTTTTAGTTTTTCACTTCCCTCTTTCTTCAGAAATAACTTGCCTTAGGAGTTGTTTCTTCAACTTCTGTTGTTGTTTTCTTAACTTCTTTCATTGCTGCTAGGTGTTTGTGGAAGTCTATAATCTGACTGCAGACCCAGACCAAATCACTAACATCGCTAAAAGTATAGACCCAGAGCTTTTAGGAAAGATGAACTACCGGTTGATGATGTTACAGTCCTGTTCTGGGCCAACCTGTCGCACTCCAGGGATTTTTGACCCCGGGTAAGTTTCTTTGCTGGGTTGTCTCCAGGGGTCACACAGTTCTGGAAGTCAAAGGGAGTCTGACTGGCCTGAGCGGGGCTGTGTTCGTTGTGCTTTGCTGTGTCTGCCTGTGATGCTGGGGAAATAAGCTGTTTGGCCCTCAGCTGTCTACTCACAGCGGGTGCTTTGGCCACAGACATGGTGCCGCTCCCCAGATCCTCTCCTGCTGTGGCAGCACCTGGGCTTCTTTAAGTGAACCTGGACCCAGTGCTGCCCTGTGCTAAAGCTCCCAAGACGGCATGCCTCCCAAGCCCCAAATAGAGAAACTTGAGTGGTGACCAGCAAATTTCATGTATTAAATACCCATGAAGATAGATATAAAATCAGATATTGGACTGCATAATCCTACATTTGCCAGGTGAGAATTGCTCCTCTTACCCTGGGCCCCATCTGTATCAGGACTGTCAGTGTCAGCACCCTGTGTGTCCCGATTGTTGTGGCAAGAACCATGTCATGTTTCATGCTTGAAGAGTATGAAGAGTGTCACTGGAGAAGGGTGACTTTAGTTCCACACTGTGGTGCTAAAGACAGAGGGAAGAGATACTCCAGGTTATAACTTAGTTAGCCATCTTCATGTCCAATTTTATCTTCACTGCAAACTAACGATAAATGTAGGAGAATGAGTAGAGAAATTGAATGATAGGCTACTTATTAGAGATGTTATTGTTTAATCTTAAATAGTGTATGTACAGCCAGAGACATAGATTGTAAGACATGAAAATGAGAGCTGGCAAAGTAGCTTGTTGGTAGAGGGCTTGCCTACAGTGTTCAAGGCCCAGGGTTTAATCCCCAGCACCATAGAGCAACAAAAACCTAGATGATTATGTATACACATTGTATACACATACAAATTGTACCATATAAATACCAAATACTAAATAATACTCTGCTGAAATATTCAGTAACTAGAGTGCATGTGACCATTTCCTTTCGTCATCCCCAGGTACAGGTTTGACCCCCGTCTCATGTTCAGCAACCATGGCAGCATCCGGAGGCGAAGGTTCTCAAAACACTTTCTGTAGCGACTGTGCCCAGCCTCTGCCGCTGGATCCCTGCACGCCTCTTTCTCATGAAGTGATTGCAGTGGGTGTCCATAGCTCCTTGAGACCAGGCCTGGAAGAGCTCTGGACTGGCCATTTTAAGTCCTAAAAGAGCCCACCTGATAGCTGACTTGTGTGACATGTTAAACTGTGAAGCTGCCCCTGTGTCTGCAGTGGCCGACCCTGGTCTTTTGTTCTAAGTGGACGAGCACGTCTGAGGTCTGTGTCATCACCATGTCCCTCCTGACCCGGGACCACTGTTCTGATCATTCCCACGTGGCCCAAGTCTGAACTGATAAACCTATTCAGGTAAATAGCAATACTTTAGGGCAAAAAAAAAAAAAAGAAAACCTTTTGGTATTTAGCCGCACCTAATATCACATGACCTGCATAGCATTTCAGTCTGACCACTTCACCATCAAAAATACTAACATCATGTGGCTTGAAAAATAACCACTAGAGTTGAACCATCCGATTAGAAACAGAGCCGTTGATTTCAGATAAGTAGGGGTATGTTGTTTATAAACTCAATCAGCATGGCAAATCTGTCCATTCATTCTGTTGGTTTTTGGAATTCTGGGCTGGTGCTGCACCAACAGCAGCAGACTTAATGGCAAAGGAGGATTCCAAGTAGCGCCTGGAGGTGACACCCACCTGCTTTCCAGTGGCCGCCAAGCCCATAGAATGCTTGTCAGGCCTGGAGTGCTGAGAAAATGTCTCTTTAAAGATATTCCCCCTCCAAAGTGGCTGAGATTGAGCAGTGGAGGGGGCAAAAACTGCCAAGAGTTGGGAAAAGTTATTTTCTGAGGACCTTTGGGAGATAGGTAAGGCTCTTGAGTTGATGGAGTTGGCATCTGTACCGTTAGACAGCCTGCATGACATTGCCGGCTGTAGTCATTGTCGCTACCTTCTTTTCACTATTGTTCTCTCCGTTTATATTAAGATGGAACCATTTCTGATAGTTGATGCAATTACAAACTATCCCACATCCTTCTTGCCTTTCAGATAGGTTCATCCTGTCTTGAATAATGAGGGTTCCAGTTAGTATTCCCCTGTGAAATCGGGTCCTTTGTGCTCTTTGCTGTTTAGAACATTTATGTTTCTTACCTTGAAGATCTAGTCCATCTCTAACATCTTCATAGAAAGGCTAATTACTGGTGGAAAAGAAAGAGCTATGGATTCTAACCAGTTCAACTTAAGTGATTTTAGCTTTTACTGCCTTCTGTTGAGCTTTAAGCTCTTTTTTTTTTTAAAAAAAAAGACAAGGCCATAAGCCACTTCTTGAGCTAAATAGCCAAGATGCATTCGAAGCCATTGGGTTTAATCCTTTACCTCTCAAGACCCCAGCAATTGTGGTAGTATCCAGAGGTAAATGGAAAAATGAGGTGAACATTTCTACTGTGTTTTCTTTAAGGGGGAAAAATGTTTAAAAATAATCCTGTAACTAAAAGTAAATTGTAGACTTGAATATGGCTAATTGGCTTTATTCTCCATTTTGATTCTTAACATTCTCAGTCAACTTCAACATCAATGAAAGTTGACCACTGTTATTCCCAAATAAAAAGAAACAACTCTTACCAGGTCTTGGGCTATGATGTCACCTTACTCAGTTTTGGGCTGCTGGTTCCAGAAAGCAAATGTAGTAACAAGAGTGACAGGAGCATCGGCCACACTGCTCTTACGTTCAGCAGCAGATGCGGGTGCTGGATGCGCTGAAGCCCTCTCTCTCTCTCTCTCTCAGTTCCAGTATATTTCCTGAGATTTGGGTGAAGAGACCTCAATTTATGGCCTAACAGACTGAAAAATGCACAGGTGTTTCCAGACTGTGTATGTACCAGGGACCAGCTACAGGAGTCCAACCTTGTTCTTTTAATTGTGCTGATTTGGAGTTTGTTAATTTTCTCTTGTAAGATTAGGTCCATGTCTGTTGGTGACCTTAAGACTAGAAGACCATAAAACTATTCAGAATGAAGAGATTCTTTTGCCTTACAAGATTTCCTGTTCTAAAGCTCTCCCTCACACCATTTCCGGCATAGGGACACATTTTGAGCATCTTTGAATTTGACACACGGTGCTTTTGCAGACACCTTTTAATTCACAATTCTAGGACTTTTGTACAAAATACTAAGGATAACCATGCAAGTTATACCTTAATCCATGAGAAATGTTCTTAAATTTTTAAGTGTCTAGGAATTAGTCCTTTTTTTTTTTTTAATGGAAAAAGAGAAGGTAGCCCATGATCCTTAAAGCAAAGAGTAGTTCCAGCTGACCTACCAGTGGACTGAATGGGTGTGCTTGGGTTTAGTTTTACCTCCACTCTGTCCTCAGTGAATACTGTAAGTTCCTGTTTGTATAATCTGTTTCCAGAAGTTACTCTGCCCTGGCTCTGTCATCTCAGTCACTTCACTTAGAAAGTGCCCTTCAATGGACCCTGTTCACTGCTGCACTTTTCAATGAATTAAAAATTATTTCTGTCCTAGTGGGAATGTGTCTTTTGTTTTGATCCGCAAGTAATATTTCTGACATGATGCTTTCCTTGGTGCTACTTCATGGTTCTGTTTTGTTTTCTATTGTTTTTGTGGTGCGTGGGATCTAACCCAGGACCTCATGCATACCAGATAAGCGCTGCAACACTGTTATATCTGCTGTTTAATGCTGAGTCACTCACAAGAGAAGACAGACTATTTCCTCATCACTTTCTGTAGTCGCTACCTGAGCCGCTCTTATGTACATGGTCCTTACTGATTGGAACACTCCTTACTGAATGGAGCACTATGTAAGAAAATCCTTCCTGATAAATCGTTTTTCCTTTTCAGCTCTCTGGAGAAAACTCATATTGGCCTGCTTTCAAGTAGGTAGATTAAGTTCCCCTTTGCAGGTACTTTTGCTATCTAGGCTTATGATCCATGGCCTTAAATGAAAAATGCCACCTTTCAGGAATCAGCCAACTCTCTTTCTCCCCTCCCCCCAAGTGCTGAAGACTGAACTCAGGCCTTGCACCAAGCCAGTGCTCCCCACTAGCTAAATCCCAACCCCCCAACTTTTTCTTAAAGGGATGAATAATATAGCAGGCTTTGTGGGCCATGTGGTCTTCTCCCAACTACTTAAATGCCGTTGTAGCACAAAACAGCCCCAGACAATATGTAAATAAGCAAGTGTGGCTCTATTCCAGCAAAACTACAAGAACAAGTAGCCCACAATTTGCCAACCTCAGACCTCATGGGTCATAAGTGAAGTAGAAGATTAAATGTTGCCAGGTTCCTATAGAAAAACAAGTAATTTCTCTGAGGTTTATCTTTATAGCCTAACCAGTTAGCCTGTTACAATTTAATGGGCTCCTGGTTAAAGACAAAGAACTACCCCAGCATAGCATGCAGCATGAGCAAGATCATTCTTGACTCCAAGCCCTGCAGGCATGATGCACAGTCCAACCCTGCACACACACAGAGTTTGTTATAGGAAGGGAATGCTGGGCTTGGGAGCCAATGGTTTTGCAGCAATCAGAAGACATGACCCCACCCTCAGAGTTGGTTAATGAAAACAATCCAGAGAAATGACCTGGATAGAGTGCTCTGAGCTTTGTGGTCTTGACTTACCCAGAAAGAATGTGCACAGGGGATGCTGCTGGCTAGTAGCAATGTAGCTAGATGCTGTTCCTCCATCTAGACAGGCTAGAAAACTAGAATGGGCCCAAAACAGTAGCTGTCCATGGTTAGAAGAGATTTTTATCCTGGATGGAAATCTAAAAAAGCATTTGAGGTAAGTAATGAAGGTGACATTGGCCTTTTTGACTTCAAGAAGGCCAAAACTGGAGAATGAAGGAAGAAAAGGCGAACATTAGCCAAAAAATTTAGATCAGACTTAGTTGGTTTTTTTGGGGTTAGAGGTGTGTGCCAGTATTGGGGCTTGAACTCAGGGCCTTGAACTATCACTTGGCTTGTGCCTGCTCATGGCTGGCTCTTTACCACTTGAGCCACACCCCAGTCCAGCATATTGCTGGTTAGTTGGAACCTGTGGGGACTTTTTTTTTTTTTTTGCCCAGGCTGACTTTGAAATGAATTCCTCCAAGTCTCAGCCTCCTAAGAAG
This sequence comes from Dipodomys ordii, assembly GCF_000151885.1. Classification (NCBI taxonomy): domain Eukaryota; kingdom Metazoa; phylum Chordata; class Mammalia; order Rodentia; family Heteromyidae; genus Dipodomys; species Dipodomys ordii. Next base: position 7,340,294 of record NW_012267219.1, on the reverse strand, counting down.
CTAAATTATAGGTATGGACCACTGGTGCCTGGTGCTCAAGACTTACTTTTGAGAGCTATCCAGTCCTTTACTAGAGAAAATGAAGGTAGAGTCTCAACATTGTGGATACAGGAAATTCTGTTCTATCACAGTGTCAAACCATCAGCAAAGAAAATATTCACACTGGTAAGAGTTAAATACAGACTGCTGAGTCAGAATACCCACCTATTCCTGCTGAGATTGTACCGTCCTGTAGAACTAAGTTCTCTATACAATTCATCTGTTTGCGCCTTCTCTACCATACCACTGGATATAAAGGATGTAATGTATATAATGAAGTATATAATGAAGTCTCTTGAGCCAACAGACGAGCCCCAAAGACACAAGCTGTAAACATCTGCCAAGACCTCTCCTAGTTGCCAGGGAATCAATATGCAAGACAATATGTATAGCAGTCTATGCCTACAATCCAGGCACTGAGGAGAAAAAGGCAGGAAGACAAACTCAGATACAGAGCTCCTCACCCCCACCCTCCACAAATAAACCAATGAGATGGTCATAGACTAATTTTTTTTTTTGGCGGCAGGGGTGGAGGATTTGAACTCAGGGCCTGGGTGCTGTCTTTGAGATTTTTCACTCAATGCTAGTGCTCTACCACTTTGAGCCACTACACCACTTTCAGTTTTCTGGTGGTTAATTGGAGATGAGTCTCACAGAGGGGCTGGGAAGGTGGCTCAGTGGTAGAGCGCTTGCCTTGCATGCCTGAGACCCTGGGTTCGATTCCTCAGCACCACATAAGCAAAAAGAAAAAAAAGCTGGAAGTGGCGCTGTGGCTCAAGTGATAGAGCGCTAGCCTTGAGCTGAAGAGCTGAGGGTCAGCACCCAGGCCCAGAGTTCAGGCCCCACGATGGACCCCCCCCCCCCAAAAAAAAAGTCACAGACACTATTGCCTGGGCCGGCTTTGAAACATGATCCTCAGATCTCAGCCTCCTGAGTAGCTATGATTACTGGGGTCCACCAGCAACCAGCCTAAACTGAATCTTTAAGAGGGAGATTTTGGGCTGGGAATGTGGCTTAGTGGTAGAGTGCTTGCCTAGCATGCATGAACTTCGATTCCTCAGTACCACATAAACAGCAAAAGCCAGAAGTGGTGGCATAGCTCAAGTGGCAGTATTAGCCTTGAGCAAAAGCAGCTCAGGGACAGTTCCAGGCTCTGAGTTCAAGCCCCAGGACTGGCAAAAAAAAAAAAAGAGGGGGGGTGAGATTTTAAGACCACCCTTTGAGACCACCTGCCTTTGAGACCCAAAATCTATGTTGCTCTCATGATGATAGACCCTGAAAAGATACAGAGAGCAAAGAGAGACTTGAAACTCATTTTTCCTTAGGATTTACCCATGCCAACAAGTTTTTACCCATCAACTTACTTACCCAAGCTCACAAAGCAAATTAGAATTTCATTATCTAGCTTTAAGGTTTGTTTTTTTTTTTAAAGTTGGATTTGGTTTGGACCTAGTTAAGCACCAGTACCTCACACCTATAATCCCAGCTACTCAGGAGGTTGAGATCTAAGGATCATGATTCATTGGCATCCAGGACAGACAAATCCAGCTTCTCTCCAATTAACCAGCAAGAAGCTACAACTGGAGATGCGGCTTAAGTAGTGAGTGAAAATGCTGAGTAAGGAGGGCATGAGGCCCCAATACTGACATGCGTGTGTTCGTGCACACACACATGCGCGCGTGTGCGCACACATAATCAGGCATGCGCAGTCCCAGTCAACAATTTTAATTAATTTTTTTTTTTGGTCGGTTGTGGGGCTTGAACTCTGGGCCTGGGCGCTGTCCTTCAGCTCTTCAGCTCAAGGCTAGCACTCTACCACTTGAACCACAGCGCCACTTCAACAATTTTAATTTAATAAGAAACTCCCAAGTAAGGACCATCCAGCTGAGCTGCTCCCAAACTCCTGATCCATGGAACATACTAATAAAGCAAATGGTGTTTTAAGCTTATCTGGGGCAATGTATGACTAAAAACTAAAACGGGTTTAACAAGGGAGAAAATGAAACAGGCCTTCCTATCAAAACCCATTGAACTACAGGTACCTGGCACTGGTCACCTCCAAAAGGGAAAGCATATCCAAAGATACTCAAATATCCAAAATATATATCCAAAAAATATAAATACACACTTGGTCCCAGCCCAAGTAGAAGCTTCTTTGTGGAATGGTTGCCAAAATGTCCTCAGCACTTGTTGGAAAATATTTTAATAGGCTCCTCTGGCTGGTAGGCTCTAGTCACAAATCCAGCGGGTCTCCATAACTCCCTGAAGTTGGTGCGGGGGAAGAAAAGCAGCCTTCAGCAGCTGCAACATGCCGAGATTCTGGCTTGCTTTCTGAGCACCTGTTGTCTCCACTCCCCTCGCCTCCTCTCGGCTCTGGGAAAGCCGCTTTGATGCAGCACAAGTGATTCTGGTCCTGCCTAAGTCCCTAGGAAAGTGGCTGCTTTGTATAGTTTTCTATCCAGCCCTGTCTTCCCTATCTCCTAGGAAAAGTGAGCAGCAACCTGATTAAGCCTGAAATCAACACAATTTATGTGATGTCGTGTAATCTAGAATGAATAATTCTAAGTCATTCCTCAACGACAGCTGTCGGCCTTCAACTCACTCTTCCAGATGCTCACGGAGAATGTGGGCCACTGGGCCATGCCCAATGGTAACAAAAACCCCAGCCCCAGTCATCCAGGCCCTCTGCCTTCTTCCTGTAATGCCCTCAAAGTCCTGCTTTTAAGTTCAGCCAGAGGTGAACCTGGACTGCAGGGGCTGCAGTTAGGGTATGCCCAGAGAGCTTTGTCCTGTCTCCAAACTGTCCAAGTGGCTGTTTCCAGATCTGTCTTATGAAATATTTACTCCCATAAACCACTCCTACAACTAGGAGAAAAGCAGAAGAGAGTAGAAAATAGGGGTTGGTCTCCAAGGAGACAACCATCTGGAGAGATTTTACAATGCATGAAAACACTTGACTAGAGACCAAGGTCCAGGCCTCCAGGCCACACTTACACACAGCCATCTCTGGTCTATGTCACTAACACTGAGTTTTAGACTCATGAGCCCGCCCGGGCAACACAGTCCCAGCTGTACAGCATTCCTTGGTTCTAATTTATCAAGGAAGAAAGACATTTTGTGACTATTGTGTGCAGCCTAAGGGAAGGCCTTATGTGATTTTTTTCTGGTCTACTGATTGCTCTATAACCTTCAGTGTTCTGTTTTTAACTCCCATTTCCTTCTGCAAGCATGCATTTTTAAAACCAAATCAAGGCATTTGGCAGTGCCCACTGCCAATTTAGCAGGCACCTTGCTCTTCCACCTCAACCATGTCTAATCAAAAATTCAGCAAGTCAAAAGTGAGCATGAAAAGAAATGCAAGAAACAAAAATCCACAGCTTTTCAAAATGAATGAAGAGAAGCATTGCTTTCTTTTAGCCATTTAGGACATTATATTATGCAAACAGGTTTGCATGAAATTTACATGCTGTTTAGGGAATCATTTAAACTTAGGTTAGGGGTACGGGTTGGTGGCAGGACATGGGTTTAGCACACATGAGGCCTTGGGAATGCCGAGCACCAAAAAAAAAAAGTAACAAAAGACAGTGTGTCACCTTCCACATTAGAAATCAAGAACTACTAAGCAGATCACCCCCTAGCCTGGCAGGGAAGTTTCATGTCAGGGGAAGGGTGAAGCAGGACAGGCAGGCCATAAAATAAATCTAATAAAATCCAATCCTACAGGCTGCCAAAAGCAGTTTAATCCAAGTGACATGTTTTTGGTTCAAAAGGTTTTAATTATGGGAAAGCACTATTTTTAAATTTTAAAAATAAAATACTTTAAACCAAATATAGAGATAGATTAAATAGATAGATAGAGACTGCTTAGAAAAAGGCCCCTCTTAGAAACTAACACCCAGATTGACATCTAGATGAACTTTCATGAGAGGCAAGCATTTCAGCCCATCAGTAAAGAGGTCGGACATTTTTGGCAAGAATGCTTTTAGAAACTGTCATTTACCATACCAGGTCTGACGGTATACAAGGTAACTTTACATTCACTGCCTTGTTTTAGCCACAGCTGTGCCATAAGCAAATCAGTACTTCCCCCTCCATCTCACAGGGAAAAAGAAAGTGAGTTTGATTCACAGTAGGTGGCATTGTAAATTTTAACTCCATCCTTGCCAAAGGGAGAAAGCTTTAGCCTTAAGGTTTTTATAATAAAGAACTAAACAGAAAGAGTGCCCTTGACAAAATATGTTACCCCCAAAAGACCTCAGAAACCAGTTTCCTTGATGCAGATGCCCCCATAAATTCTGAATTCTCCTCCTTGAGGAAGCTATGTGTGTATAATCTTCTAGGTTATACACATACAGCACCTTGAGTGTTATCTCCATGACAATTGGCAATGTGCTATATACATGGACTCTGGTTTCCATGGAGACAGACAGGATCCATGACTCTCGCTTAATCTCCCTAGGTCTTAACACCACTGTGTGGCTTATAAATATTTGCTGAATGACTGAAATTAAGCAGCTCAGAGTTCTTTTCACACAAAGAGCAGAACTAACTAACAAACGAAATATGTTTTAAAGGGAGGGCTCTAAGAATACAGTTATCACAGAATACAACGACATGAAACAATATACTGAGTTCTTCAGTACTATTACAGTAAGTTCCATAATCATAATTCTCGTTAAAATAAATATATTCTCCAGGTTAGAGAATGTAGCTCAGTGGTGGAGCACTTGGTCTAGCACTGAAAGAAAACAAAATAGCATACTCTTTACTGCATTTACAATGTGAAGATAAGTTTAAATGTTGTATGATCATATGTATTGAAGTTATATACTGCAGATAACTAAAGTGTAGATTCCATAGAAAATCAACATCAGCAAGTGCATTTTGACATTTGACAAATCTTTCAGAAGCTAGACAAAACATGTAAGAGAACTCACCTCTGGTCAAAATAGTAATTTTTAAAGGAAACATTTCAATTTGAGGACCTAAAATATGAGCATAGCAAACGCAATGTGAAATCTGTAATGAAAGCACCTCTCTTGTTCCTGATATTGGTAATTTGCCACTGTCTTCCCTTTCTTTCCTGATCAGTCTGGCTAGAGGTTCCTTAACTGTTATCTTCTCAAGAAACCTTTAATTTCATTGATTTTTTTTTTTTTTTGGTTGGTTGTGGGGCTTGGGCACCGTCTCTGTACTCTTCAGCTCAAGGCGAGCACTCTACTACTTGAGCCACAATGCCACTTCTGCTTTTCTAGTGGCTTACTGGAGATGAGTCTTTCCTCCCAGGGCTGGCTTTTTAATTTTTTAATTTTATCAGCCTCCTCCCTGATCTTTATCATCTTTCTTCTGAATGCTTTACTTTTTCTAGGGTTGTGTGTGTGTGTGTGTGTGTGTGTGTGTGTGTGTGTGTGTGTATGTGTGTGTGTGTGTTGGTTATCTTTTCCTTCTTTTTTAAAGTGGAAGCTAAAATAATTGATTTGTGACATATCATCTTTTCTAACAAATGCTATGGCTCTCTCTACAATTTCTATTCTTGATTCTATTTATAGGAGTCATACACATGTGGGTACAGATCACATAAAGATATTTTGTCTCTTTTTCCTTGTAATGATAAGGGTAAAATCCAGGATACTTAAGTTCATCCTCTTGGTTTTTGCTGATTAATTACTAACTCCCATCTCCCACGAAAACTGGTAGCCACTTGGCACCAGCCAAGTAAGTGCCAAGTCCCTTGAGTTCAAATTAAAAAATGTTCTTTCTGGGCCTTGAAGCCTCTTTACAGGTTTTTGTGTACAATCTGTATCCCTTTAGCTTGTAGGATTCCAGGCTTTGCAGCTGTTAACACACACACACACACACACATTATAGACCATTTATTAAAAGAGCAGCAGTAGCTAGTAGTAGAGTTGCAAAAAGCCAAGAGCATGAAGCCCTGAATTCAGTATCACCACAGCCCAGTACCACCATAAAATCAAAACAAAACAAAAGGACTGATTCTTAGGGCCCAGTTCTGGTGCAGGAAAAGAAAAAAAAAATCTTTCAAAACTCAATACCTAAGACCAGATGCCCTACAATAGATGAGTGAATTAATAAAAAATGTGGTATCTATACGCAATGGAATTTTACACAGCCATTAGAAAGAGTAATATTATGTCATTTGCAGGAAAATGGATAGACCCAGCCCAAATCATGTTAAGTGAGGTAAGCCAAGCTCAGAGATAAATGGCACATGTTTTATATATGCAAGCTACATCTAAAATACACCAGAACATGACAAATTATACAGGTCTCTGAGCATTGACATACAGTGAAACCAAAGCAGAATACCCTTAGAGGAGAAACACAAAGGTGCAATGCCTATGTGCCTTGGATCATATAAAGTATTTATCAAAATGAAAAAACCCTCAATACCTCTGTAGTTCTTTTTTTTGGTCCAGTCGTGGTGCCTGAACTCTGGGCCTGGGCACTGTCCCTCAGCTCTTCAGCTCAAGGCTAGCACTCTACCACTTGAGCCACAGCGCCACTTCCGGCTTTTTTCTTTTTGCTTATGTGGTGCTGAGGAATCGAAACCAGGGTCTCATGCATGCGAGGCAAGCGCTCTACCACTGAGCCACCTTCCCAGCCCTACATCTGTAGTTCTGAAGACTGTCCATCTGAAAAGAATGTGGCAACCCATTCTGTCTTGAATCTCTCCCAATAGATCCTAACCATTGCTTTTTCCCATCTCCCAGCGTGAGCTTAACTTTATATAAGACTTACTCACTGTGCATATATTCAATCACCCTGGTTGCAAAACAAAACAAAAGAAAAAAAACCAAAAAACAAATAGCAGGACATAAACAGATGGAGACGCTGGCAACGCTGTTGCTGCCACTCACTGCATTTCCTCCCTGTAAGATGGAGACAGTAACATTAGCTATCTCACTAGGAGTAACTTAGTATTTTATATGAATGCCTGGCACATGGCTAGTCCCTACCGGCTAGTAGAGTCATGTACCCCTGCCCCCCATAGGAAAACAAAACACCCTCATTAGGCCCATCTGGCAGCATCTCAATGCAGTGTGATAGTATGGATTTCACAACTGGATGACACTAAAGAAAAAAAATCAACCGCAACTAGAGCACTTCCTCCATCCCCCCCCCAAAAGGTATGAGGCTTTGTCCTGAGCAAAAAAGCAAGGCTTTCATCTAATTCATACATTGAGGACTCAGTCCCCAAACACGTGTCCTGTATACCAGATGCTAAATGAAAGCACAAGCTGACTCACCTGTGAACAGGTGAACCTCTGATTCACCATAATAAATTAGGATTCCCATGACCCACTTCCTTAGATTCAACTGGCTGATTACATAATATCTCACAGGACTTGGAGCAACTCCTGTTTATGTTTAATGGTCTGACATGAAGTATATTTAAAAAAGGACACAAATAGAGATGCACAAGGTGAGATACATCAGGCTCCAGGAACTTCTGCATGTACAAATATCTGAGAGCTCTCTAACCTGATGCTTTGTGGTATTTCATAAGCATGATGGGAGAGCAGTGTGGAAATATGATAAAAAGAGACAAAAAGAGTTTGACTGAATGCAGAAACCCAGCAAAGCCTGTCCAGATTCTTGTTGGCTTCTCAGAGCCGCATTCCTTTCTTCCAGGTATTGGAAGAACCACTTCTGGAATGGGAGTCTTATGATATGGATCACACATAAAAAGCTGCTACTTTAGGTGCTAAAGGTGAACCAAATACCCTGCACATGTTAGGCAAGCACTCTTACCCCCGAGCTATACTCACAATCCAAAGCAATTTCTTTGGGGGATCTTCAAGCCAGTAAGGAAGGGATAGTTAAGTTTCTACAACATGCCTTGGGGAAAAGCAATCTCTGGTTTCTATGGCTTGCCCTTGGGAATGCAGTTACAAGCCAGGAGCCATGAACTAAAAGCAAAAATATAGAATCATACTAATTCCATGTTAGGTACAACGTAAGAATATTTTCTGCTGTGAGCATAACTCAGGGTAGAGCATTTCCCTAGCAAGTTGGAGGGTTTTTGTAGTACTCTAAGACGGCACACACCAAAATGAATAATTAAAATAAAATGACTAAAAAGCTATCAACGAGTAACAAAATTCTGTAACATTTGCCCTGAACCTTGCATTGTAACCCAGTCTGAACTCCCAACCTATAGTGACAAAACAAGAAAAGCCATCACAGTATCTTAGCAGCTATCATACCTAATGGCTCCCCCTTCATCTCCTGGCCTGTTTCCACAACCCCTCTAGGGGGCAGCAGAGTAGCAAGAACCTTTGCTACAGCAGGCACAGAGGTAGAATACTAGAGAGCAATGTGACCCAGCCAGGTTACAGTTTCCACTCTCCATTCCCAGTGTGTAAGACATTGACCAAAATATACAAATGTATGTCAAAAGTGGTGTGTTGAATGGTCAGTGATTTCCAGGCAAGGGCAGCTATGGAGGGAGACAGTATGAAACAGCATAATGAGAGTATATGAAACAGCATAATAACCCACTAAAAACTTTAAAAGGAAGGGGAGCTGGGTACCAGTGGCTCATGCTTATAATCCTTGCTACTCAGGAGGCTGAGATCTGAGGATCATGGTTTGAAGCTAGGAAAATCCATGAGATTCTCATCAATTAATCACAGAAAACAGGAAATAGCCCTGTGGCTCAAAGTGGTAGAGCAAGGGCTGGGAATATGGCTTAGAAGCAGAGTGCTAGCATGCATGAAGTCCTGGGTTGAATGCCTCAGTACCATATAAAGAGAAAAAGCCCAAAGTGGTGCTGTGGCTCAACTGGCAGAGTGCTAGCCTTGAGCAAAAGAAGCTCAGGGAAGCCGGGTGCTGGTGGCTCACGCCTGAAATCCTAACTACTCAGAAGGCTGAGATCTGAGGATCACAGTTCAAAGCCAGCCTGGACAGGAAAGTCCGTGAGACTCTTATCTCCAATAAACCACTAGAAAACCAGAAGTGGCGCTGTGGCTCAAGAGGTAGAGCGCTCGCCTTGAGCTGAAGAGCATAGGGACAGCACCCAAGCCCAGAGTTCAAGCCCATGACCGACAAAAAAAAGCTCAGCGACAGTGCCCAGGCCCTGAGTTCAAGCTCTTGGACTGGCAAAAAAAAAAAAAAAGAGAAAGAAACGAAAAGGAAAGAAAAGAAAAAGTGATAGAGTGATAGCCTTGAGCGAAAGAGCTCAGGGACACTGCCCAGGCCCCAAGTTCAAGTCCTACCACTGACCAACAAAAAAAAAAAAAAAAAGAGGAAGAGGAGGAGAGGCTAAGAAAGAACAACATAGGCAGAGTGGATTTAATCAAAGTACATTAAATACATTATGTAGCAATTATAAATTCCTTTATGCAATTAAATCATTTAACTTTTATTTAAAAAAAGAAAAAGACACTTGGAAGATGTTACCATGCCCTTTCCAAAATTATCTTGCAAAATTTGCTGAATTCTGGCACCCATTTCTGTGTACCTGGAAAAAGTTGATTATATTCTTGTGACCTTTTTTAAAATCTAGCATAGTATCCACAAATAAAATCACACAAACATCAGCTAACAACTTCAATTTTTAATAATGGAAACAATTTTGTCATTCCAGAATCAATGTTAGGGGAGAAAAAAAAATCTTCCCTATAAAAATAAAAAATAAACTCATCAAAATTATAAATACTATAACTTTTTACTTGTGCGACTTAAAATGCTCTCCTGACAGATCCCCCGTCATGTACACCGTCCCTGTGATATCACACTGTGAAGAGAGAACAGTATTACAGCAAAGCTCAGTTGCATTTGGCATTAGGATTTCTACAATGATGCCTTAAACCTTGGCCTATCAGGGCTTTTTTTCTTCTTTTACACATTAAAACAGGGACCAGTGCTTAGGAGAGAACCATCAGTCTTCAAAACACCATGAACGGACCAAATCTGAGTACAGAAACATTTCCAATTGCAATTGCAACTTGTAGAGCACATGACAGTGAGTGAGGTTCTGGGTAATTACAGATGAAGATGCCCATTTTCAACAATCTACTTCAAGTAAAAAAAAAAAAAAATTCACAGATACCCATCAGCTGCTACTTTAGGTTCTAACAGTGTCTTCATCTGAGTAATTAGAAGAACAGGTGGCTGACAATGGTATACTCGAACCCAAGCCATCAGCTGAATAGTAAAACCAGTAAAAAATCATGAAGGCATTCCCTGATAATAAAGGCAGTGTTAGGTGACAGTCACTAAAACCTCATCAATGCACTAGAAAGAAGTCACATGCAAAATTAAACAAGATGTGCCATACATATTTTATAGCTAGTTCTAGCCCCACCCCACCCCCAACTTTCCTTAAAAGCTTGGGAAGATCTGATTGTTTTGGTAGTTTATGGGGCCCAGCACCACCAACACCAGACCCTGTCTCCAACAGCATGGGCATTCTCTGATGAGTCTACTGAGCCACCAAGAAGTAAAACAGATAATGCAATAAAAGGCACAGTTCACGTAAGAGGCAAAGAACTGAAGCACCTTGGAATTTCAAAAGGAATCCATTAGGTGTCACCAATGTGTTAACAATTCCTTGGGAATTTATAAAGAACAACAACAATAACAATAATAACAACAATCTAGACTAAAAGTAGACTGCCTATAAGGCCTCTGAAACCATAGCACATCTTGCCCTGTATCCTCAGATTTGTAAGTAGCTGCAGAAAAGGAGGTGACTGTATCTGTTTTAAGGAAGGCTTGCTTCTATTGCACACACATTTCTTTGGTTGGAAGAACATGCACTTGCATTAAAATAATGTCGGTAACAAATGCCTGAGGTGGCCTCTCTTCCTCCCTTGGGGCTTCCTACTCAGTCAAGTCCCTTAGAACTGAGGATGTGGGAGTACTGGGCCTTGAATCAGCATATGAGAACAGACTCCAGATTTAACAGAAAAGGAGAGGAAACAAGAGAGAGCGACAGGGAGAGGAGGGACGGAAAAAGAAAAAGGGAAGACCAGATAAAAGGTAAGATGGAATAAAACGGAAGAGAATGATTGTCACACAAGTTCGCTCTGAGTCCTGGATTCAATAAATCTCGTAGCTAACAAGGGGGGAAAGAGCTGCACTTACCCAAGCTCCCTTTCAACTTTGAAGGCAACCTTGGGGAAGGGGGGAGAAATCTATATAACTTGACAGGAGTCATCAAATGGTCAAGCCCCACCTACACGGATGCTATACCCATTAGACCGTCCACTACAAGAGGGCAGAGTCAAGGATCTAAGGTGGAGCTACAAGAGCTCATGTCAGGTCTACCTCCACTCAAAGTCTCAGATCCCTACCTGACTCTGCAGTCAACTGCAGAGTTCATGGGTCCTTCCCTCCTTTGGGTTGAGCTCCTAGCTCTTTGGCTGTGACTCCTTATTTCACCTACCAGAAAATCAAGCAATCCTAAAATGGGGTTAACATCTCAATTCTGAACATTTTTAACTCATTTACAAGCAAATACACTTTCTTCCTCTACCACCAACTTTTAGCCATACCACTTCCATTCATCCTTACCTCCTCATGCCTTCTTCCAAACTTGCTCTTTACTTTCTTTTGTCAAACCCTCCCTCCCTTTCCTACATTCCTGTGCCTTGCAGTTCACATAAGAGACTCCTCTGATAGTTAGCAAACAGAACAGACAGGTAGTTTCAACATCGAACAAGTATTCTGAGAGATTCCTTGTTAAGCTTTTCAATAGTCATTTGCACACCCTTAACACTTAACATCACCACCACAGAATGAAAAATAGCTATAGGAAAATAAGGAAAACTCAACCCAGAGTTCATGCTTCCCTCACTCTAGAATATGCCTGGTGACTACAGGTTCACAGCTTGTACGCAAGAGGCACACATCGCCATGCTGTAACCAAGCAAGCTCGCAGTCCCCAACCAGAGATGCAGAAGTGGATGCTGAGTGGCCAGGTTTGGGGAACTACACCTAGAGAGAAGAAGGGAAGACTCTAGCATCATGGGCAAAGACCCAGCTCTCTGAGGAGAGAGGCACTTGCTGCTCTTTTTTGTACATGTGTCCTGGGCGGAGCCTTCCTTCCGGAGGGAGGCCTGGCATGTTAACCAGGCTTCCACGCCTCGCCGAGAGCTTCCTCCAGCTTGTGTCTGTACGCTGTGTAGCGTCTCTTTAGGTTCTGCAGCTGCTCGTCCTCTTCCTTGTCTAAGATGCGCAAGAAATTCTGCAGTTCTGGAAGGCTGAAGGCTTCCCACTGTAATAAAATTCAAGAGAGAGAATGCCAAGTGTCTTACAGAGTCCAGACAAGAATGCTGACTTCCCCTCACCCCACCTTTGAGAAGTGATCTGGCTATGCAATCCAGGCTGGCTTTGAACTTAGATCCTCCTGCTTTAGTCTTGGTAGCACTGGGATTGCAGGGATTACAGCACCATGCTCTGCAGTCACCACACCAGGCGGGAATGCTGAGAATAACCACATAGAGGTATGACTGTCCTCAGCCCAACTTTTCATAACATGATGTCACCTTAGCTTGAGTTATCACAAGCACTGACTCCTCACCCATATTCCCTCCACAGCTACGTCCAAGAGCCCTTTACTCCCCTTCTCCTCTCTATTCTCCAAAGTGGCTCTCAGTAAGGCTGGGAATCTACCTCCACCAGACCCTTCTCTCATTCCCCACCAAGAAATCTGACCTCTGAACCTTGAGCTCTACTTAAATCCCTGCATCTTAACATAGAGTCACCATAACACTGCCTTCCTTCCCCACCTCCTCCCACAAGCAACTCATCACCTCCCGAACAGCTCTGCGATCCACTTGCTTTCTCTAGGTGTGCCTGAGCCTCAGCCTGTCTATCGTAGGCTTCATATCATTGGGATAACAGTCACCTTCCACTGCCCCCATATCGTCCACTGAGAGAGAGTCTCAGGACTTTTCTTCCTAGTCTGGTCTGAAAGTATGATCTTTCCAACTTCACCTCCAAACTTGCTAGGATTATAGGTGTGTGCCACTAGTGCCTAGGGTTCTTTTTTGTTCTTTGAGTTTTTGGGGTTTTTTTGGAGACAGGATACAACTCAAAATCCTGCTGCCTCAGCCTCCAAAGTACTGAGATTACTGGTGTGCACCATCATACCCAGCCATGACCAAGATTTTTAAATGACTATAATTAAACACTTACTATCTACCTTCTGTACACCTTACCTATATTGCAGCTATGTACTTACTGCCTGGGGCTGCCCTTAAAAGCGCTGGGTTCTGTTTCCCTAACACCATCTAGAATTTAGCAGATACTATATTGAACTAAAGCAGAGAATGTCAAGAAAAATATTTAGCATGTTTTTCAAACATGTCTTCCCCTCTCAAAAAGGACTTGGTGGCATCCTGGCTGAGAAATCACTGCCAAGGCCACGACTCCAGACAACCCACTATAAAAGCATAGCAAAAAGGATGAAGACCACCACCAAATGGGCCACTGCTGGAAAAGGTCCTGGAGGCGAGTGGAAACTGGAATCAAAGAAAACGAGAAATACAGAGGAGTAATGCAGAACTTCCTCCAATATTCTGCCAATTAAAACATTTTCCCATAGGATAAGATCTTCCAAATAAAGACATTGTAAAATAGCGTCTCCCTCCCTCACCTAGGTACTGCGGGAAGTCTGTCACCTCTGTTCAGTTTCCATAAATTTAAGTAGTCAAGAACACCGTACACCTTTCTCAGCCCATACCCTAGATAAGGTCTAGCCCAGGCCCAGACGTGATCTTTTCTAGCTTTTTCTCTCTTTTCTAGCTCTTTTCTCTCACTTTCCCAGCTCTCTCTTTCCCAGCTCTCTCTCTTTCCCAGGCCTTTCCCCACCGCGTGGAGGACCAAGATGGCCTGGTGCCAGCTGGAATGATGAATAAACCTACCCCTTACCTGATACCAAAAAAAAAAAAAAAAAAACACCATACAGTCTAATATAGCAGATGCCAAATTCAAGGCATAATTCCCCATAATTTTGCTCTAGAAGTACTCAACTATGTGAAATATTAAAATTCTAATATTAAAAGAAAATAAAATGTTAGCCAGGTGCTGGTGGCTCATGGCTCATACCTATAATTCTAGCTACTCAGAAGGCTAACATCTGAGGATCCTGGTTCAAAGCCAACCGGGCAGAAGAGGATTCATCTGTCTCTCCAATAATCTACCTTCTCTTCCTTCTCTTCCTCTCTCCCCCCAAAAAAGCCAGAAGTGGAACTGTAGCTTAAGTGGTAGAGAGCTAACCTTGAGCATGACCCAAAGAAGCTCAGAGAGAGGGCAGGGCCCAAGCCGTGAGTGCAAGCCTCAGGACAGACATCATAAACAAACAAAACATTGAAGCTGCCATGCTAATGTGTCTAGCCAGGCACCTAGCTTTGTTCCAAAATGAGAACTTGAATTTCTTTAAAGCATCAAAATACCAGATTTTTAAAAAAATAAAAATAAAAACTCGCTAAAATTACTATCCTCCTAAAAATGCCCTGAATCAATTTTAACTTGCATTTAAATTTAAACACACTATTTACCTTGTCTACATACACTATAATTTGTGACTCAAAACTGCCTTTTTTCTTTTTTGGTCCGGTCATGGGGTCTGAACTCTGGACCTGGGCACTGTCCCTCAGCTCTTCAGCTCAAGGCTAGCGCTCTACCACTTGAGCCACAGCGCCACTTCCGGCTTTT
>NW_012267219.1:7318125-7322827 GCF_000151885.1 Dipodomys ordii | reverse complement strand
TCGATTCCTCAGCACCACATAAGCAAAAAGAAAAAAGCCGGAAGTGGCGTTGTGGCTCAAGTGGTAGAGTGCTAGCCTTGAGCTGAAGAGCTGAGAGACAGTGCCCAGGCCCAGAGTTCAGGCCCACGACTGGACCCCCCCCCCAAAAAAAAAGAAAGTGATTTCAAAGCTGTAAGAGCAAAACTCACTGCAGATTAAATAAACATTGGTAGTCACTAAGCAATCAGAATACAAACTCTGAACGCTGATGGCTTTAAGCACAGTTCTATATTACATCACACACACACACACACACACACACACACACACACACACACACGCGCGCGCGCGCTGGTAATGCTTGTAGTACTGAGTGATTTGTGATTTGCTAGTCAAGAGGGTAAGGTTTCATCAGGATGGTATCACTTTCAGATCGCATGGCTCAAGTCCAGGTGACTGGCAAAGGCAATGGGCAAGATAAAAACGCCACCTGAGCTTCTCTCTCTATTACCCTGGTACTTCCAGATACAGCTGCATTGTAGGTTACATTTCCTGTGACACATGCCTTCACTCCCGGCGGCTCCGCCTGTGGTCCCTGGAGGACCGGAACCCTGACATGGGTATCTCTGTATTTACTCTGCAGGCCCTCCCTCATGCTGCCTGTGCTCAGAAAAGGTATGCGCAACTCAGCAGCAAGATCCATTTCATCGTGGGAAACTGACAGGCATTACTGTCGGGGCCTAGGTAGCTTTAGTTTACCCAGCAAAACCAGAGAAAGCTTAAATGGTTTACTGCACACAGGTACCATTTTCCATTTCTAAATTAGCATAGAGAATCATGAAGTGGCTGTTGTCTACAACAGGCATCAATGTCTACTCAACTGTCTGAACTAGAACATTCTATTCCACTTTACTCAGTAATTGAATATTATTTTTATTCATCAAAGATCAGCATGCAGTTCAGACACCCAGGCTCTCGTTTAAAATGGCATTCACTCTGGGCCTGGGACTGTCCCTCAGCTCTTCAGTTCAAGGCTAGTGTTCTATCACTTGAGCCACAGCGCCACTTCCAGTTTTCTGGTGGTTTTATTGGAGATAAGAGTCTCATGGACTTTCCTGCCCAGGCTGGCTTTGAACTGTGATTCTCAGATCTCAGCTTCCTGAGTAGCTAGGATTACACGCGTGAGCCACTGATGCCCGGCTCACCTGGTTTTAAGTGTTCTTAAAGCTGCAAAATGCTGTTAACACATGTGTACCTCCCCATCCTCAGGTCCACCAGGTGACTGTGTGTGCAGATGAACAGCAAACATGGGCTGTGTTACTAAGAATTTGAAACATGCAAATATCTTTTTGTTCCTAAAGGGCATCAGCATCAAAGTCAAACCCATCAAAGCTGCCTTTCTAGTCAGTTTGCTGGTAGCTCACACCTGTAATCATAGCTACTCAGGAGGTTGAGATCTGAGGACTGCATTTCAAAGACTGCCTAGGCAGGAAAGTCCCCAAGACTCTAATCTCCAATTAACTAGCAAAAAGCTGAACGTGAGCTGTGGCTCAAGTAGCCTTGAGCGAAAATTTAGCTCACGGACAATGTGTAGGCCCTGAGTTCAAGCCACAGGACCAGCACCAAAAATAAAACATAACAACAAAAATAAAATTGCCTTTTCGGCATATCTCAACATCCTCCAGAAATGTCTGCTACGTGGGTGTCTTTATACAACCTCAGCCCCACAACTCCTTATCTCCAAACATGTGAACAGCCAGACAATCGCAAGTGATCACCACCCTTTCCAGAATCTGCCCCAGGACTCTGACATCATCTGACAGAGATACAGGTATCAGTCATCCTTTTGTGCATTAGGACCAGAGACACAGACCACTTTAAGCTCCCAGCATACCTTGGTCTTCCTTGTGACAGCGCTTATAAAGTGCAAATTTGGCTGGGCTCTCTGTCACAAGAAACTTTTTGAGCAAGGCCTCGATCACTTCTCCCACGGTGTTTGTGCTGCTGATATGAAGTGTGTTCATGCAGCCATTGCTACTAGGAGCGAGTTTCCCAGGGCTGGGAGAAGCCTGTGAAGGTTTGCAGAGTTCCATCTGCACTTTAATGAAGCCAGTGTAAATCCCATTTGAATTCTGAAGAGGGAAGAAAAGCCACATTTAGTTGGTAGCCAATGTATGGAGAAGGAGCAGAACAAACTACCAAAGCCCACAGGAAGCTGACCTATACTTCCTCTTACTCTTTTTCTCCTAGATCTTTGCAGCAGAACTTCACCCCAAGAGAAGGACCTGAGAAGGAGGTTAACATATGGAAGCACTCCCTCAGGACAGGTCTGCAGCACAGATGTGGCAAAGGAGCCTTAGCTTCTGAAGGAAGCTTCAAGTGAAAGAGATAGCAGTGTGGTGCAGCGGACCTTAGCAAAACCATTATCATCTGAAAGCTTGGGGGGTAGATCCGGGCTCAATGCTCAAAGATAACTTTCTGAACCATGAGGAATAATCAAAAAAAGTAGAAAGTCACAATTAGAGCTTTGAAATACCCAAGTTAACAATGACAGAAATGAAATCAGCCGGTTTGATTCCTTGTGACCATTAGGACATGCTCTAGATCACTGGTTCTACTTAAACTTTATTAAATACAGCATACTGATCATACTAACACAGGAGTCATTTAAGGTGCCTCAAGCAGTGGTGTGTGTGTGTGTGTGTGTGTGTGTGTGTGTGTGTGTGTGTGTGTGTGTGTACTAGGGGTTGAACTCAGGACCTCCAGCTCTCCCTTAACTTTTCCATTCAAGACTAGCATTCTATCACTTAAGCCACATCCTCACTTCCAGGTTTTCCTCTTCTCCCCACTCTCCCTACTGCTGCTGGTTAACTGGAGATAAGAGTGTCACAGATTTTCTGCCTAGGTTGGCTTCCATCTGCAATTCTCATATCTTAGCCTCCCAAGCAACTAGGATTATCGTGTGAGCCACTGGTGCCCAGCTTCTACAGTATTAAAAAAAAAAAATCAACCTATTCTCTGTGTTCTAAAACACGTATCTACTACTTCTTCATTGCAGAAACAGTATCATGGTCTTGTTGTTACTTTATTTAGAAAAAGTAACTTATTGTCACGGATGTTTTGGGGTTGTTTTAGAGTACTGGGGTTTGAACTCAAGGACTTGGCATTTGTTAGGCAAGTGGTCTATCTTTTGAAGGAAACATAGCCAGCCTTCTGGCTATGGCTATTTTATTAAGATACAATCTCATTTTTGCTTAGGGTGGACTGGATCTTCATCATGCTATGTATGCTTCCTATAGTAGTTAGGAGGACAGGTTCATACCACAGCTTTTTCTGTTGAGATGAGGTGTTGTGAATTTTTGCCTGGGCTAGTCTGAAACTGTAATCCTCCTGATCTCCATCTCCCAAGTAACCTGGATTAGACAGTGAGCACTGCACCCTGCTGTCATATTTTATTAAAGCCAATAATAGGTATTATGTATAAATACCACAGTTCGAATAGAACACTTAAAAACTTCCTTTACAAAGGTCCATTTTTTTTCTTGTTTTCCACAAGATCAATTTACAACACTATTTCCTTGTTCATTTTTGCAAAAGAAGTAAAGCATGAAACATATTTTCTTGATGTTTGAAACAATATAGAAACTTATATCTGTTTTAATCTCCATGGGAAAAGAAATTTTAAAAACTTCAGCAAGTCAAATTTTTCTCCTTTGATCAAAAATGTACTTTAAAAGAGAAATCTGGGGGCTGGGAAGGTGGCTCAGTGGTAGAGCACTTGCCTTGCATGCTCGAGGCCCTGGGTTTGATTCCTCAGCACCACATAAGCAAAAACAAAAAAGCCGGAAGTGGCGCTGTGGCTCAAGTGGTAAAGCGCTAGCCTTGAGCTGAAGAGCTGAGGGACAGCGCCTAGGCCCAGAGTTCAGGCCCCACGACCGGACCCAAAAAAAAAAAAAACAACTTGTGGGTGAGAGTAAGTGAGAGGAAAAAAAGAGGAAAGAGTGTGGGAAGGGGTAAATTAAAGCTACTTAGGTCACGATCATATACATATATAGATATAAATATATACATACACACATATATACACACATATATATAACTATAACCCCCCTGTATATCACCTATATTATAATAACAATTAAAAAAATTTATGCTTACAATAATTCTTTCTTTCTTTCTTCCTTCCTTTCTTTCTTTCTCTCTATCTCTTTTTCTCATTCATTCATTCATGTAAAACTGGGGCCTTATCTTGCTAGACAAGCCCTCAACCACTTGAGCCACATTCCCAGCCTTATAATTCTGTTCCTTTTAGAAAGCAATATAAGAAACTCTAGCTCTCTGCTCTTTTCTAGCTCTTTCTCAGCTCTTTCCTTCTCTTCTCTTTCCCAGCTCTCTTCTCTTTCCCAGCTTGCTCTTTCCCACCTCTTTCCCAGATGCTCTCTTTTCTAGTTCTTTTCTCTCTTTTCTAGCTCTTTTCTCTCTCTTTCCCAGCTCTCTCTCTTTCCTAGCTCTTTCTCTTTCCCAGGCCTTTCCCTACCACGTGGAGGACCAAGATGGCCTGGTGCCAGCCGGAACAATGAATAAACCTACTCCTTACCTGGAAAAAACAAAAAAAACTCTAAAAAGGGCTGGGAAGGTGGCTCAGTGGTAGAGCGCTTGCCTTGCATGCATGAGGCCCTGGGTTCGATTCCTCAGCACCACATAAGCAAAAAGAAAAAAGCCG
>NW_012267219.1:7316923-7318075 GCF_000151885.1 Dipodomys ordii | reverse complement strand
GGGGGGGGGGGGGGGGGGTGAAGTACCAGAAAGTTCTCTGTCTTTCATGGTAAAGAGATCAGGTTTCCTTTTACTTCCCTTTAGAAGGAAATTAGCCTGGAGACTGTTCTTAGCTACAGACATATGGAGAGTGTCAATTTTCAAAGCCGCTGGATGAGAGTAATTTGGAGGTAAAGAAGGGGGAGAAAATGACTGTAAAAAAAATAATTTTCTAAAGTAAAAATTTTATTTCCATCAACCTCTGGAAAGCACAGAGCACCCCAATGTTGTAAGAGAATTATACTGCAGACTAACCTGAGGTTCCTTTCTGACAATTCAGATCTCTTTCCCCTCTCCCTTCTGCCTCCCCCTCCCCTTCCCTCCTCCCTGCTCATCACTAGACTAGAGCAATAAAACAGAGCCAGCTGTTCCGTATGGTTCAAAGCCATGATGAACAATTGCTTACCTCTCCAATTTCATGTTCTCGAAGAACAAAACTAAGTGTGTCTGTTCTGGGCCCTGCCACCAGACGCAGGTAGAGAGGGTGCTCCCGGTCTGAGAGTTTACAGGCGTAGACTGGGTAAGGAAACAAGCACACGTGTTACAGAGAGCAGAAGCATTTCAGACTCCTCCTCCAGATCACAGCAACAGCCCACAGTTCCCCAACCTTCAAGCCCCCAGCCTCATCTCTGTGCCAAGACACCCTGCCCCCCACAAGGCGGACAATGGCTACACCATTCCAGCCAACTTGCCCAAAAGAATCAGGGTCTTGCTTCCCTCCCGGAAATGAAAACAAAGATTTTTTTTGCTGTTTTTGTTTTCTGTCCTTTTTGTTCTGTTTGTTCTTTTATATATCTTTGGGAGGGTAAGGGGAAGCACAGAAATGGAGGGACAAAGGGCGAACAAATGCACTAATGGTTCTCACTGGACACTGTGTTGAAAATAAATTATACATAGCTGGGCGCTGGTGGCTCACGCCTGTAATCCTAGCTACTCAGGAGGCTGAGATCTGAGGATCGCAGTTCAAAGCCAGCCCTGGCAGGAGAGACTGTGAGACTCCTATCTCCAATAAACCACAGAAAACCGGAAGTGGCGCTGTAGCTCAAGTGGTAGAGCGCTAGCCTTGAGCTGAAGAGCTGAGGGACAGCGCCCAGGCCCAGAGTTCAAGCCCCA
>NW_012267219.1:7284608-7312238 GCF_000151885.1 Dipodomys ordii | reverse complement strand
AGGGAGGGAGGGAGGGAGGGAGGGAGGGAGGCAAAAGGGAAAGAAGGAAAGAGGGAGGAAAAAGAAACCTCACTTTAGAATAAGGGAACATACTCTTGTGATTATCTGCCATTCCCCCTGGGGCAAAGTGCCACTAGAGAGAGAGCTCCTTTATCATAAGGGTTTATATTTAAAAGCTCTTCCCCAAGGCTTGCCAAATTTGAGGCTGTTTCACATAGATTGCCCTGCTATCAGTTCACAGACAATATTATCTCTACAGGTTAAAAAAGCAGGGGTCCCACAACCCTGGAATGTAGCACCAAGGGATGTCAGAAACAGAACGGAAGATATGGGCATGCCTTCCATGTGACGCTTCATGAGTAGGCAGAGATGCTTGTCACTTCCTCAGGAACTATAAGCTTTGCTGTGAGCTCTCATTTCACTTTTGCCTGCTGCCTCCCACTCCCACACCCCATTCCCCACTGTGTGGCCAACAGTGTGAGACAATGTGGTAGCACCTGTAACACCACCCAGCAGGAAGCTGAACACTGTACTCTTCAATCATACACTAACAACCCAGTGTGTGTGGAGGAATCTTAATTAGATTTCAATCCATGGGCAGAAAAATCTTTGTAACACTTCCATATATATTTCACACAAAATAGAAGTCATTTGAGGTCTTAGAATCTGAGCTATACCTGTTATACAAGAATAAAAATCCTTCATGGGGAGGGAAGTCATAAATCTTTTCATATGTAATTTTAAAATGTTTTACTTTTTCTACCCTTTTGTGGTAATGGTATTTGGACTCGGGGCCTTATGCTTCCTAGGAAGCATAGAATCACATATCCTAGAATCACACATCCCAACCCCTTTTCCTTTAGGTAGGGTGCAATTGTGCCTGGTACAAGTCTTGGACCATGATCCTCCTACCTATACTTCTGCTCTACCTAGCTGGGATTATAAGCATGTACCACCATATAAGCCTATTTGTTAAGGAGGCGTCTCCCATAACATTTTAGGCCCCAACTGGTCTGGATCCAAGATTCTCCTATTTCCATCTCTTTTGTAGCAGGAATTACCACAACTGGCACATTTTACTTTTTACAATTAAACTCTGCTTATTTCTTACAAAGCTACTTCAAAATAGGACTTAACTTGAAAGGTATTGAAATAATCGATTTTCCTGGTCTGAATATCTTGATCACTGAACAAACTTCTGCAAATGTGATTCAGATACTTTTAAATACACAAACTTTCCTATTAATTTATATTTATCTTTTCTTGTGGGGGGGGCAGTCCTGGGGCTTGAACTCAGAGCCTGGGCACTATCCCAGAGCTTCTCTTGCTCAAGGCACTCTATCAGTTGAGCCACAGCACCTCTTTATGTAATACTGAGAAATCGAACCCAGGGCTTAATGCATCCCATGCAAACACTCTACCACTAAGCTACA
Source organism: Dipodomys ordii (assembly GCF_000151885.1). NCBI lineage: Eukaryota > Metazoa > Chordata > Mammalia > Rodentia > Heteromyidae > Dipodomys > Dipodomys ordii. The sequence goes on along the minus strand of NW_012267219.1, from coordinate 7,310,805 downwards.
TTCCCAGCTCTATATTTATCTTTTGATGGGTATGTTTAGGGGTACTTACCAAGGTCATCTTCAACTTGTCTGTGACAGCTAAGTTGTACTTGTGAACCTTCTCTTTGATTTCCTCTTTACTGAGGTAATTGTGAGTTTCCTTCTCTTTCTCCACATCCTAGAGGCAAAACAAACAAAACAAGGCACACATGAGTGATTGTAGAAAACATACAGCGAAGCCAGGATGCTTTTACCTTCCACACAAGACCTACCAGATGTCCTTTAACTTGAACCACACACTCATATGCCTTTTACCCTTTTCCAGACCCATCCCCAATTGTGGTCTTCACCCCAGACTAGTCTTCCTAGGGGATACATCAAACGCCACTCATCCGTCAGCAGCTAAAAGCAACACTTCATTATATATTATTTTACATAGGCCTCTTTCCTAAATTTCCCTTCTGTAAAAATATCCTTCCCCTAAGAGTCTCTGCTAGATCCAACATTTTTATTTTAAACCGTATTTTAAAATACATACCCAAACCTTCTCTTTCAGCATGTGCTATTAATGGAATGGTCTTCACCTCTTTAAAATGTCTTAGCAAAAAGAACAGCATTTTAAAAAATATTCCAAGTCAGAAATCAGTGGCTCATGCCTCCTACTCGGGAGGCTGAGATCTGAGGACTGTAGTTCAAAGCCAGCCCAAGCAGGAAAGTCTGGGAGATTCTTATCTCTAATAAACTACTCCGAAAAAGCCAGACATAGAGTTGTGGCTCAAGTGGCAGAGCACTAGCCTTGAGTAAAAGATCAAGGACAGCACCTAAGCCCTGTGTTCAAACCCTAGGATAGGCATCAATAAATACATACCTAAATAAGTAAGTAGTATTCATTACCCACCACAAATCACCTGACCCTTCAAACTGTACACACTACCAGAAAGTATTGTATCTTCCAAACAAATCTGCATGCCAAGATACACTCACCAGAATTCTTCTACCCACTGCTACTCCCCTCTCCCACTCCAGTCTCGCTCTGGCTCCACACACCCTGGGTAGGGATGTGAAAAGATTCACTAATAATTTGTTGTCTTAAAAAGCTTGCCCACTGCATGACATTACACAGTAGCTTACACAGCTCACAAATGGTGTCCAAGTGTGTGTTCTGTGACCCTGACAAAGAATGCCAGGCAGCTAACTCGTGTCACATTTAACTCTCCCAACAAAGTAGGCATTGTTACACCAGTTTCCAGAGGAGATGAAGTTTTAGGAAGCAAATTAACCTGTCAGAAAAATCAAACCAACAAAAAGCCCTGTTTAGTGGAGGGGATGGGACTTGTCTGCAGTCTAACCCCCAAACGTACCACCTGTAGGTACCTCCACTTGCCTGTTCTTACCTCCCCTTGATACTGTCAAGGAGAACAAGATATTGACAGATGTATCAACCAAGCTCCATTTAAAATCAGGTCTTTTTATATCTTTTCTATGAAACTAATGTATTCTATAGGTCTCCAAGGCTCTTCTGTGGGCAAGCATTTGAAAACCTAAAGAAAGGCTAATCAGATTCAGATTTCTGGAACAACTCAGAAAAATCTTTGAAATGGAGAGAGGAAGAGCAATTAAAATCTGGTGATTTATCCCCCAAAGCAAGTCTTTGAAATCTGCCTCTTCCAGCCAGCCGGAACACACCAACCCCACAGCTGGACCCTCTCCAAGCAGGCATTTGTTCCCACCTCCCTCAGGCTCTGAGCTAGTGTTATAAATACACCAGCAATGGCCACTTCAGAGCTAGCAGCAACACCATATAGAGTATAAAATGGCTCCTCAGCCACTCGAGTCTCAAGTTCTTTTTAGACCCTAAGAGGGGTGTGTTGACTATAAACCATCTTGCATTTTGAACTGCAGCATGAGCCTACAGAAATCTCCAGGGCCAGCATATCTGTAATGCTGGAGAAATACCAGCTCATTCCCTGGCTTCAGGGCAGTCTTCACAGTCCTTTGGGAACATTCTTTTTCCAATGTAAAACTCTGAGATAATCTTATTTTCGGAGTTGCTGGTTAGAGAAGGAAGGAAGGCAAGCTGTGCAGTAAATTAATTTTTTCCCCCGCTTGTGGAGCTGGGATTGAAGAGGGTCTTGCACATTCTAGGTAAGTTCTGTACTCATGAGCTACATCCCCCAGCCCTCAAAATAACTTTTCTAAAGCTCCACTTTAATGATGTGTTGCATCACCACTTGCTCTGCTCTTCTTACTTTACCTATCCAACGACTGGCCACAGCTGTTTAGAAAATGGCAGAGCCTTCACTTCTACATTCATGTTAAAGTATCAAACATCCAGAGACTCCCAGAGTACATACAGTTGTTCCTCGGTACCTGCAAAGCACTGATTCCAGGACCCCTCATGCATACCCATATCCCTAGATCCTATTGTCCCTTACATAAAATGACAGAGCACTTACACAAAACCCATGCACATTCTCCACATACTGTAAATCATTTCTGGCTTACTTATGATTCCTAATACAATGAGAAATGCTATGTAAACAGCTGCTATATTCTATTGTTCAGATGTAAAAACTCTGCACATCTTTCAGAGAGACAACTGGTTGACTGAACTCAGATGAATCCCACAGATAAAGAGGGAAGACTATATTAAAAAGAAAAAAGGTACCAGTGGCTCACACCTGTAATCCTAACTACTCAGGAGGCTGAGATCCAAGGATAGTGGTCCAAAGCCAGAAAAGTCTGTATTTTTATCTCTAACAAACTACAAAAACTCCTCACAAACAACAACAGCAACAAAACCAGTAAGAAATGCACAGCCAGGCGTGGTAGAGCACACCTTGCAATCCCAGCACTCAGGAGGCAAAGGCTTTGGACCATGAGTCCAAGGCAAACCTGGGTTATATAGCAAGACTCTGACTCAAAAAGCCAAGGGATAGGGAAGTAGCTCAGTAGTATGCGCTTGGCTAGCCTGTACAAGGCCCGGGTTCCACCCCCAGCATACGAGAGAGTGTCACTGACACAGGATGACCAGTTGGCAAGGCAGGAATGTGCTGAGGAAAGCACATCATTTCATTAGACCCCAAGCTCTGCTCCCCAGTGTCCCATCCACTAACCTGACCCTGGGCCCTAACTTTTCTCAGTCTGTCCCCCAGACCTTTCCTCACAACTGTCAAAGCTCAGAGCACTTCTAAGGTGCATCTTGACCTGCCAGAGGTTGATTGCAAAAATTTCATGCTGTTTACACTGGGACAAAATGGTTCCATGTAAAGAATCAAGGAAACCACAGACCACAGTCACACTATTAAAAATGCACCCAATGGCTAATCTCTCTCTCTCTCACACACACACATACACATACACACACACACACACACACACACACACACAGAGATATCTTAGGGGCTTCAAATAAGTGAGAGTTCTAAGAATGAAGAGAATGAAAAGGTGATTTAAAGCAGAGAGAAGACAACTGGTCAACCTTCCCCTCCCCTCCCCCACACCCAGTATTGATTATTTATGATCCCTAATATAGTGATATAAACTAATACATTATTTAGACTCAGGAGCCTTATATTCGGCTTATTTGCTGAGCCATGCCTCCAGCCTGGCTTTTTGTTAGTTATAGTCTCAAGGATTTTTCTGGCCCTGAGCAGCTAGGATTACAGGTAGGAGCCACCATACCTAGCTAGCTGCAGAACTGCAGTCTTCACTGGTAAATGTGACTACATACTATCCCTAGGCCATAGCCAGCAGTCCCAGATACTTGAGAAACATCAAAAGAGCAAGCCAGTCTACAAAGAGTAATTTCCCCTGGATCACCCATGTTTTAATAACCAAGACACTCCACAATTATCTTTCCTTCTCTGAGATTAAAAAGCAAGCAGCCGATGCTGGTGGCTCATGCCTGTAATCCTAGCTATTCAGGAGGCTGAGATCTGAGAACGCAGCTCAAAGCCAGCCTAGGCAGGAAAGTCCATGACTCTCTTATCTTCAATTAGCCACCAGAAATCCAGAAGAGGAGCTGGGCTCAAGTGGTAGAGTGCTTGCCTTGAGGGGAAGAGCTGAGGGGCAGCGCTCAGGCCCAGAGTTCAAACCCCACAACCGACCAAAAAAAGGGAAGGAAACTGCAGGAAGCAGCAACAGAAATGAGTTGAATCCAGATCTCTAAGAGCTTTTCAGGCTAAACAGTTCACTTTTTTTTAACAAAGATTAAGCCGGAAGTGGCGCTGTGGCTCAAGTGGTAGAGCGCTAGCCTTGAGCTGAAGAGCTGAGGGACAGTGTTCAGAGTTCAGGCCCCACGATTGGACCCCCACCCAAAAAAATAAATAAAAATAAAATTAAAAAGATCAACTTGGAAAAAGCTAGGTGGTGGTGGGTCATGCCTATAATATTAGCTATTCAGGAGGCTGAGATCTGAGAATGATGGTTCAAAGCCAGCCAAGGCAGAAAAGTCTGTGAGACTCTTATCTCCAATTAACCATAGAAAAGGCTGAAAGTGGCACTGTGGCTCAAGCAGTAGAGTGCTAGCCTTGAGCAAAAAGAGTTCAGGGATAGCACCTAGGCCCAGAGTTCAACTCCAGGACAGGGCAAGACAGGAAGGGAAGAAGGAAGGAGGGAAAGAAAGAAAGAAAAAAGAGGGGAGGGGAAGGAAGGGCAGGGCAGGGGAACTGGAGCAGAACTGCCTCCGGAGGCTGAGATCCGAGGTTGGCCACTGAAGCCAGCCCAGGCAGGAAAGTCCACTCTTATCTCCAATAAACCACTCAGAAAAGGGCAGAATTGACACTGTGGCTAGCCTTGAGAAAAAGAATCTCAGGGACAGACTGAGGTTCAAGCCCTAAGACCAGTGCACCCATGGGCACACGCATACACACATACTCACATACAAATCAACTGGAAAGCAAATCTCAAAACACCAACCAAAGCTCACAGGCAGGGCTCTGAGTCTTGTGGTTTTGCATCAACTCATGCACCAATGGTACTGGAGGTCTGCATGCCTGTCAGGCGCTTTTGAGAGCCACCACAGGGCCAGGCGGACACCACTCGCAATGTGGTGCTTTCACGTTCATTTAGCACAGGCTGAGAGTGAGCGAGGGAGGCTGAGGAAAGCCACTTCCCAGCGATTACTGCACACAGAGCCTGAGAATGGACTATGACAGCAGAAGAGAAGTCACAAGCTCAGGCCATGGTGCTGGAGACACTGGCTACAGTCAGTGTCAAGCCAAAAAGAGACTCCTAGGTTGGAAAACTTCCAACCCTTTCAAGGGAGACTCTCCTTTCGGCTTCCATAAGGATGAATCCTCTTCCTTCCTCTTAATACATGGTTATTCATCTGTTCCTAAGACCCATAGTTTCCAGCATTCACAGGAGGAAAGGAAGACACAGTAGAACCCCGAAGGGACAGAGGTAAAAGGGTGAAAGCAAAGAGGAGAGGGTTAAACAGTAGTGTGGCAGGCATGGCTCAGAAAACCCTGATAAACAGCCCTCTTCACCATGGAGGCAAGGGAGGAAGCTGTGAGGGCGGGCACAGGGCACAGCAGTCTGTGAATAATGCATCCACACTGCTCTTAGCAGCCAGGGAGCGGCTGACGCCAAGCCTGAGTGCTGGACAGGTTGTTACTCAGCTTTGTCTAAATCCAGAGAGCATTCGGTCCACGCAAAATTCTAACCTTCTACTCCCCTGCTATTACCGCAGGCAAGCCCTAAAGAGCTGTCCTCCATTTGGCTCCAGCTCGGTTAGCCTCAGTTCCTGGGTGGGGCACAGCACTGTTTTCTCCACAGCAAACTTTTTCACAGGGGCACACCCTGCTTCACAGACACTCAGGGATCCCGGAGCATGGCCTCCTCTCACAGGCAGACCTCAGGCCTTAACAGAATACACCTCTGCCATTCTGAGCAAAGGGTCTGAGGATTGCTTTATACTCTTCTGGTTAACCCTTCTGTAACTGAAACCGTATCAAAACTTAAAATGTCAGACACCCAAACAAACCTAAGATCATTGAGAGTGACTTCAAAAGAAAGCATGAAGATAAATCTGCTGCTAACTCTCTAATTTAACCTAGTAAAGAATGTGGACTATGGTTAGACATACTCAGCAGGTCTGAAATCACAGCCCTGCCACATTCTGGCTGTGTGACCAAAGGCAAGTTATTTAAACTCTCTGAGCCTCTGTAAAATGTGCAAAACGATACTGACTGTACACACTATGAGGAGAATATATAATACAAGCCATAATTCAACAACTATTTATTGAATGCCAGGCTGTGGGCCAACCACTTCAAGCTGGGAGACAGTTTGTAATCTGCCTTTTGAATCTTTTTGGCTGACAGCCTTGTAAAGTTTGTGTGATTCCCCTCCCCACCCTACTTCCTTGTGTATTTAGGGTTTCAAAAAAATGTTGATCACAGACCTCTGAGAAATAAAGCAGGACTGAGGCCATATGCAGTTCAATGGTAGAGCACTTTCCTAGAATGTGTTAGGTCCTGGGTTCGACTTCCTCAATAAAAGATAAGGACAAAGAAAAAATGAAAAATTAAGGAAGCTACTGACCCATCTTCCAGAGCAAAACACAGTTTTCTTTTGTATGTGTGCAGTATTGGGACTTAAGTTCAGGACTTCACACTCTCAGCTGGCTGCTGGTGCTCTACCACTTGTACCACTCCTCCAACTCAGCATTTTGGAATGATTTTTTTTTCTTTTTGGCAGTACTGAGGATAGAATTCAAGGCCTTGTTGCTCACTTGTGGCTCACTCAAGCCACAGCTCCACTTCCAGCTTTTCATAGTTAATTGGAGATAAGAGTCTCACAGACATTCTTGCCCGGGCTGGCTTTAAACCGCATCCTTGCAACCTCCTGAGTAGCAAGGATTACAGACGTAAGCCACTGGTACCCAGCAGTTAGAAGTCTTTGAAGTATGCAAAGTGTAGAGTTGGAAATGCTGTGGCTTGTGAGCAATGAAGACCTGAATTTAATTATTGTGTTGGACAGTGCAAATCTAGACCCTTGTGGACCTAGTTGTAAAGAAGAACAAGGAAGTAAAACACAGCCAGAAACCAATGTAAAATAAGATGAAAGAACACCTGTTCTAGATCTAACACAGTTTTGTTCCTGAAGGAAAATTTGGGGACAGCTGTTTCTGGAGCGCTCAGAGCTGCTGCCCATGACCGTATTACAAGTATAGTGGCTGCCCACTGCAGTGTTCTCACACCACCAATGTTGAAATTTCACAGGGTGCCATGTCTAGAGACTCAGCGCTAAACCTGGTGTGTGGCCCTGTTCCCTGCCAACTGGAGGGATGGAGTTGGCACTCTGTTCCTATGAGGATTCAGGAATCTATCCTGCCAGAATTCAGCTCACAGGCAAGCAATTCTGTACAGCCATGAGACACTTTGTTCATCCTGTCAATACCAAGAAAAGGGGATCTCAAGATCTTACAACCCTCCTCCTTGCAACAGATGTATCACTTGTCTTGGGGTAGGAAAAGCAAGTGGAAAAATGAGGGCGATGAGAAGAACAAGGGATCACATACAGCCCCACAAACTTCAGGGAGCTACATTTCCCAGAGAATGTTCCAGAGAACACTAATCCTCCAAGATGAGCAGTGCACAGAAACGTGCTCGTGCACCACTGGCTTCTTCCTCTCTGAGAGCCCAGAGAAGGGCTCTTTAGAAGGCTCATAGCTCTGAGAAATCCTGTTCTTAAAAACTGTAAAAGCACAGGGCATGGAACAATGTAATAAAACTGATGTTTAATAACAGGGGGAAGATGTTGCTCATTACTTATGTGCAAATGAGTACAGTAAGCAGGAACAGATTCTCTTTTTCTGTTTTTCACATTATACAGTCAAGGCTGGCCTCAAACTCACCACCTAATTCTCCTAATTGCTGAGATTACAGGTGTGTACCATCACACACCCATCAAGGAAGAGATTTCTTGTGTCTTACTATTCACTTAGTGAGTAGATTTTGTATTCATTAGGGAATTACTAATCCACCTAAACCAAACCTATCGCATCTGACAGTTTTAATCAATCTTTGGCCCTGAAGCGATTTGATAAACAACAACAATCAAGAGGATACCAGAGAGGAAGGCTAAGTGGGTATGTTATATACCCTCCCCAAAAATGGACTACTACAGGATCAGAGCTAAACAACAGGTTTAGTAGGTCTATACCAGTCTTCTTTTAAATGCACTGGCAAGAGCACACTCAGAAAACTGTAGCCCTGGCTACAGTTCACACAGCGTCCCAACCCACCGGTCCTCCTCACCCTGTCTACTCTGGGCCACACTAGCAGGTGCATGCTGAACTCTCCCTGCTCCTCACCTGTGCTTCTTTGTATTTAAGGTCTGCCCACCCAGGATGCCATCCTAACCACAACAGCTCTTGGGTGGAACCCCTATGTTACTAACTGATTCAGATTCAACACCCACAGTACTCTGAGTGACTTGGTTTCTTTGTTTACTTTTGCTTCTCAACTACCCTGCCATGTTTTTGTTTTGTTTTTTAATCTTTTACAAGCAGGATTCTGTATTAGAACTCAGTCCTAGGCACAAAGGTGGGTTCAAGCCTACTCAATTTTTTCTGATCTGCTCATGGAACCTAGCTACAAACCTGCACTCGCAAACCATCTTCTTGCTACAACAACTTATCAATCCACGTGACATGTTTTTGCTTGCTTCTTAAGCCTGAATGAAACTGCAGAGGCAATACAAAAAGGCCTTTATGATATCGGAGACTTTTATGTGCTTCTGCGATCTATCTGTATCATCAAAGAATAAGCGGTCTTCAAAGCCTGCCCCTTAAATACCCTCACCCACCCCGGGGCCGGGAAAGCAGGCACAGGCTCAGCCTGTTAATAAGATTAATTGCAGTTGTGATACACATTAAAAGAGCTTCATGTGGGCCTTCCATGACCTCAGTTTATAAACCCGGGGATAACCACTCTGCCAATACCCTATATGGTCGTATTTTTAAAACCAGAGCGTGTGCCAATAATCAAACAGCCACCCGTTTGTTTGGAGCCAGAAAACAAACTTGGAGGTAGACCCTTCTTCCTGAGTGCCCAGCTTGAGGTCCTGGCCTCAAGGCATACCAGATTACACTCAGAAATCCCAGTTTGACTTGTTTTCAAAGGGAGTCAATTAAGATGCAATTCATTCTGAAAGGCGATACACTGTGCAACTAGCTGAACTTTTCCACAAGTAAGCTTAGGTAAACTAAGGAAGAGAGAAGATGAGAGGCCTCAGACCACGTGCATGCAAACCCAGCAAATCAGCTTTGGCCATTAGAAATGGAATGTGGTGTCAAGCCAAGCAGCAGCCCCCACCCTCAGCCCCAGTGAGCTCCTAATGATTTTCAGGAGGTGTGAGGGCAGGCAACGCAGCTTCCCTCATTAATACAAGACCGCATGGCACTAAAGTCTCTTTCAGCATACAGATTATTTTATCTGCAACACTACCCTAATCAAAAACTCTGCAAGAGGAGATTAGGAAAATTAACTGGCAGCATTAAGATAAGAGATGGCATGGGAGCCAGGAAGGAAGTTAAACTAACGAGACAATGGGGACTTGACACCCACCTCAAATTCTGGATTAAAACATCTCGCTGGTAAGGGCTTTGGGGGTCGTTAGCAGCCACATATTTCCTTCAGCTAATCACAATGACAACCATGGCTCCGGAGCCACCCAGTCCCCTAATTCAGGTCAGCCTAGAGACACTGGAAGCTTTTAGTGAGGTCAGAGTTTGGAGGTCAGGTCTCCAGTTTGCAGGAGCCTCTGTGAAACCTTTGAGCCAGGGTGATAAGGGGAGGTTCCGGAGAAGGGAAACGAACAGGCTCATTTGGAGGTGAGCCAGACAGGAAGCAGAAGGAATGCTGTAGCAACCAAGGAGGCAGGTGGGGCCCATGTGGAAAACACAAGCCAGCTCCAGGTCACTCTAGATTCACCACGAGCAAGAACCTGACAGGGCAGGGCAGAGGTGTGCTGACAAAAGGTATGACCATTTTGCCAGTGAAACCTAATTAAAATGTAGATGGCAATTGCCATGTAAGAACATTGTCCAGAGGAAGTCTCATACTGAACGTTTTAAAGACAAGATTTGTGAATCTTCCATTCTAGGTTATTAAAGCCTTATTAATTCACTAGCCCTTTTATAGCTCCACCTCTATATAAACACAGATGGCTCCAGCTAAGGGATACTGTACTCCTTCAGAGTACTGGAATTCCTAGCTTGAGTGGTTTTTTGTTTTGTTTTAAGAGATAACTCTGAAAGTCTGAAGAGGGCCACAGTGTAGTTTCATTCTGGGTCCCCTTAATTCAGTCCATTCTCCCCATGTCCTGTTCACCCTTCCCTCACACCTTGCACTTTTCTCAAGATGGCTCTTTCGGTAAGTCTGTTCCTGACCTTTAAAATAGACAACTGAAGTATTGTTGTAAGGTAAATCTGTCATGTGAAAACAGAGAAGCCACATTTTGAGAGATCGAATCAGCAGTCTTTATTGGAAAGCCCGCGACTGAAGGTAAATTCTTATCTCAAAGGCCTGCAGCCCCTCGACTATACTTAACACTGTCAGAAAACTGAACCTTGAGAGCAGGAGAGGAAAGAAAGAGCAGAAAAACAATAACAACAAACCAGATTAACCCCAATGGAGAGCTGAAGTAGGATGCCATGGTGACCAGACAGGAGACCCGAGACCAGGTCCAAGAGACAGGAGACAAGGGAACACAATAGTGCCTGAGCTGGTCCAGGCCTAAATAAGGCCAGGTGTAGGGGGCAGGGTCACAGGAAACTGGAGAATCTCTTGAGTTCAAGGCACAGGAATGACAGGTTCAGTAACTTAACAGCCAAGTCCCTGCCCTTTCCTCTAGGAATTCAGGCACGCCCACCACCTGGGAGTTGGGACTTCACCTTCCTCCACCATGAAGACAAGACAGCACCAGTTAAACCCAATCCCCTCTACACCACATGACCAAGATGGCCCCAGCTAGATCCAGCCTCCCTATTTCAGTATCAACATAAAAGACTCCTCCTGCTGTGGGCATGAAGATGCCCTCTGTTGACTTGCACTCTCAGAACACTGCTCAGACTGCAGCTTAGATGGTTCCAGCAAGTGCAGCTCCAGGGGTTGATTTTATCTAAAGAATCAACTTCCTCCTTCTAACCAAGGAGTAACAGTCAAATGATTGGAAAAAAGAAAAACAAAGTAGAAGAATCCAACTAAAACCCAGGAGATGAACACCTCTGCGAGCCCAGAGTATCCTAAGATCCCCTTTTCCTGAGATCCTCAACCAGCTGGGTGACTCAGAGATTATGAGGAGCATGGCAGCAACACAGGCTGGTCAATCAGGATGGGGGAGGGGATGTAGGAAGGAATAGGCAATGCTTAAGGTCAAACTGCTGAGGAGACCAGGAGGCAAAGCCCCCTGAGGAAGATTGCCCAGAGCCTGATGTCCACAGCTCCCCGGGCTGGGTCTAACTGGGTAGTCATTACCAGCCCACATTACTGCCTGGAAGGCTCAGGCCCTGCCTGAAACAAAAAGAGTTGAGCTCTTTCTATACTTAGAAAAGTATTCCATGGTCCTCTTCTGCTTCCCTTTCCTTTGCTGTCCCTCTTCCACAGTCCAGTGGGGCAGGATTTTGGGGCCCAAATCCCTGGGAGGGGCAAAAGAGGGGAAAGTGGGAAGGGGTATGGAAGAAGCTCCCCTTTGGTGACGCCTTGGTAACCAACCACACACCACTCCATACCCTTCATAGACTTGGGTACTACAAGGCCATGGAGCAGGGCACAGAAAGGAGGTAGAGGAAAAGATATTCGCAAGATTGTCCAACGTTGGCTTCTGCACACTTGCTTGTTTTGATACAGTATTCATCTGAATTTCAGAGTGTTGGGTAATAATATACTTGGCAACTTTCTAGAGAATTACTAATAGGACCAGAGACAAAGAGAATTAAAAAATTAGAAAACTCTATTCCCAGTATTAAGGAAATGGCTAAATACCACCACAGCCTAAGATATATAGGATATATAGGATCTGTTGATATATAGAAGAGCTTTCAACTGAAAAGAGAAGAAATCAGGAAAGAAACTATATATTCAGTAAGACAAATGATGGTGAAGAAAAAGAAGTGCCTAACAACAGAAAGGAAATGTGCCAAAATGCAAATAGCATTTTTGTGCCTGATTGGTGAGGTCTAGGATGGATCTTTCCCTTTCCCCATAGGCTTTGTCTTTTTCTTCTCTTTGTGTAAAACAAATTTAAATTTTATGAAAACTTCCCTAGCCGGTACAGCTTAGTCAATCAGTGAAACCTGGGAGGAGAAAAGCTTTCATGTATTAAAAAAAAAAAATAGCCCTCAAAACAAAAGTAAACACAAAGCAACTAGGCACTTTGCCAGTGTCACTGAATAGCGCTTTCATGTGCCCACTGCCGGCCTCAAGAAACAGAGGCATCAACAAGGAGAGGCTGTCCATTTTCTTCAACACTGACAGCCAACTGCACACAGAAATCAGCATACACAACTTGCTAGGGATTGCCAGCTCAAGATCACTTAGGTAGAGAGATGCCATTGGTCTGTGAAAGGCTACTCCAACCATAAGAAGAGAAAGAAATTAGTAGTGCCAAGGATTGCCAAAACCAAAGGCTAAGTTTTCAACATCACTCAAACAGTTGACTAATTTATAAATAAAATCTACTTTCCAGCTGTCCTGGAAACCAGACTGCTAATTTATTTTTACTTTTGTAACCTGCAGCAATTTCATTGTCTCCATTGTGGCAGGAGTGTTGCTCTCACAACCTAAGGTTTCACACGCCCTCTGCCTCCTTTTCCTCCACAGTGATGTGCACAGGAAGTCCAAGGCCCGGAGGAAACCTGCTCCACCTTTCCTCAGGGCTGGGGGTCAGCCCCAGCCCTCTCCTACCCCCCAACCCAAACAGAGGCAGGGAAAGACTGAGACCAGAGGGGATTGTAAACTGCTCCAAGCAAAAGACTGATTGGCAGTGGAGGAAGGAAAAAGAGAATTTAACTTAACAATCATGAGCACCCGAAGTCTGAGACAACCACGTAGATCAGTTATGCAGCTTCAAGCTCCCCAGCTGCATTTCCCTCATTCCAAGCTGAAGACCTGGACAGGAAGCACGCATCAGACACTCAAAGAGGACGGTCAAACAGGATTAAACACAGGATGTGCACTGCTTAGCACTACATCCTTGTCCCCGGGGGGCATCGCCTGAAGCTAGGGTCCCTGAAGACAAGAACTATTTCATCCCAGACATCCAAGGAAACACCAAGAAATCCTATTTGGGGGGGGGGATTAATCCCTTTAAGCAAAGATATGAAAATATGAGGATTTCATCTTGTTTTTCCTTCACCTAAACCACCAGTTTTCCCTAGGAACTGAACTTTTAATTCGAGTTCTTAACACACTAGAAATGTGAATAGAAAGGCACTGAATAAAGTTAAACAGGGCAACTCTGGACAGGCAAAATCAATTCCAGGTCTGACCCAAACTGTCCTAGACATGTGTAATATCGAAAACACTTTCATTTAGAACTTTACTTCCTTAGGCATACTAGTTTTTGTTTGTTTCTCCCCCAAATAATCAAGGGGAAGACAGTCAACCTTTAAAAGTCCCATTCTACTGAGACTCCTGCCAATCACCCAGCTTTCCAAAGCTCTAAGTCAGAGTGACTAAAAGAAAGACAGGGTTGGTAAAGACAACCTATTATGACGAAAGTGCCCTAGGCTAGCCGGGCAGCTTCAGTGCAATGACGCTGAGGCTCTGGAATGTCAAACAGGGATCCATGCTATCCACGGTACACCTTATTTAACCCTCCCAGGAATCTGTGAGGTAGAAAGTTTAGCCCATTGTATAAATGCACAAACCAGGCTAACGGCATAAAAGAAGATATGAGCGTAAGCCTAACAAAGTTCAAAACCATACCCTTTCTAGTCACACCAAACAGCCTCTTTAGCCCTGGAAAATCTGTAGCCAGCTAGCTGCCCTGGGAAAGCAATTGGTGAAGGAGAGGGAAGAAGAATCAAGCAGCCTGGGAGGACAAAGTAGGAAGGCAGGCAGGCAGGAAGGCAGGCACGAACCCTTCCCTCTTAGGGGCTGAGGCTGTAAGCCATCCTGAGAGAGAGAGAGGCAGGCCCCACATATCTCTGGGGATGAGTTTCAGGAAGGCCACCTGTCCACTGGGACAAGCCACATTCTCCTTATTAGTCCTTATTAGCTTTTTTTTTTGGGGGGGGGGGGGAGGCGGTCAGTCGTGGGTCTTGGACTCTGGGCCTGGGTGCTATGCCTACGCTCTACAACTCAAGGCTAGCGCTTTACCACTTGAGCCACAGTGCCACTTCCAGTTTTCTGTGGTTAATTGGAGAAAAGAGTTTCACAGATATTCTTGCCCGGGCTGGCTTTGAACTGTGAAATCCTCAGATCTCAGCCTCCTGAGATTACAGGATTACAGACATGAACCACCGGCGCCCGGCCCTTATTAGCTTTTGAATTGCCAATCATAAAGGTATATTTTGGTGACTCTCTTACCCCTGCTTTCCTTCTCACTGGACTGCATGGCAAGGAGTAGACAAAATTTGGCCCTACTTACATACCCTAACACCCCCATAAAAGAGAACATTTTAAGATGAAAATTCTGTTAAAATCAGAAATCATGACCACACACCCCAAACTCATAATAGAAAGAAAAAAAAAATGTGTACACTAAGCAATTGAAAAATTATTCCAGGAGTGAACAAATGCAAACTGTTTCTTGAGTATACCTTTTATGAAATAAACTTGTTCCCCAAATGCATGAAGTGGACTAAAGTGCATTTCTGAGAGCACTGTTTTAAAAACAAAAACAAGTCTTTCACGTGTTCAGTGCAGAGGAAGGGTAGATGGCAGTTGGCTACTTTCTCTTCCCGCAGCCCTATTTCCTCCAGACCAGCCCCTGCACCTCTGTGGCTCTCTAACCAGTGACAAGCTTTCTACACTTTTCCTTGTAGCTGGACTATTCTATTCTCAGATACCTTGGCTCCCGTTTTCTTGCTTTTCTTCCCCTCCACTTCTTAATTTTATGGACCACCCACAAACCAATTTTGCAGATTCCACCAACACACACTATTTTTCCTACTGCTCAGTAAATAAACCGATTTTGCCTTCTGACAAATATTTGTTCAGCACATGGGTGCAACTGTGACCAGAGCACAGGTTCTGTCCTGAAGGGCTCATATGGGACACTAAGAGAGGAAGCTAATGACAAGCAATACTGATGGCAGATAACAGGAGAGGGTCCATCTCGGCAAAGGGGAGGTATCTAGCTAGAAACTGCTCTATAGCTTCCTCTGTAACAGACATTGTCTGTTTCTTCATCAAATGTGTTATCCAGAGCACATAACAGCAAAGAATGAAGTAGCCGGAGAGCCTACTGGGGGATTCTAAGAACAGAAAACACAGCTCAAACAAGCTAATTTTAGACAAAGAGAAAACATTTAGCAAGCCGCTAATGGGTATTTTTAGAGTATGTTTTAGTTAGCCACTCTGCATGCAATAGTTCAGAAGAAAGTAAGAAAGAAATGAAACACAGAGAGAAAACTATTTCAAATCTATACGTTGGGAGGATAGCCTAGTGGTATGCTCAAGGCCCTAGATTGCATCTTCAAAAAAAAAAATTACAGCAAATAAAAATGGCTTTCCTTCTACATGCCTCATTTCCTTTATCCTAAAATAGAATAAACAATCAGCATTCCATAACTAAGTCCATTCTATGCCAAACACTGTAAGTATTTTCTTAGTACTTGGGGAAGAAAGTTGACTTACAGCTGGTATTTCTTGCTGCCTATCTTGAAAACCATTGAACAGTATAAAACACATATGAGCAATAGGCAATAAATTAAGCACACATCAGCACATTTTCTGTCCCTTCATAACTCTGCTTAAAAGGGGGCTTTAACAACCTATCGTAATCAAAGAGCAAGCCCAAGTCTCTACCCTGGGCCTCTTAAAACTTCTCCAAATGGCTTGGTTGGAAGCCAAACCAAATTCCAGGGTTTGAGATGGGGTGTTCCACCAAGTTGGTTTTTTTCAGTTTTGCTAAGCATGATGGCACCTGTTGTTTTCTGCAAAAATAGACCAGCTGTGGAGATTGAGTGGGATTGCCCAGCGCCCTGCTATTCCTTCTGCAGAACTATTACTCATTTCTCTGCCAGTGCCCACCAGACCAGTCAGCAAGGATACCACAGACTACTTCTTAATAGGTCTTGCTACTACACTAGTTGTACAAATCATGTTTTCTTCCCACTTATTCACAGAGACTAAGGAGTACCTCAAGCTATGCAAAGGGCTTTGGTAAGATTAAAAGCAGATCGTGGACTATGGGCATAGCTCAGTGATAGAATGCTTGTCTAGCAAGTACTGAGCCCTGGCTTCCATCCAAGCCCTAGAAGAGCTCAGACTAGGGAAAGAGAAAGAAGAGACAAGGTAACAGAGTTGACTTCTTTGGAATGACCCCTCCACCTTTCTAGACTTAGTGCTTGTGTTACTACATGAGGAAAGATGTGAATTTAATTCCACTTCTGGGTAAGAAGGAAGCCTTATTTTTGCTTCTATTTCTTGTGTGGCCAAGTACTAGAGCTCACATGCAGAGCCTTGTGTTCTTGTTAGGCCTTTTTACTTATGGCTGGTGTTTAACCACTTGAGCCACATGTCCATTTCTGGATTTTTGCTGGTTAATTGGAAATAAAAATCTCAAGGTTTTGTCTGCCTAGGCTGACTCCTAACTATGATCCTCAGATCTCAGCCTCCTGAGTAGCTAAGATTACAGGCGTGAGACACCAGCACCCAGGATAGCTTTTTTTTTCTTTCCTTCGGTCATGGGGCTTGAACTCTGGGCCTGGACACTGTCCCTCAGGCTCTTTAGCTCAAGGCTAGCGCTCCACCACTTGAGCCGCAAGTGCCACTTCCGGTTTTCTGGTGGCTTATTGGAGATAAGTGTCTCACAGCCTTTTCTGCCTGGGCTGGCTTGGAACCATGATCCTCAGATCTCAGCCTCATGAGTAGCTAGGATTACAGGTGTGAGCCACCAACACCTGGCTGCTATTTTTTTTAATCCAATAACTTTCCTTGACTTTCAAAGGTAAAAACGAAGCATAAATACAATGGTAATTTAAATTTCATATTTCCACATAGCTGGAAATAAGAATACTGAGTGTCAGTTAGGATGGCTATAAATGAGAAATCAGATGCTGGAGGGGATGTGGCAAAAGGGAACCCTACTGCATTGTTGGTGGGAGTGTAAACTTGTTCAACCACTTTGGAAAGCAGTATGGAGGTTCCTCAAAAGACTACGCATAGAGCTCCCCTATGACTCAGCAATCCCACTTTTGGGCATTTACCCAAAGGATCATAAACAAGGCCATACTAAAGCTACCAGCACAATTATGTTTACTGCAACATTATTCATCATAGCTAAGACATGGAAACAATCCAGACATCCCTCAGTAGATGAATGGATCAAGAAAATGTGGTATATATATCTAATGGCATTCTATGCCTCCATCAGAAAGAATGACATTGCCCCATTTGTTAGGAAATGGAAAGACTTGGGAAAAAATCCTATTAAGTGAAATAAGCCAAGCCCAAAGAAACATAGGTCCCATGGTTTCCCTTATTTGCAAAAACTAGTTTATGTCTAGGACAAGCAGAAAAGGTCAAAAGCTATGTACATATGGCCATATAAGATGATGCTAAGGGAAATAAACTCCAAGATAGGGACACAAGTGTTCTTATCTTTCTTGCTGTTGTTTTTAATGTACTTATAATGAACTGTGTGATTTTTTTTTGTTTCTTTTGTATGTTCTTCCCCCATGGTATAACCCCTGTTTTTACTGTATTTGATTCTGGTGCTCTGCATCTTATATATTTATTTTTCTAATTTGGGGAGAAGGGAAATTAAAAAAATGCTGAAATAAGGATATAGGTTGATCCATTGTAACAATGAGATGTACAAGACACTATGTTGAAAATGAACTTTACAGCTTGTGGGGGAAGAAGTTGGGGAGATGGGGAGGAAAAGGATGATAGGGGAAAAACAAAGGAGGAGGTAACAATGCTTGATAGGAAGTGTACTCATTACCTTACTCATGTAATTCTAACCCCTTTATACAGTATCTTTACAATAAAAATATATATTAAAAAAAGAATACTGGGTATTCTGAAGAATATAAATTGCAAGGTGGTTCACCAAAAGTTTCCAGCTCCCTGAACATCAAGAATCCTGAGGGGGAGAGGGGAATGAGAGACAGACAGACAGACAGACAGATGGACAGACACTGTGGTACAAATCATCAGAACCTTCTCAGGCCTGCCCAGGGTATCTTCTGACTAAATGCCCTGTTGAGATTTCTTGATTATTTCTTTCCCTATGGACAGAGATAGGCTGGATCCTCAATCCTGTCGAAACTAAAAATCATCAGCAATAATCTAGTTAGTTCCCTTTCTCTATGTACATTTTCACAGCCCCATGTTTTGAGAATATTTCTTCCTTTTACCTAATGGATCACTGGGTAATAATACAAGAAGGGCTGTCTGTACATAGATCTGTGTCTTCTGCCTGATAACCCATTCCTCCAGGGTGGACCCAGGGGCAGAAGAGGGCAAAAGATGGGAAATTTGGAAGAAGGCCAGTGTGGAAGATTGCGGGGATTGGGAGTCAACTTGATGTGCATGCTCCAACTCTGGCACTTACGTAATATCTGCTTCTAGCACTGGTTACTTTTTTCCAAGAAAGTGGCCTCTCCTGTTGTTATTTAAAGCTCTGAGTTCTATTACAAAGATATAATACAGTTAACACATAAGACAGGTAAAATTTATTGCATGCTTGACACTATTCTAAGCATTCTACTACTCTACTCTTCATGTATATCGAGGGACCACACATAAAATTCCCCCTCCAGCTCTAAGTCCTGTGGGTGGGGCTCTCATTACGAAGCAGACTAGGTCTAGAACCTACCAGGCTAGACCATTTCAACACCAGAGTGAGGTCTGGTCTCTAGCCAGGGCTTAAAGACACATTTCACATAAAAATAACACTCAATATTCTCTCTTCAACGCACACACACACACACACACACACACACACACACACTTTACTATCTGTCCCTTGACACCACTATCTACGCTATACCCCAGCTCCAGCCCCTCAGGCATTCACCTTATTAACTGGGTGCCTCCACAGGAATCACAGCTCCACAGTGGCAGAGATTTTGATCTGCTTTGGACGCCAAACCTCCAAGCAAGGCCTGCCACACAATTGGTACTCAGTAAAATAATTTCATTTCTTTTTTTCATTCCTTCTCAATAAACAAATCTGAAAGAAAGGAACAAATGGGCTTTTGTGGGCATTGCAACCCTGGAAAGAATTCTTTCTGAGCACCTGCAAGGCACCAAGTAAATCAGGAATTACCATCTAAACATGAGCAACATGAACTGAACTTGCCCACAAGGCCAGGCCTCATTCCCTCTACAAAACACTTGCTGTAGAAGCCCCAGACACAAAACACAAGCCATAGAAACAGATGTCACAGGTAAGGGCAATCTACTAACACAACACAGGAGACAGAGGGGCAAGAAGGCTTGGGGACACCTCCCAGAGAGGAAGAAGCAGAGAGCTGCTAAGGGCAAGATAAGAGCAGGTTAGCTGGGCCCCAGCATGCTCACACCTCAAGAGCAAAACCAACAGTTGTCCCAAAAGAATGATTTTTCGGGGCTGGGAAGGTGGCTCAGTGGTAGAGCGCTTGCCTTGCATGTCTGAGGCCCTGGGTTCGTTTCCTCAGCATCACATAAGCAAAAAGAAAAAAAGCTGGAAGTGGTGCTGTGGCACAAGTGGTAGAGCGCTAGCCTTGAGCTGAAGAGCTGAGGGACAGTGCCCAGGCCCAGAGTTCAGGCCCCACGACCAGACCGCCCCCCCAAAAAAATGAATGACTTTTCACAAATTTCTACCTAGAGTAGATATTATCTTAGTTATTGGAAAAATATTAAAAAGAAATTTCCCTAGGTACTATATACTTTTTTCCTTCAAGGTTTTGTGACTTTCTCTTTAAAGATCAAGAAATTAGAATGTGTGAGCAGATAGTAACCTTCCTTATGAAACCTAAAGCAGTATTTTAGGTCTTTTCACAGCTTAGGCCAATATAAACTCCTTGGTTCCCACAACTGAAAGAGCTGATCTTTAATAATTTCCTTTAAAGTATCAGTTTCAATTGTTCTGAATGTAGCTGCTCATTGTCATGGAATTAAGAGCAGGTAGAAGGCCAGTATTGTTTTTAACTAATTATTGTCTAGCTTTCCTTTTCTTGGAAACATAAATGATTTGTTTCCAGAAACATTATGGTAATAATTCTTAGTGTTTTGACTTTTCCTTTCAAATTCTGCTTATTTTAATAGCTGCAATCCCTAACCCCCAACAAAATGGCCAACTGACACTTTTTGTTGTAAAATTTGCGAACTTCAAACCAAAAAGAAGATAGTTAAAAACAAAACAACAACAAACTCTCTCAGCTCACAGTCACCTCAGGACACAACGTGAGAGCTAGAAACACAGCTCTTTCAAACCTGTCCAGTTTGTTTGACTTTTTCATTTGCAAGAGAACAACTACAGTCCAAGTTTCACTTGGAAGGAAACTAGTCTTATCAGGAAATTATCTCAACATGTTCCAAAAATATAACATCCTCCCCCATTTCACCTTTCAGTATACCTCTCACCTCCTCCCATGACCCTCAGTAAAGAATTGGTTTAACAGATGAAGAGACATCTCTCTAAAAGCATTCATGGGACTATGGTGCTTGAGACTTGAGTCTCCAGCCTCTTGATCACTGACTGCGCTGGGTTTTCCCTCTCCACAGTCACCACTTATCCTGAAGCACCAACTTTCTGCTTTAAACATTGCTCTATTAATCTGGTTTATGTTTGTATTCTGGGCTCCTCCAGGCCTTGCAGATCAATTCCCTAAGGACGTGGCTGTACTATTCTCACCTGTGGCCTCGGCTGTGTAGTGAGGCACACAGTTCCTCTAGGTACCCAGGAGAGTTTCTGCTTCATGAGGAATTTTTCGAGGGTCAAAAGACATGTCTTGTTCTTCTAGACACATTCTGTCTTTTAAACAATCATGCTCATGGTTAGCATTTTGCCTACTTGCTGCCCTTCCTCTTATAAATGAAGTCTCCATACCTCAAGGTCAATTGCTCAAATATTGCCCAAATAATGCCACTTGCACTTCTGATGCAACATGGCATCTTTTATTTTTATAAGTAAATGTACTTTTCATAACCTCTTGTGATTACAAAGGCCTCGGGGAGTACTTTTATCCTGCCCCAGTGCCAAGGTACTTCGCTTCTGAAATACAAGAGACACTCCATAAGGGACTAACAGGCCAAAAATGAAGGTAGTCCAGGTGCTACCTCACTGAGAATCCTTGTCATTCCTGACATACCAGAGGCTGCGAGAGGCAGGGCCACCAAAAACAGTAGAGACAGAGATGGTGCTCAGTGGTGAAGTGCGTGCCTAGCATGTAAGAGGCTAGGGGTTTGATCCCCAAAAACAGAAGGGGGGGAAAAAAGCAGAAAATCCAAACATTCTGAAGTCCCATCCTCTTTTCTTCTAGGTGGTTTTACCCTTACATTTAAAAAATAATTCTTTTATTGTGATAAATATATATATATATATCATAAACCTTTCTATTTGAGCCATTTTACGTGTACTTTCTGTGACACTAAGTATAGTCCCTCTCGTGTAACTGTTGTCACAATCCTTCTCCAGAACTTTTCATCCTCTCTTACTGAATCTGTTCTCGTTAACCACTAACTCCTAAATAGTTAATAAGTTGTTAATAAGGCAAGTTCCATAATTGCCTTTCTAGTCTCTCTCTCGAGATCCACTAATTTAGTTACCTGATCGTAAGGAGAATCACACAATATTGGTCATTTGTGAATGCTTATTTCACACAGAATAGTAACCTTAAGGTCCACTATGTGGCTGCATTTGTCAGAATTTTACTCTTTCTTCAGATGACCATTTGGTTGATAGCCTAGAATAGGCCAAAATTAAGGGATTCAAATGAGGAAATCCTGGATTTTTCCATCAAGTGAGCAGGACAGCCCATTTCCCCTGGTCAGTTTGTGCCTGAGTAGGCCTTGGGCCCGGTGTGATTTTTCTTATCTCTGAGCTGAAGGCTGTGCAAACAACTTTCACTGCACAAATTTGAGGTCACTCAACATTTTCCCAAATCAGAAGATAAGAGTGTTGGCTGCTCCTGGGTCTTTCAAAGTGTGTTTAGAAGATCAGGAGGATGGAAAATTCAAGTGAGGAATCACATCAATATTGAAATCTAGTCAACACTGCAAATTCATTCAAAAGATTCAAAGGAATTATAGGATATAATTCATATACCGTAAGGTATCACATTTTAGAGTACAATTTCATGGTTTTAGCAGATTCACAAAATTGGATAAGCATTACCCTGATCTCAGTTTACAATATTTTCATCAAGCCACAAAGCAACCCTAAGCCCTTTAGGCATCACAACCTACTCTTTTCCATTAATACGATCTTAAACTTCTACTCTAGCTCATAAATACACTTACAGTCTTCTTTATCTCCCACAAGACTTAGCAAGCACTTGAAAGTCCAATAGTTGTCCATATATATCATAAGTAACCTCAATAAACAATTCTTTCCAGTGAATACCATGTTCAGAAATTCTGTTACAGTCATATGACAACAATTTGGTTTTAATTTTTTCAAGTGACATTTTGAAAAAATATTGTTATGTTCCTAAAACTGCAATGTTTTTAGTTTGGGTTCTCCTTTTCTGTAATTAAAAAATATATAAGAATCATAGTGGCTCTGATGCATTTCAGAAGAAGGCTCCTCTTTGGACACCAGACACTCTGCTGTGTGTGGGTAGGCTAGGTCTACATGCTGGCTCTGTGTAGTCTCTCACCTCTCTCCCATCACAAACTATACATCCAAGCAATTCCTACTTTACTAAACAAAATGTGATGCTGCAGCCTCTTTTCGGGGGGAAAAAAAGCATATCAAATAAATAGGACACCACAAACCTTTAATTAAAAAGTTAAATCAACTACTTCTAATCACAAAGAGCTTAAAGAGTAATAAAAACCTGTGAGCATCATGTTGATGTGAAAACCTCTACAGGTTTACACCGGTATCACTCAGAAGAAAGCCTGAGCATCATCTATAAACCAGTTTGAATGAAAGACCTCAGATCACTCTCACTTACATGAGAGAGGTGTGGCTGGGATAGTTCCCGCTGGCAAGTAAATCCTAGCATGGAAGTTTTGGGGTCACATTCACATGGCAAAGAAAGAAAGTTAAGTACTGGTTAGTTAGCTCATCCTAGCTACTGAGGCTGATATATGAAGATCAAGGGTTAAAGGCAGCCAGAGCTGACAATTCAAGAGGCTCCTATCTCCAATTAATCAACAAAAAGTCAGAAGTGGAGTTGTGGTTCAAGTGGTAGTGAGAGTCATGAGTGAAAAGGCCATACAGAAAGCACAGGGCCCTGAGTTCAAGTTTCAATACCAGCATGCACTTGTACACACGCGCACACACAAAGAACAAAGTAGAAAATGACACAATCACTTAGAGATTAGAGAAGGTAGCATTGTCAGTGAATTGTTCTAAGTAGAACAGTTTTCATGAAAACTCAGGCTAACTCTTCACAAGATTATGATGCCCAAATAGAAATAACTCTTCCCAGTGTTTTCAGTTGAACTTTAATCAGAATTAAAGTGGAAAGAACTGGCTGTTGATACGAAAGCAACATTATCTTTTCTCAAAATGAACTTGCTCCGATCACTGGAGGAGATGCACTTACAACAGCCCTCCATCAACCTGGTGACGTGTGAGGGTCCACCTGCAAGCTGGGCCACAGTCAGCATCCGGCTTGGTAGATATGCTTCGAGTTGGCTGCTCACGATATGATGATGGGACTGGGGATAGAAGTCCATTGCAGAGAACTTGCCAAATGTGCAACACACACATCGATGCCATGACGCATTTATTTGCAGGGGAAAAAAAAACCTTCACATGTTGGTAGTGTAACTCCCAGTATCTCTGAATCTAAATGATTAATTGGGGTCAAGTTTAAATGAGCATTAGAGTGCGCCTTACCCAATCTGTTCTTATAAGAAGGGGAAGTTAGAGTATAGACAGAGAGAAGCTCACCTACAAACCAGAACAGAGGCCTGGAACACATCTTGTCCTCACAACTGAGAAGCAAGCAACCTCAATAACATCTTGAACTCATTTTCTCAGTAAACTCCAGAACCACGGTAAACTTCTATTGTTTAAGTGTCTCCATTTGTGTACTGTGCTCTGGTAGACCCAGCAGGACAATGTGAATACCAAGACTTTAAGTCTAAAATTAAGTATCAAATGATAGTCCAAATTACACACTGAAAACAGTCAAACTTTCCAAGTTCCACATATTTAAGAAATAATGAGTGTGATTACTGGGGTGGCAATGACATAATTCCATGTTGAGAGAACAGGGAACAAGTTTTCTCTCCTAGAAAGCAAGATGAAGCAAAATAAAGACCCAAACAAAGGCACTGGTTGGAAGAGTAAGGCCTCATTCATCTCCACATCTGACATTCCCAGTTGGGGGTGGGAAGAGTGGTACCCACAAATAAATTAACTTATCTATCTCCTCTACAAATCAGTCTTGGATGGATAAAACAAAACATTGGGCACGGGTCATGTGCAATGTACTGTGCTGCTGCACAAACTGTGAAAGGACCATTAATTTTTTAATGGCCTGTGTTTTTAAGTAAGCCACATGTCTAATTCTACACAGTACAGTATCTAGGTCTGCGGAGTAGCTCAGCAATAACATGTATTCTAAAGCCAAAAGCAAAAAGGCATGTAACAAGTCAATGTTAGTGGCAGTAGACATAAAATCCAAGACCTGATCATACAATGCCATGTATACAAAGGATAGGTTTGCAGATAGAGTACGTTAAAGTAAATATCTGTCCTGGGGCTTTCCAGTAAGTGGTATGACACAAGAATCA
Organism: Dipodomys ordii; assembly: GCF_000151885.1. Classification (NCBI taxonomy): domain Eukaryota; kingdom Metazoa; phylum Chordata; class Mammalia; order Rodentia; family Heteromyidae; genus Dipodomys; species Dipodomys ordii. The sequence goes on along the minus strand of NW_012267219.1, from coordinate 7,285,738 downwards.
ATATGAAACTTCGAATACAGCTAATCTAGTGACACTTTTTTTTTCCTTGGCAGTACTGAGATTGGGTGCTATATTTGCCAGGAATGGGCTCTACCACTTGAACTATGCCTCTGCCTTTTTGCTTTCATTCTTTTTCAAATAAGGTCTTGCTCTTTGCTCAGGCCAGTCTGGACCATGATCCCTCTGTTTACACTTCCCATTTAGCTGGGATAACACAAACTCCTGCTCAACTTTCATTAGTTATCATTAACTTTTTACCCAAGCAGATCTCAAACCAATCTCTGCCTCCTGAACAGCTAGGATTACAAGTATGATCCACCTTACCTGGCTAAAACCATTCTTTAAGGTACAAAAACTTCTTAATAAATTATCTCCTGAGGTGGTGGGAATGGGGTGGGGGAAGGGGGAGAGATGGGAAGGGGAAACAAAGGAGGAGGCAACAATGCTTGATAAGAAATGTACTCATTACCTTGCCCATGTAATTATAACCCCTCTATATGGTATTTTCAAATAAAAAAGAAAGAAAAGACATTAAAAAATTATACAGTGGACCACCTGACCACCTGAAAAAAAATTATCTCCTGACATTAAAGAGAGAAAGAGAGAGAGAGAAAAAAACAGTTATTACTTTGGCATGCTGAGTGTGGCAATGAGTCAGGTTTTGGTGAGCTGTTTGCTTGGGCTTTATCAGTAAGGTCATCTCTGAGCATAGTCCAGGAGTGCTGGCAGGGCTGGGGAGTCCCACTGCTTCCTCTCCTGCAGCCAGGACTTGAGCCAATTTGTTTATCAAATCGGCAAACAACCTGGGAGAGCCAGGCGCAAAAGACAGAACAAATCCTCCATGCAATTAAAGGTTTAAGGTCTCCACTTTGAGTTCCCCTAAATCCCCCAATACACACACACACAAATTTCGAAGTGCATTACCTGTGTAACAAGAGAAGAATAAAACGTTCTAATCCGGGCTGGGTATGTGGCTTAGTGGTAGAGTGCTTGCCTAGCATGCATGAAGCCCTAGGTTTGATTCTTCAGTACCACATAAACAGAAAAAGCTGGAAGTGGTGCTGTGGCTCAAGTGGTAGAGTGCTAGCCTTGAGCAAAAGAAGCTCAGGGACAGTGCCCAGGCCCTGAGT
>NW_012267219.1:7255381-7284343 GCF_000151885.1 Dipodomys ordii | reverse complement strand
AAGCCAGGACTAGCAAAAAAAAAATTAAATATATTTATGTATACACACACACACACACACACACACACACATATATATATGTGTGTGTGTGTGTGTGTGTACGCGCACACACACACACACACACATACATATATAATGGGGATAAAGTCATTTAAAAAAAAGGTTCTACTCTGATTTAATGTTGGCCAAAATGCTTGAATTTAGCCTGTGCCAGTGGCTCGTGCCTGTAATCCGAGCTACTCAGGAGGCTAAGATCTGAGGATCACGGTTCAAAGCCAGCCTGGGCAGGAAAGGCCATGAAACTCTTCTCTCCAATAAACCACCAGAAAACTGGAAGTGGCACTTGGCTTAAGTGGTAGAGCTCTAGCCTTGAGCTGAAGTACAGCAGCCAGGCCCAGAGTTCAAGCCCTACGACCAATTAAAAAAAAAAAAAAAGCCTGAATTTTAGAGCATTTTCTCTCTACCAGCCTCTTGACCTTTGCATGCTACCACAGAACTGCCAGAGAAAAGGCTCAGGAAGAAGCCAAGAGGCTTTTCTCCTCCTGTTTTGTGAGTCTCCCTATGTAGCCCAGGCTGGCATTAACAGACAACTCTCCTACCTCAGCCTCCTAAAAGCTGCGATTACACAGGTGAGCTACAAACCCAGATTCCAAGTTGGGTTGTTTTTTTTTTATTTTTTACTTTTATTTGTAATTTAATTTTTTAAGTTAATCAAATTTAATTTTTAAAATTAAACTTTTTAAATATTTTTATGCATTAAAGTACAAGGGGATTTCATTGTGATAATTCCAAGTTCACTCCTATTAGAGTCACTTAGCCCTCCCTCCCACCTCCTTCCTTTTTTCAAAGTGTTTGGTGGGTTTCGTTATCCAAAGTGCTTTAGAAATCTAGTGACTGGCCAGGTATGGCAGAGCATGCCTGTAGTCTCAGCGACTTGGGAAGCTGATGCAGGAGATAAGCCCAAATTCAAGACCAGCCTGAGCAATAGTAAGACTCCATTTCAAACAAACCAAATCCAGATGGCTGACAGGACCAGTCAGAAACCCCTGTGTGTTGGCCAGACAGGTTTCTAGAATGATTCTGACACACAGCCTTGGCTAACCCACTAACCTACAGCTCTACCCAGGAGCCTCTGCACACCCTCACAGAGTCTATAGCCAGTTTTATGACTCCCACATCTGTTTTCTCCCACACAGATCAACCTCCTGACCTCCAGTGGCACGGGGGCGTCTACTGCAAACCCTTGACAACCTCTCTACCTCTCTACATGCTGCCACTGCCCTGCACAATCTTTGCCAAGTAGGAAATAAGCAGCTCAAAGGCTGTGTGTGTGTGTGTGTGTGTGTGTGTGTGTGTGTGTGTGTGAAACAATGGTCTCCTTACAGGGTTGGGATTAAGGTGAACCTGCTTGCCAAGCTAATGCCTTCCAATATCCCACGCACCCATCCACGCAAGTACCTGAAGTATGAAGCAAAGATGCCACACTCACTGATCCCACATCCACTGCCAACACATCGGACATACAGCCACTTGTCAACTCGACAGAGCGTCTTCTTCCTACACAAATAAAGCTTCATCCTAGCAAAAGCCCAGCACTTCAGCAGGGCCTTTCCTCTGCACCTTCTGTGTCGTGGCTGGCCACATGTATTTCTAACCTTGACTGCTATGGAACAAGTCTCTTCAAGACTGAAGCTCTTTGGCCTGTTTTACCCTCTTCAAGGGCCTAAAAAACGATGGGGAAGGGTGGCATGTAGAGGGGCGGAACCGAACATAGGTGTCATGTATCTTTTTCCAGGACAGTGAGGAATTAAGGGTTAACTCAGTTAAAATACACACACACACACACACACACACCACTGAGTTAGTATATTATAAATATACAGAGGTTCTTAGAATTCTTGACAAACTGATAGTCCTAAAGAGAGAACCCAATTTTGTCCTTTGTAGTTAAGAGTTACACAAAAATTCCAGCCTCTGGGCTGGGAAGGTGGCTCAGTGGTAGAGCGCTTGCCTTGCATGCCTGAGGCCCTGGGTTCGATTCCTCAGCACCATATAAGCAAAAAGAAAAAAGCCGGAAGTGGCGCTGTGGCTCAAGTGGTAGAGCACTAGCCTTGAGCTGAAGAGCTGAGGGACAGCACCCAGGCCCAGAGTTCAGACCCCATGACTGGACCCAAAAAAAAAAAAATTCCAGCCTCTGTAGTTCATAGCTAGCTATATCTGAGCAAATGAAACCTCTCAAAGGCTTAGTTTCTGCATCTGTAAAACAATCTGCGAAGTCATCACTGAATTTCAATGAAAGTAAAGGTGGTGAGGGATATAAATCACTTAGCACAGAGCCTGACACAGAGGAAGCAATTGTGTGAGCGACTTTCTATCACTGTGTCAAATATCTAAAGGAAACAACTTATAAGATTTATTTTGGCTCATGGCTTCAGAGGTTGCAGTTAGTGACTGTTGGGCCCACTGCTGTAAGCCTATGGGGAGGTGGAACATCATCATGACACAGAGGGGACACAGAGGACCCAAGTTCCTCATGCCAGCCAGGAAACAGAGAGAGAAAGAGGAAGGGGCCCCAAAGCAGATATGCCCCACACAGCATCTCTACCTCCACACATCTCCCGCCCTCCCCCCCCACCAATGACCTAACACCTCCCAGCTGGGCCCTACCAACTCCTAAAACAGCGCCACACAGCTGGGTTGGTGGCTAACACCTATAATCCTAGCCACCCAAGGGATTGAGATCTGAGGACTAAAGTTCAGCCTGAGCAGTAAGATTCCTCAAGATTCCATCTCCAAAAATCCAGGCTAGAGGTCTGACTTAGGTAGTAAAGTTGTGGCCAAGAAAGTAAGGCCCTAAGTTCAAACCCTAGTACTGGCAATATACATATACTCACACAACGGAATACTACTCAGCAACATGAAGGAGCAACATGGTACAGCACTGACAACAGATGCCAGCTCTAAGAGTATATGCTGCACAATTTATACGGAAATCAAGAAAAGGCAAAACTGTTTTATGGTGATGAAAGTTGGAACAGGGCTTCTATCCAAATTGTTGAGAATTTATTGACTGAGAACTTAAATATAGGAATCTTCTGGGTGACAGAAAAAAATGTATTTCTTCTGTATTTCTATCTGGTTAGTAGCTACACATGTAGAGACTTATTAAGGTATAAGTTAAGATCCGTGGGGTTTTTTTTTACTATTATTTTTATACTTCAGCTTTCAAAATTCAAGGGCTGGTAAGGTGGCTTAATGCAGAATGCTTGCCTAGCATGCATGAAGCCCTGGGGTGGATTCCTCAGTACCACATAAACAGAACAAGCCGGAAATGGCACTGTGCAAGTGGTAGAATGCTAGTCATGAGCAAAAGAAGCTGAAGGACAGTGCTTATTCCCTGAGATCCAGCCCCAGGACTGGCAAATAAAATATAAAAATAAAAATGCAAGTATTTGTATGTAGATGAAGATTCTGTGCAGATGAAACATCAAACTTCTTTTGGGGAAGGCAGAACAGAAAGCTAGTAATAAAGCTAGCTTAATAATCTCAAACAAATGAAAATATTTGTAAAGGAAGGACAGATTCATCTCTAGTGTACTTTCTCCTGTAAATCAGAGTGGTAACAGAAACAAGGTAAGAGTTGCTGTCATGATGATTTACTTAGCACCTGGAATATATTCACCACTCACAATGATTTCTCCCATTTCTTTTGCTCCCCTCCAGTCCATCCCACAAAAAAATTCTCAACCACGTAGGTGGTAAAGACTTGTTCAATAGGATTAAGAGTGTGCTCAGAGCTGGCCTAGCACAGGCAAAGCCCTGGGTTAGATCTCCAGCACCACTGAATAAATTCAGAGAAGCCCTCTCTCTGACAGCACTAATTCCCACCTTTATCTGTTTAAAAAAAAAATCTTGGCATTGTCCAGGCCTTACTTCTTATCAAACTCTGAGCATTCTCTGATATACTGAGGTCACTGGACAAGTACAGCATATGTTCCTGAGGGCAGCCATCTTACTTTAAAAGTCGGAGGAATAAAACATACTTATATGTGGACAGACATTAAGAAGAAGACCAGAAGCTTTGGTATAACTTTGGGATAAACTTTGGTATAACAATGCAGGATGCTGCTGAGAAACCTCTGGTGTTGGGCTTCCAGCTGTAATGTATCAACTGTATCACCTCCAGCCTCACACTCGTTCCCTCTCTCCCAGCATTTCAGGTTCAGCATCAAGAACACAGGGTGTTCAGACATTCCTGGCTCTCCACCTTACAAAACTCTAATCAAAGTGCTTTAGGCTTTTTTTTTTTTTTACAGCAATTTTAACTGATGCCAGTTTAGGCTATTTCCTAGAATTATAAACCAAGTCCGTCTGGCTTACTAACCTTGGAGAGCAAAATATTTATGTTCTACAATGCTGACACGCAAACGTTAAAGAACAGGAAACTGTATATAAGAAAAACAAAATACCACAGTAAGGTTAACAAACTACATACAATCTTAAGATCTTAAGGCTACCCTTAGGAAGTTGCCTTTGTATGAAAATATATTTTCCATACAACTATATCCATGCCACAATGAATTTATTTTTCAAGAGTCACTAGGGAACAAATGAGATTGAGACAAAGTGTAAAATCAAATTGTCTTTTTCAGGATTAAAACACTAGTAAAGTCTGGGTTGTTTAAGATTCTAGATAAAACAGTTTTCAAAAACAGGTCAGTTATAAGAAGCAAAATACATCATCCAATCACTCCAAGTTAGGTCATCCCAGGTTGTTGTTTTTTTGTTTGTTTGTTTTTTGGGGTCCGGTCGTGGGGCCTGAATTCTGGGTCCGGGCGCTGTCCCTCAGCTCTTCAGCTCAAGGCTAGCGCTCTACCACTTGAGCCACAGCGCCACTTCCGGCTTTTTGCTTATGTGGTGCTGAGGAATCGAACCCAGGGCCTCAGGCATGCAAGGCAAGCGCTCTACCACTGAGCCAACTTCCCAGCCCCTGAAAAACATTTTTTATAAGACATAGGGTCTGGATACATAGCCCAGGCTGGCCTCTAACTCACAATCCTCCTGACTCAGACACCTGAGGCACACAACAGTACCACAAAGCTTTATACTTAAATTGAATGACTACTACACTTGCTGTTTTTAAAATCTTTCTCATTAAATGTGTTTGTGACTTTCCATGCATTGGATTGCTTTAACAATGAAAGAGCTGATGTTAAAGAGCATTAAACAAGGACCACACAGGCTCTGAGCAGTTTACAAGCATTAGTAACTTAGTTGATATTTGCTGTAACCTAAGAACTGTTAACAGTTCAATTACATTCGGAAACTTGCCCATAGTCACAAAGCTCTAAGTGGCAGAACCAAAATTGAGAAAACTGAATTGGAGACTGAATCCAGATGGTATTCTTTTAAACCAAAGTACTCCACAGTTATTTGTTTTGTTTTAGATTTATTTGTGGTGATGGGGATCCAACCCGGAGCCTCCTATGTGCTAGGAAAACTCTCTACCAGTAAGTGAACATCCAGAGTCCAACAATTTTCAACTGTTGAATGTCTTACATATCTGGCAGATTTGAGGTTGGTCAGTTTCTACATCTTCCTAGCATAAAAGTTATCTTTCTTTTCTTTTCTTTTTTTGCCTGTCCTGGGGCTTGAACTCAGGGCTTAGGCTCTGTCCCTGAGCCTCTCCTCTGTGCTCAAGCCTCTATTACTTAAGCCACAGTACCACTTCTGGCTTTTTCTGAGTAGTTTATTGGAGATAAAGAGTTTCAGGGACTTTCCTGCCCGGGCTGGCTTCGAACAGTAATCCTCAGATCTCAGTCTCCTAAGTAGCCAGAATTACAAGCGTGAGCCATCAGTGCCCTGCTCTCATTTCTTTGTTTTTAACTGGAGTTTGAACTCGGGTGTGATGTTAGGCAAGCAGTATACCATTTGGGCCATGCCCCTTTCTCTTTTTGCTTTAGTTTATTTTTCAGGTAAGTTCTCTTGTTTTTGTCCGGAACCAGCCTCAGACCAAGACTCACCCCGCTAGGGCCTCCCCTCATAGCTGGGATTACAGATGTGTACCATAGTCCAGGGCATTTGTTGAGATAGAGTTACTAACATTTTTCCTGGCCTTGAACCATGTCTCCTCCAATGTACCAGGGACCACAGATACCTAAAGCCCATGTAGCGCCCAAAACAATGCTTTGATAACCCTTCTAGATATAAGAGATCTCATATACCTCTGGTAGGTTTTTTTTTTCCTTTAGATAAAAAACTTTCAGGGGCTGGGAAGGTGGCTCAGTGGTAGAGCGTTTGCCTTACATGCATGAGGCCTTGGTTTTGATTCCTCAGCACCTCATAAGCAGAAAAGGTCGGAAATGGTGCTGTGGCTCAAGTAGTAGAGCGCTAGCCTTGAGCTGAAGAGCTGAAGGACAGTGCCCAGGCCCAGAGTTTAGGCCCCATGACCACCAATAACAACAACAACAAAAAACTTCCGGAAGTAGAATAGTTCTGCCAGAGAGGAAAACAAATGATACAAGTAATCAGGTAAACAATAGACCAGAGCACATTTTAATTAGCACATTTAATTAACTAATACAGTAGGAAAGATAATTTGCTACAACTAACTATAACTAGATGGTTCCAAGTAGAGGACAATCACAAAGTGTTTCAGGGAATCATTAGGACAGTACAGATAACTAAAGAAATACTTATACTCAAGACTAGATGAGTGTAAAGGACCTTGGCGTCATTTACTTCTTAAATGCAGTCTAGATAAGCTAGATTTTCTAGTCCCTATATCCATAGTGTCATCCCCCGCCTTGGTTTTCAACTTTGACCTCACCTGCTTCAAAGCTCTGAGTCATAGAAACAACCCAAGCGTCTTACTGTGATGGATGAATATGAAATGTCCCTCACAGGCTCATGTATTGAATGCTTGCTCCTCTTCTTGCCCATCTCTCTACTATTCAGCAGCCACGAGGTATATAGCCTCCAACAAGGACTCACTCATACCATAATGATTTTTTGCCCTACCAGAGGTCCTGAATCAACAAAGCCAAAGGCTATGGTCTGAAATCTCTGGTGCCTGCAGCTAAATAAACCTTTTCTCCTAAATTGTCAGGGATTCTGGCCACGGTGCTGTAAAACTGACACTTTTCTTTAAGGACATTAAACAATAATAATAATAAATGTGATATGCACACTGTGGACTACTTTCCAGACTGTTTTGAGGGAGTCTACCATATACAACAACATGGCAACCCTGAGGATATTATGCCAAGCGAAATAAGTCAGGCACAGAAGATAGTAAGTAATTCCACAAACAGTCATAATTTCAGAAGATCTGCATATTAACTTAATCTTTGGTTGTTTTGTTTTGGAGACAGTCTTACTCTACGGCCCAGGCTGGCCTCAAACTTAAGATCCTCCCTCCTGCCTCTAAAATGCTAGAATTGCAGGTGTGTATCAACACAGCCAGCTGTAAAACTAATTTCTTCATCTCAGTTTCAAAGCTGGGATCCAGCCTTCCAAAGACAGAAGCCTATGAATGTGAAGATAATTCCCTTCTCTATGACTAAGAAATTCCACCATAAAAATTATGAACACAGGGGCTGGGAAGGTGGCTCAGTGGTAGAGCGCTTGCCTCGCATGCATGGGGTCCTGGGTTCAATTCCTCAGCACCACATAAGCAAAAAGAAAAAAGCCTGAAGTGGCGCTGTGGCTCAAGTGGTAGAGCGCTTGCCTTGAGCTGAAGAGCTGAGGGACAGTGCCCAAGCCCAGAGTTCAGGCCCCACGACCGGACCCCCTCCCCCAAAAAATTATGAACACACTCACACACACACAAACTCATACTCTCTTGCGCGTGCGTGTGCGCTCTCTCTTTCTCTCCCCCCCTTTCTCTCACACACATACAAAAGAAGAGACATGGAAAGATGTTTATTACAATGTTATCTGTAATAGAGAAAATGGGAGGAAAGAATAATTGTTAGTCAACAGGAAAACAAGATACACTATGTTATGTTTAGCTATATAAAAGAAGAAACTAGAACAACAAGAACAATCTCATGGGCTGAGGAAGTTGGCTCAGTGGTAGAGTGCTTGCCTCGCATGCATGAGGGCCTGGGTTCGATTCCTCAGCACCACATAAGCAGAAAAAAGCCGGAAATGGCGCTGTGGCTCAAGTGGTAGAGCGCTAGCCTTGAGATGAAGAGCTGAGGGACAGTGCCCAGGCCCAGAGTTCAGACCCCAAGACCAGACCCCCCCCCAAAAAGAACAATATCATACCAAGGCTGGAATACAACACCACTTCCCTACGTTTTCCAAACATTCAAAATAATACTATTAATGATGAACACTTAACACACTTAACACTTGTAATAGAAGTATAACATACAATGGATGGTAATAAACTAGAAGAACAAGAAAAAGAAAACAGGGCGAGGAAGGGAGACACAAGGGCTTCAATACATCCAAAATGTTGTACCTTCTAAGCTGGAAAGTAGCCAAAAAATATTCATATGCCACTTCAGTATTGTATGCTTGAACTGCTTCATGACAGCAAAATAAGCCTTCACACCTAGCATTTTGACCTTCTTCAAGAAGTTACTATTTACCTTGTCAATGTCAAAGATAATTTTCTGTTCACTGCAATCTCAAATTCTGTATCTGGCTCGATAATGACAGAAAAAGGAATAAGAAAGAACATTTTAACTTTAGAACTATCGAAGTCTCACAGCTATGCTGTCATGTTTCTACAGAGAAACTATCATTCCAGCCCCATCTCTGAAAGCAGCCTTCAGGTATCCCACAGCACATATGAATCTAAGTTTTCTATAAAACTCATTAAGCTTTTGAGGAATCTAAAACTTACTTAGATTCCTCAGTTTCTATAGATATATAATAAAGATACTTTTATATACCATTTATCCTTCTAAGTGCAAAGTTCTCCCACCTTGGGGGGGTGGGCGGTCTTCTAGTATAGCACTCCTTAAATGTACTTGTAACCTTTGTTCGTAGGGTGTGGTAAATTGTGTTGATCTCCTACATACAAACTGAAGAGTTCCTTCAGGAAGAAAAATAGGACTCTTGTGACAACCCAACTGTACATAGCACAGAGCTCTGTGCATGAACTGTGCTCAGTAATACAATAAATGTTTCAGCAATCCCAGTACACTGATAAGAGTGTGTGTGACCTCTTTTAATTTGGAGGATGCACCCAGGTCCTTTAAATTTTTCTCTCCAATCTGAGAGGAAAAGAAATGTACAGCCATACACAACCAGCCTCTGAAACTCCATCATTTACCATCCCTTGAAACAAATTTCCAAAGCCTAGTAATTACAGACTGTTTGCTAAATTACAATAAGCCACTCAGAAATCCCCAACTTCTTTGGAGTTGTAAGCAACTCTCATAACCATTATAATTTCCACCCACGTTGTACATGTACTTCTTGTGGAGGATAATGAATGTAATCAGAATGGAATGCTGAAAGCTCAAAAGGTCCTGGGCTTCCTCTGAATGTCCACAGTAAATGTGCAAAACACACAAAGCGATGAATACAGCTTATGAATTTCATAGTAGTCCTTTATATTAAAAAAAAAAGAAAAAGAAAAGTGTAATAACCATAAACCAATGTTTCCCCTACCTCTGTCCCTCCACCCTACCCAAGCTCCTGCACAGCATCAAGTCCTCAATTCCCTGATCTCTGCTAATGTGGCACACACCCTAGCCAGATTGCTGATTCCCCACGCCCACCTCCTCTGGCCCAGTTTCTAATTCTGAATCCCTGACAGCCACTGTTTAATCTCCCAGAGCTCCTTCTAAGAAAGCACAGAGAAGCCAGGTGCCAGTGGCTCAGGCCTGTGATCCTAGCTACTCAAGAAGCTAAGATCTGAGAATCATGGTTTAAAGCAGCCTAGGCAAGAAAGTCCATGAGACTTTTTATCTCCAATAAACCATCAAAAATTCAGAAGGGGAGTTGTAGTGCAAGTAGTAGAGCACTAGCCCTGAGCAAAAAAGCTCAGGGACGGCTTCCAGGCGGAATTCAAACCTCAGGACTGGTGGCACCAAAAAAAAAAAAAGAGGAAAAGGAAAGGAAGCACCGAGAACCATGCCCACTTGTTAGGGCTGGCATTCCTGTGACACATCAGTATCAGTAAGCACTGTTATTGACAGCCTATGTGTCCAGCAACTGACATGGTGTCTCTATATCTTTATGACTCTCTGCTGGCTTCCCATTCTAGAGACAGGGACATTGGAAAAGTCCGTAGTGAATCCCCAGAACCAAACAAAGCACTGGGTAAAAACCAGACACTCAATAAATGTTTGCTGATACCACAACAACAGGAACAATAACCTCTCTTCCATAGCCAAAGTCAAAGAGAAAGTAATACAGAGATAATTCTTTTTGGGGGGGTCCAGTTGTGGGGCCTGAACTCTGGGCCTGGGCGCTGTCCCTCAGCTCTTCAGCTCAAGGCGAGCACTCTACCACTCGAGCCACAGCACCACTTCCAGTTTTTTTCTTTTTGCTTATGTGGTGCTGAGGAATCGAACCCAGGGACTCATGCATGCAAGGCAAGCACTCTACCACTGAGCCACCTTCCCAGCCCCAATACAGAGATAATTTAACAGCAGCAAAGCACCTACATCTCAACACTAATTCTAGACCACTTACCCCATTGCTGGAAGTTCCAGAAAAATTGACTCTAATTTAAAATTTAGAGTATTTAATTCGTATTTTCACTGAACAGCATTACTTAGACATCTTGGAAAGACAGGCCCTACAAATCAATAGTTAGCTAAGTATAAATTGTAATCAGCCTATTTCTCCTCAAATAGAGATAAGCCACTTTAGTTGTATTGTTTTACTCCATCTCTAGATACTGTATTAAATTACTCTTAGGTATTCATCAGTATCAAAACTGGAGGACAAAATACAATGATATCATACTCAAATAAAACACAGGATAGCTGGGGGTATGGCGCAAATTATAGAGCACCTAGTCATCGCTGGAGGTAGGGCCCAAATTATAGAGCACCTGTCTAGCAAGGGAGTTCAAACCCCAGTGCCACCAAAAAAATTAAAATTAAAATGATATATTCATAGAGTTTCAAAAAAAAAACGAGCTTGTCCCTGCTGGCCTTCTGAAGTCTCATCAAAATGAATAAACAAATCTAAGGCTCTGGGTTTAATTCTCAGTACTAAGGGAGAAATGAAAGAACAAAAGGTTCCCAAGAAATAAATTTCAGCCAGGTGCCCGTGGCTCACGCCTGTAATCCTAGCTACTCAGGAGATTGAGATCTGAGGATGGAGTTCAAAGCCAGCCCGAGCAGGAAAGTCTGTGAGACTCTTATCTCCAATAACCCACTAAAAAACCGGAAGTGGTGCTGTGGCTCAAGCGGTAGAGCGCTCACCTTGAGCTGAAGAGCTGAGGGACAGCGCCCAGGCCCAGAGTTCAAGCCCCACGACTGACAAAAAAATAAAGAAATTTCAGCCTAGAAAGAAAAAAAAAACTAGACTAAAAATAACAGCATTTTTATTATTAAAACTTCTAAGAAATATATATATGTATACGTGTGTGTGTGTGTGTGTGTGTGTGTGTGTGTGTGTATTCACTCTTCCAAATCTCTGTCTCTGGCCCAGACCTGAGATCCAGATCCCAAATTTTGACTAGAGCTGCTACTAATACAGATCTTCCTGTAGGGCCACTAAACCTGATTCTCTTCTTCCAGTTCTCTAAGCCAGGATGGCACAGACCTCCCACCATTCCTCTTCCTTCCTGGCTTGTCTCTCCTTCCTCCCCCATCTCCCTGCCCTGTGGCCCAGCAGATACCAACCTGCCAGCTCAATTCTGCAACCCTCATCTCTCCTGATGCACCTGCCCTATTTCTAGCCCTGATCACCGACCTTCACCCGGGTTTTCTGCAAGAGGCTCCCAAACAACTTCCCTGCCTGCCTCTCTTGGCTCAGCCATAAGCTTCTGGTGGATTCAAAGATCACAGAGCTGGCCACATTGCTTCTGCATAAACAACTCCTCCTTACTTAGACAATAAAACCCAAGTGATGTGGATCACAAGCAAGGTCCTGGCAAGCTTGCCAGCCCTCCTTCTCGAGCCTAGTTTCTTGCCACACCCAGGGTGACACCCTTTAGGACAGCCCTACCAGCTGGTTCTCCACATCTCCTCACATGACACTCTTCTCCTAGGTGCCTTTGTGGGTTTCTTCTGACACACCCTTATTCATTCAGACCTCCTCCACTGTCGTCATCGGCTACCAACTCATATGAAATATGAGCCTTCATATTCCTACACAATTCCCTCCTGCTTGGCTGGAGTCCCAAGCTAACCTCCTATGCAGAGGTAAACAGCCCTCAACAACACCCTCTCCCACACTGGTAACCCTTGCTCCCCTAGCTCAGCCTCTCCACTCAGGCCAAGCCTTCCAGAAAGTAAACAGAAATGATGACAGACAACCACCTCCCTAGATTTCTCATCTACAATGGCCTTCCTGGCCAGCCAAAAAGACAGGGCAGCATAGCCTACATCCTCACATTACAGGCCCCTCCACCCTCTGTAATCTAGTTTCACCCCTCCAGCTCATGCGACACAGTCTCTCCACAAGGTCTCTAGTCCTCCTGGCTCCTGAGGCACCCCACCACAGCTCCCAGGACAAGCCTCTCCTACCTTCCTTCCTCCAGCCTCTCTACTCTTTGGTTACCGTCTCCATGGACACACTCTTTTTCTTTGCCTACCCCTGAAATGCTGGTGTTCCCAAGCTTCTGTAGCATCCATACTTCTATCCAGAGACACCACCACCCCTCATTTTAGCACATACTCCAGGTAACAGCATCCACACCCACAATCCCAAAGCCCTCTCTGTAGACCAGGCCCACCCCCCAGGAGAGAGTTCAACAGGCATCTCAAAATACATACTCTGGATTGATTTACTCTGTGTGTGTGTGTGTGTGCACGCGCGCGCGTGCGCATGCCTGAATGCACGCTCCCTCCTAAATCTGATCTTTCTTCTGTTTGTCATTTCCTGTCTTGATGAATGACTGCTAGCACTATCTTCATAGACACCCAAGCCAGGATTTCACATCTTACCTGATCCCTCTCAGTACCCCCAGTCCACAATGAATGTTACTAAATCCTCTCAATTCGCCAGGACCAGCCACCTGGCCCTCTCCTGTTTCCACTTTCGCTGCCTTCATTTCAACTTAGTAACTAAATGACCACTAAGCTGGCTGGAAGGTACTCCAGAGATGCATACATATGATCAGCCATTGTGTGTTCTGACAGCACAATGAGCTTGAGAGATCCAGCACCTGTTCACTTGAGTCTCTATCTGTCATTGACATAGTTAAATATTCATGCAGAAAGCTATTATTTCTATAGTTCAGCTCATTAGTTTCCTTCTTTAACACAAACTGTTAAAGATGAACGAGTGCCCAAATGAATTATCTGAGTGTAAATTGACAAATATTTCAAATGTTTAATAACTAACTAGGATTTGCGAAGTTGTACTTTGCTTGCCACAATAAGCAAACATTTTAGTTCACATAAGCCATTCACATGTATTCATTTTCACTGGCCAAACTGCAAAACACAATACAACACACACACACACACACACACACACACACAACACACACACTGTGAGCAACTGTGTACCTGTTCTTGGTTTTGGTCTTTTTGGTCATGGGGTTTGAACTCAGGGCTTGTGCTGCTTGTCCCTTAGCTTTTGACTCAAGGCTAGCTAGCTCTCAACCACTCTGAGCCACAGAGCCACTTCTGGTTTTCAGGAGTTCAGAGGCTCTGGGTTCCACCGCGAATGCAGAGAGAACAAAAACAAAACAGGAATGAATCAAGTTAATCCCCACACGCATGACTCACTGGATATGCTCTCTATAAGGCAAAGCTCTCGTCTTCAGTCTTCAGGGGAGCAATCCTTAAATATAACTGGAGCAATCTGAGGACAAGACTTTATAAGAAATGAGCCTTGGACTGGGCATTCTAGAGCTGGACAAGGGAGAAGCTGGTGAGGCACTGCACATGGTGTGAACGAGGGGGTAACAGGAGTGTAGCTTCATGTTTGGACACGTTATACTGTACAATAAACACAGCCATTTCATAATCAGATTTAACTTGCTAAAAGATGTTTTCTAGGAACACTGACCTGGCAAGGAGAGGTGCAGATAGAATAGAGACCTTAGGTGCAAATGAAAAATGGAGCTCCTCCACAGGAAATGAGCAACTTCCTCAATCCCATGCTGAGCAACCCTAAAGCCTCCCCCCTTCCAGGAAGTTCAGAGATGACTGGACCCCATCCCACCCTTCTGTCTAATGTGCTCACTCTGCCCTACCCTGGCCTAAAGAATGCACAGTGTTGGTGGCACTTCCTTTTTTTGAATTTTCTTATTTTATTGTCAAGGTGAGGTACAGAGGGGTTAGAGTTACATAAGTAAGGTAGTAATTACATTTCTTGTCTAACTTGTTACCCTTCCCTCATTTTTCTCCCTCTTTCCCTCCACCCCTCCCCCCACACCCAAGATGTACAGATCATTTCCAACATATTGTCTTGTGAGTATCGCTGTTGCATTGGTTCCCCCTTTGTCCTCTGTCTCACCTTTTTGTTGTTCCTCTTCCCTTCCCTAGTTCAGATAAACGTATATACAATACCCAGGGTACCAAAAATGACTGCAGTAATAACAGGGGATAAACCATAGGGGGAAGAAAAGCACAAAAGAAAAAAGAAATCACCATAGTACATTGAGAACAATGGTGGTGCTTTCTTGAACAACTCTTTCTTTTCTCAAACACCAATCAATTGACTTGTTTTCCTAACCTAAGCTTATATGATCTAATATAGTCCACTTCCAAATTAATTCATCTGTTATCTTAATCCATTCAAAGATGAAATTTGTCTTATCAATGCTTCTTTCCCTTGGACCAGTAATTCAGTTGCAGAATAAACAATCATTTGCCATAGAACTGGCAAGGGCCTTTGAGAAAGAATTTAAAGCCCAAAATGGTTAAATGGCCTTTCCCAGATTACTTGAGCAACCCAATAGAGGACCAGGCCTAGCACCCAGGAATTACCTGAGCAACCTAGTAAAGGACCAGGCCTAGTACACTCAAGCCTTCACATCCCAAGCCAATGGACTTCCCACTTGATAGTCTTTCATTTCATGGACATGTCCTATTTCCATATGAATGCAGACACAGTTACACTTATTACACCCTGAAACAACACTAGCAAAAGCCTGTTTTACTGTCTTCACTCAGCTTCTTTATCTAGATTCTGACACAAGCCTTATCAAATAAAAGCCAGCTTATTAATCAGTATCAATGAGAGATGGGGTAGAGCTAAGTGACAGAGATGATTAGCAGAAACAAGGCCCTCAGTTTAAACCCTAGTGCTCCCAAAAAGAAAAAAATAAATAAAATTAGCAGGTCCCCCTTCTGTCTTGTGCCAAGCACTGCAAGCCCAGAATTCATTCATCTACTGCACAGTGATGTTTCAAACAGACCACATTATGTGACAGGTCTCAGAATTTTAGTGGCCTAATGAGTTGGCAGGGTTTGTAACCTTGAACTACAACGCCTTCCTCACCCCCCTGGTAACACTGGTGGAAACAAATTGTGTGAGTTAGCACATGGTTCCATCCAGTGCATCACTCCATATAATGCTAATGACTTCTATATGCACTGTACTATTCCTTTTACGGCAATTTCAGAGTGTACATATGCCTTTTACTTTATTTTTTAAAAGTATACTAGAAAATACGATGCCAATCCCAAAGTGTTTCATGTTTACTTTCTTGACTGCTCTAAGAGGTCACACTAAGTAATTGGTAATATTGTCTATGTAAGAACACTCTAGTATTCACATGATAAAGATATCTGATTTAAAGATGCATTTACCAGATCATATCCCTTCACAATCCACATGGGCCGTGTAATCTAGAGATGTGGCCTACCCTGGGAACATCCTACACAGCCATGTCCTCAAAGAATGAACACTTGTCAACACCAAGAAAGATGCCCAAATGAATTTACACTTAGATCACCACAGTGTACTACTGAAAATAGACACAGAAGAGTTGGAGGAATAAATTTATTTTCAACATTTATCAAGTATCACCTCCAATACTGCAACAGGCTAAAAATGTATAATCTATTCACAATATTAAAAGTAGGTGAAAAAAAAGTAGGTGAAAACAACTATACAGCAGTTTATAATCATGTATAGTACTAGCTTATTGACTGGCAACTGTGTAACAATTTGGGAACTAAGATTACATTTTTTTTTTTGGCCAATCCTGGGCTTGAACTCCTGAGTTCAAGGGCCTGGGTACTGTCCCTGAGCTGCTTTTGCTCAAAGCTAGCACTCTACCACTTGAACCATAGTGCCACTTCTGGCTTTTTCTGTTTATGTGGTACTGAGGAATCAAACCCAGGGCTACATGCATGCTAAGCAAGCTCTCTACCACTAAGCCACATTCCCAGTCCTAGGATTACTTTCTTAACATATCTCCTCATCTAATCACTCTTGTATACCTGTTTTAAAGATTAAGACAGTCAAAGAAGGTAATTAAGGGAACTATTTAAGCTTTCAGAACTGGTAAATGACATTCCAAATCTAAAATAATCTCTTATATTCTATTTATCCAGACCTCCCGCCTGAATGACCTTGCATTAATAAAAACTCCTACAAACGATTTAATAATGCCAGTAGTACTAGAAACAGTAGCTAACCTTTACCAAACATATACATCTATGCCAGCTACAGTTCCAAGTCTCTTATATGGATTAACTAGTAAATGGTCCTGATACTGATCAAGATACATTGTACTCATAAACTGACCTGTTGAACTGAAACCCCTCTGAACAACTATTTTAAAATTATACTAATAAATAAGCATTTTTTTTGAGGGGGTCCGGTCATGGGGCCTGAACTCTGGGCCTGGGCGCTGTCCCTCAGCTCTTCAGCTCCAGGCTAACACTCTACCACTTGAGCTACAGCGCCACTTCCGGCTTTTTTCTTTTTGCTTATGTGGTGCTGAGGAATCAAACCCAGGGCCTCGAGCATGCAAGGCAAGCGCTCTACCACTGAGCCACCTTCCCAGCCCTAATAAATAAGCATTTTTTTTTTAAAAGCCATCAAGAGCCAGGCTCTTGTGATACACACCTCTAATCTCAGCTACTCAGAGGATGGAGATCAGGAAGATGAAGACTCAACATTCAAGGCCAGCCTAGGCAAAAAGTTAGTGAGACCTCTGTCTGAACTAAAAGCAATGGGAGAGTGCACCTGGGATCCCAGCTGTACAGGAGGACTAGGTAGCAGAATCGTGAGCCAATCTCAGCCTCAGGCAAAAATAAGACACCCTATCAAAAAAAATAAGGTGCAAAAGGACTAGGGCTCGTTCAAATAGTACAGTGCCTAATTAGCAGGCACAAGGCCCTTGCGTACTGCAAAATGTGTGTGTATGCTAAGTCTCTCAGCCCTGGATTCAATCCCCAGCACCAGGAAAGAAAAAAAAAAAGACTATATCAACACTGTAGCTCAAGTTTTAAAACTTGAAGCCTATTAAAAATGCTCATGATAGCATTCCGAATGGCCAGTTTTAGATAACCTTTTTTGGGGGGATGGGGGTGGGGGTAGGAAACACAATCAAAAGAAGAAGAAACCCTCAGCTCATCCAGCCCTCTTGGAGGCTTCACAGCGGATTTTACAACTCATCCCAGTTTCACAGAATAGAAATTGACTCTGAAGAGTGGCCAAACAGATCACATGACTCACAGGGCCTCTTGAACGCCTGCATTCAACCATAAGCAAGCTTGTTCCTGATAAGAAGCCATCCAGCAAAGCTGCAAGCCAGCAGAGTTGAGACAGACACTTGGTAAGTGGGAGACTGGGATTGGGCAGCCAGACACTGCAGGGGACCTGGGAGTTTTGCAGTTTGTATAGATTACCTCATCACATTTGATTCCATGAAAACCAGAAACAAGACAGTGATGACTAAGTCCCTAAACATGAGCACAAGACTCACTGGAGGAAAAAGGAAAGCCCCCAGGAAGAAGTGGAATTTGTCAGCAAATCAAACGAGCAGCCCTGGGGGAAATGCTGCAGCCATTACCCTGTGGTCACAGGCACTTAAGACAAAAATTTTTTTACAGTAATTCCCACATAAATTCTAGGGCAAAAAGAACCATCCTTTCATGTGCCTTTTAAGCCAGGCTGACCTCCTTCAAAGGAAAAAGAAGTTGGTGATGATTTAAGATTAGGTAGTCTCAGGCCTGATCAGGAGACAATAAGAAGTTAAAAAACATATCTCCACAGGGAAGTGGTCCTAACTGCTTGGAAGTCTGAGATCCAGAAAATCACAGGTCAAAGCTAGTCATTTGCAAGACTTCTATCTCAATCAATGGCTGGGTGTGGTGGCACATGCCTGTCATCCCACTACATAGGAAGAATAAATAGGAGGATCGTGGTCCTGGCTACTCTGGTCAGATACATATCTCAAAAATAACGAAGCAGCCAGGTCCCAGAAGCTCACACCTGTAATCCTAGCTACTCAGGAGGCTGAGATCTGAGGATCATGGTTCAAAGCCAGCCCAGGCAGAAATTTCCATGAAACTCTTCAATAAACAACTCAGAAAAAGCCAGAAGTGCTGCTGTGCCTCAAGTGGTAGAGGGCTAACCTTGAACACAAAAGGCTAAGGGATTGCACCCAAGCTCCAAGACTGGCAAAAAAAAAAAAAAAAAGGGAGGGGGGAGCGCTAGCGTAATGGCCCAAGTAATAGAGTCTGCTTAGCAAATGCACGGCTCTGAGTTCAAATACCAGTACCACTACTACTAATAACCTCCAGGAATGACTAATGGTCCTTTCTTTACAACTATACTAAGACTCCTACTCATTAAGAGACGATTTCCTGCCATCTTCCACTCCTTGCCTGACTTCATTCTAAGTCTCTCAACCTTAGTCACGTCTCCCTTCAGCTTACTGTCTTCAAGTGAAAAGAGACCAATGATCGTCTGTAATGGGATCTTTTAAAAATAATAACTGTTAACATTTATTCATGCTTGTTATTCTGCCACACACTGCTCTAGTTTACAGATGAGAGACTGAGATTTAAAAACATACTTTGACTTGCTCAAAATAACACAGCCAGCCTTGATTCTAACTCAGGCTGCCTGCCCTAACTAACCTCTGCTTGCAGTCAATCTATTCATCAATTAGGAAAACATTCTTCCAGTCACTTTTACTAATATTTTAACTGAATTTTAAGCCCTTACCTCAAACAATACAAACCCTCCTAATACTAATTTGAAGGGAGGGATATGAAGTTATTCGCTGGTTTGGGTGCTAAGTTTGCTTTTTGTAAAAGGTACCACTTACCTTTTACAACCTCCAAATTCTCTCCACCAAATGGCAAGAATAATAATTTGAATAACAAAAGAACAATTTTAAAACAAATTTCTTCTATCAGAGACAAAAAGAAAGAAAGAAAGAAAGAAAGAAAGAAAGAAAGAAAAGGTCGCTAAGGAGCATAGCAGTTTCATTCTAACTTTACCATATGACCAGTAATTGTCACAGGAAGAGCAAGAAAGCACTTTTCAAACTACAGAGATCTAAAAGCACTACTTTTCTGCTAAAGGAACACTGCTAAGACAGAAAAGCAAGCAGCAAGCCTGCAGCAGAAACTGACCTTGAAAGAGACAAAAGTAGTAGAATTGTTTCTTTATCTACATAATATTTACATTTTCTCATAGCTGAAAAATTACTCTCTGTAGTCATGTTCCAGAGTTCACCTCGTCAATGCAGGAAACCTGCTTTTCTGCAGGACTGAATCAATAAACCCAAAATTAAAGTCCAAAAACAAAACAAAACTGACTTTCCATTATTCTGAATGCTCTACTAAGATTCATTTTAGTATTGTACTTTCTCTCTTATGTACTATAAGGAGACAGGTGTTTTGGTTTATTTTGTTTTGCTCTCTGAGAACTATCTTATATACAAGTAAACTTCTATAACCATGTTAGAAAAAACATGTCCCAACCAGGCTTGGTAGTACACATCTGTAATAATAGCACTCTTAAGCCTGAGGCTGGTGGATCACAATTTGAGGCCATCCCGAGTTACATAGGAAAAGTGTGTTTAAAAAATAAAAAAATAGGGCTGGGAAGGTGGCTCAGCGGTAGAGCGCTTGCCTTGAATGCATGAGGCCCTGGGTTCGATTCCTCAGTACCACATAAGCAAAAAACCGGAAGTGGCACTGTGGCTCAAGTGGTAGAGGGCTGGCCTTGAGCTGAAGAGCTGAGGGACAGCGCCCAGGCTCAGAGTTCAGGCCCCACGACCGCACCTCCCCCCCAAAAAAATAAAATAATAATAAAATTCTAAGCAAGCATTTTCAGTGTAAACAGCTTCTATGAGTTGTCTTTAAAAAATGAGCGTTAAAGGGCTGGGATGGTAGCTCAGTGGTAGAGTTCTAGCCTTGCATGTATGAAGCCCTGGGTTCAATTCCTCAGCACCACATAAGCAAAAAAAGCCAGAAGTGGTGCTGTGGCTCAAGTGGTAGAGCACTGGCCTTGAGCTGAAGAGCTGAGAGACAGTGCCCAGGCCCAGAGTTCAGGCCCCACGACCGGATTTCCCTTCCCCCCCCCCCAAAAAAAAAGTAAAAGAAAAATAAGACAGAAATTATGCAATGATTTTCTAGAGGTACCAACAGGCCTTCAAGCAGATGGAGATGCCAGTTTCTTGCATTTTTTTGAACAGGACGAAAAGCCTGTAAGGAAATAACATAATTCTTTCCTGGGTGAGGTTTTTAGTTTGTCCTTCCTTTTCAATACTTCGCCTATATGTGAGCTAACTTCGGTTCCTCTGAATTCTACAAGGTAGCTGGCAGACTAGCCCTAACTTTTTTAAAAGTCACAAATATGAAGGCACTTACAGCCCTTCCCCCTTCACAGGCTGAATAAAGGACACATAGGACTCCTATCCTCCCTCTTCTCAGTACGGCTTTCTTGCTAATGTCTTTCCAATGTGGTAACTACAGAAGTAATAAGTATTTTGCTCTGAGTCTCAGTGATGTCAGCCTGAAACATATTCTGAAGTATTTCAAAATACCAAAATATGTAATATCCCTCTGGTACAAACTGAAGTCATAATCTGAAGTTCAGCTGACCACAAAAAAAAAAAAAAGGAACTTCTCCATGCACAGTACTCAAGCACAATATCCTTGCAAGATTTCCACCTGCCTATTGGACAAATGGTCAAAGGTCATGTGTGCATTACCCTCACACTGAGAAAGAGTCACTTTGAAAGATAGAATAACAGTAAATTGTTACAGGAAAGAAAGTCAACAATATTGATTAAATGTGTGTGTATATGTGTATGTGTGTGTTTATGTGAAGATACATACACACAGAATCTCAGTCTCACTATGTAGCCCAGACAGGCTTCAAAACTCATGATCCTCTTGTCTCAGCTTCCTGTGTGCTGGGCATTCCAGGTATACTGTCATGTATAATTTCATTTTTTTCCCTACTTTAATTGACTACATTCAATGGAAATAAGAGCACAAAAGAAAAAAAAAAGATTAAAAAGATTCTCATATATTGGCAGTGCACAACTAAAGCCATAAAAATGTGCACACACTCATAGTCAGTAAAATTCTACTTTTGTACATAAATGTAAGGATAAATCCTTAAATAATAATAGTAATCCACAATGGAAAAGTTTTATGCTCAAGGTATTCACAGCAGACTGGAAGTAGTGATACATACCTGTAATCCAAGCTATTTGAGAAGGATCCTACTTGGGGATAAGATCTTGGTTCCAGACTAAAGCATAATAAAACCCTAACTGAAAAGCAAACTACCACCAAAAGGTGTAGAGTGCTTGCTAAGCATGAGACCTAGGGGGAAAATCCCCAAAATGGTCCAAAAAAGAAGAGCTCATGATGGGCACCAGTGGCTCACACCTGTAATTCTAGCTACTCAGGAAGCTGAGATCTGGGAATCACAGTTCGAAGCCAACACATCCAGATTCTTATCTCCAACTAAGCACCAAAAAAGCTGGAAGTGAAGCTGTGGCTCCAGTGGTAGAGCACCAGCATTGAACAACAACAACAACAACAACAACTCTGGACAGTGCCCAGGTCATAAGTTCAAGCCCCAGGACTAGCATCAAAAGAATAAAAAAGGAAAGGAGCCGGGCGCCCGTGGCTCACACCTGCATTCCTAGCTACTCAGGAGGCTGAGATCTGAGGATTGTGTTCAAAGCCAGCCAGGGCAGGAAAGTCCATGAAACTCATCTCCAAAAAACACTCAGAAAACCGGAAGTGGCACTGTAGCTCAAGTGGTAGAGCGCTCACCTTGAGCAAGGGACAGCGCTCAGGCCCAGAGTTCAAGCCCCACAACCAACAAAAATAAGGAAAGGGAAAGGGGGAATACAAGGAAAGAAAGAAAAGGAAAGGAAAAAAAGAGAAGGGAAGAGTTCATGATAGTGTTATAATAGCATTAGAAACAATAAATTTAGGGTTTGGGAATATATAGCTCAGTAGTAGAGGGAAATTTTTCCTCTATCTGGGGAATCATGCCTATTTAATAAAACATAATGTATATATCCAAATGAAAATTGAAGTCATGCAATAATATTCTTTAATTCTTGGCTTAAATGACAGGGTTCAAATTTATCCAAACAAAACAACAATAAGGCTGAGGTCAAGAAGTACAACACCTGCCTAGCCCTGATATCAAATCCTGGTACCGCAAAAATAAATAAATAAATAAAATTAAAATAAAAAACAGAATAACAAATTGTTATCCATCAATATCATTTCGGGATTTGCAGACTCAAGAGTTGCAAACAGAGTCTCTGACACCTGTGCACCCATGTTCACAGCAGCCAGAAGTAAAAGTTACCCAAGTGTCAGTCGACAAATGAATGTATAAGCAAAGAATGATAAATGCCTACAGTCAACCTCACTCAACCTTAACAAGAAAGGAAATCCTGATGTACTTTAAAACATGAATAAACATTGAGGTTACTGTGTTAACTACACTAAGATAATCACAAAAACACAGACACAATACCCTATGATTTACTCATGGGAGTAATCTGCAAAGACTAGTCACTGAGTCTAAGACACATTTCAATATTTTGTTCACCATGAAATCCCTAGCACATTGTGAACACTTGGATGATGAATTCAAAGAACTATGCTCACAATTTTACACACACATATACATACATATGCACTCCTCCAATAGCTTCTAGGGAACACTTTGCTGATTACATTTTCAACTCTCTTTAAGTTCAAGATTTTCTAAAAAAGAGGGGGGGTGGTGGATGGGAATGTGGCTTGGTAGTAGAGTACTTGTTTAGCATGTATAAAGCCCTAGGTTTGATTCCTCAGTACCACATAAACAGGAAAGGCCAGAAGTGACGCTGTGGCTCAAGTGGTAGAATACTAGCCTTCAGCAAAAAGCTCAGGGACAGTGCCTAGGCTCTGAGTCCAAGCCCCAAGACTGGGGGGAAAAAAAATCTATTCTTCTGGCCTGCAATTCCCAAATTTATCCTTTTTCTTCAAGACTCTAATTATCTCACTTTGTTTAGCATCTGGAAAAAGAACTGAATGCTACAATATATAATTAGTAAATTATTCTTAGCTGGCTGAATCTTGTAGCATCAGTTAGCAATTACAGTCCATAAAATACATATTGAAGCTTGCTGTTTTAAGACTCTAAAAAATAATAAGCCCTATTCTCTCTGTAAACCAAAAGCAGACTTGCATTTAGAAGGCTATTAGGACACTTTTAGCCTATTAGCTCACATGTTAAAAAAAGAAAGAAGTTCCCCCCACAAAAGTTTCACAACCTCCAAATGCTGGAATGCATGACCTAAGATAGGCCAAGAAGAAACTATTGCTAAGAGTAAAGAACAAGTTTCCCTTCTCAAAGAGAAACTTTTCTAGGAGGCCTGGCTGGCGCTCACCCCATCCATCCATCTTATGGCTACCTACACCATCAAGTTCACATCTCTGGTAAGGTAAAGCAACTTTGTTGTAGCACTCAACATTGTCCAACAGGAATACAATGCAAGCCACATGGAGAATTTTACATTTTGAAAAGTAAAAAAGGTAACTTAATATAAGCTATCATAATGCAGAATATTATCATTTCAACATATAATCAGTGTTTTTCAATTATTGTGTATATCTTTTTATATTCTTTCTTTCATAGTTAGGTCTTCGAGAGCTGGTGTGTATTTTATCTTTAGGGGCACATCTTGGTTTGGACTGTCCACATTTCTAGGGCTGTGTATCTATATGTGGCCCAAAGCTACTTTGTTGAACCGTAGACTTTTTAATTTTAATTTTATTTTATTGTAAAGATGCTATACTGAGTACCATAGGCTTTTTGTTGTTGGTGGTGGTTGTGGTGCTTAAACTCAGAGCCTGGGTGCTATCCCTGAGTTCTTTTACTCAATGCAAATGTTCTACCAGCAGAAAACTGGAAGTTTCCGGTTTTGTACCGTGATCCTCAGATCTCAGCCTCCTGAGTAGCTAAGATTATAGGCTTGAGCCACCTGTACCTGGTTCATAGACTTTAAATTAGTCAGTTAGCTCATAGCTGTATTACTAATTTTAGTCACATATTATAAGCTCTGATGTTCTTTTCTCTAGGGCTGGGAGCGTAGCTCAGTGTACAGTGCTTGCCAAGCATGCCAAAGCCAAGTTCTGCCACAGCACTGAAAAATAAATCAATCAGCATGTAAACCAAAGCCATTTGACTAGTCACTGACAGCCAAACTAGCACCAACTAGAATGCTGAAAATAAACCAAAAAAAGTTTATAAACTTTCCCAGCAACATTCCCCTCTATGGAGACAGGTGTGTGACTGAACATGATCAGAAACTTCAAAGTTTCCTTGGTTACACCAAAGGAGCCAGTTTGTTTTTTGGTTTGTTTTTTTTGTTGTTGTTTTTTTTTGGTACCAGTCCTGAGGCTTGAACTTTTGGCTTTTTGGGGGTAGAGATAAGAATCTCATGACCTTTCTTGCCTGGACTAGCTTCAACTGTGATCCTCAGACTTCAGCCTCCTCTGAGTAGGTAGGATTACCCACTAGGATTAGCCTGAGCCACTGGCAGCTGGCTATGAAACAAACTCTTTCAAGTAAAATCAAAGCAAGCTTTTAAATCTGTCCATTTTGTAAGCTTTAAATATATATTATGTATATATGTAACTAAACTGATTCCTGGTGGCTCACACCTGCAATCCTAGCTACTCAGGAGGCTGAGATTTGAGGATTGGTTCAAAGCAGGCCTGAGCAGGAAAATACTTGAGATTCTTAGCTCCAATTAAGCACCCCCCCACAAAAAAAAAAAAAAAGATAGAAAAGAAAAGCTGGATGTAGACCTGTGGCAGAGTACTAACCTTGGGCAAAAGAGCTCAGGGACAGAACCCAGGCTCTGAGTTTAAGCCCTAGGATTGGCGCACACACACAAAAATATTACTAAAGGTAAGGACTTCATGTTGTTCATTACTCTGTTGCCAGAGCCTCAGACAGCGTTTGGAACATAGTAGACCCTCAATAAATCATTCACTGAATGAACAAATGAATGAATGAATGATCTTTCTTAAAATGTGGGGGCAAATATGCCTGTAATCCTAGCTACTCAGGAGGCTGAGATCTGAGGATCAAGGCTCAAAGCCAGCTCAAGCAGGAAAGTCTGTGAGACTCTTATCTCCAATAAACCATCAGAAAACCGACTGTGGATCACATGGTAGAGTGCTCACCTTGAGCTGAAGAGCTCAGGGGCAACACCCAGGCCCAGAGCTCAAGCCCCACAACCACAAGAAAAAAAAAATGTAGAGGCAAATAAAAGAGAGTGTGTCTAGATAGTAATAGCATCATTCATATCATCCAATTGTAGGTGGCTATCACCTGTGGGTTTTTGTAAAGGCTTATCTAATTCCGAGACTGTATAGGAGGAATGTACTTTTGAATGTAAAGGAAAAATAACAGTACTAACTACCGAATATCCATCCCAAATGGACAGGCATTTATGTGCTAGCTGACCGTGGTACTTCTTGTCTCCATTAAACAAAACACAGTAATACGTCATCTTTTTTTTCCTAAGAAAAGGAATAGAAAACACAAAAAACAAGCCAGGTCCCAGTGGCTCACACCTGTAATCCTAGCTACTCAGAAAGCTGAGATCTGAGGACTGCAGTTCAAAGCCAGCCCGGGCACTAAAGTCTGTGAAACTCTTATCTCCAATAAACTACTCAGAAAAAGCTGGAAGGGCCCTATGGCTCAAGTGGTAGAGTGCTTAGGCTTGAGCACAAAGAGGCTCAGGGACAGCACCTAGGCCCCAGGATCGGGGAGAAAATAAAAAAGGTACAGAAGAACCATTCCACCAGCCAGTGAACAGTCATCTGAATCTCATGATAAGTACTGTGCTTAAGGCATTAGAGTACGAGCTTCGTGCTCGCTTACTCGGCAGTGTATTCAGCTCTTCACAGGATCAAGGGCATAGCAGTCTGCCTTAGTCTCATACATCATACAAGAGAAGAGCCTCTGCATGGATCTACCATATATACTATCATTTTTTCACTATCTTCACTGCAGAGAGACCCTATCACTAGCTGATGGCATGAGGCCAATAAATGAGGAGTCAAAAGCCTCCACAGGGGCTTGCCTTTATATCTAAACGTGGTTACTTATGCAGGGGAGGTGGGGAAAAGCAAGGAACTCAGAGCTGGTGATCAGACCCTACCAGGAAACAGAAAAAGAATGCTCATAGTATGACAGGCACTGACTGCCAAAGGAAGTCTAAAAAGAATAACTGCATTATTGGATATTTTTAGCCTTTCTTTTTGTAAATGTTTTGTGTTACTGCTTTCCAAATAATTCTGAATCTTGCAAGTTAGCCAGAGGAAGAAACATAATAGAGCATATTGCTCACACAGGAGGCTGGAAGAAGAGTGTCGTTTCCCTTTGAAATTCTGTTTAAAGGAATATGACTCTGAATCTCCTGTTCACACAAACACAAAATTCCAATGGATTAAGAGTGTAAGAACAGAATAGATCAGTCATGCAGGCAAGATGTGCAAAGCAACACCTTGCACCAATCAAAGGGACTGTAGAAGTATTTACATGTATACCAATAGCAATTATGGCCAAGATACTTCAAACATTGTAGGTTTTTTTTTTATTTTTTTTGGGGGGGTCCGGTCGTGGGGCCTGAACTCTGGGCCTGGGCGCTGTCCCTCAGCTCTTCAGCTCAAGGCTAGCACTCTACCACTTGAGCCACAGCACCACTCCCGGCTTTTTTCTTTTTGCTTATGTGGTGCTGAGGAATCGAACCCAGGGACTCAGGCATGCAAGGCAAGCGCTCTTCCACTGAGCCACCTTCCCAGCCCCTTCAAACATTGTAAACTGCTATTCTTCATTCACACCCCAATGATCTACTTCCAAACCTCTGGTAGAAACACTAATAAGAGACTGCAACTCATTAGTGTGGATTCTGGCAATAAAACAACCAAATAAAAGGCCACAAAACTATGCAACAATAATAAGGAGAAATCCCAAATGACAAACAAGGTTGTTATATGGAGTGTCACAGCCTGCCTTATTAAACACTTCTTTAGTGTTTTTAACTTTTGAAAAAGTGTGGGTGATTCAGAACATAATTTCAAGTTTCTTGATTAGTCTAGACTACCACTAAATCAAAAGCAGTGTTCTTATTCCTATTAACTATGAAAGGCTTAGGAGAAGAGATTGTTTGAGCTGAGAGATAAGACATGCTCTCAAATTATTCTAATAGTTTTAGGCTATGCAGGCATATAGAAATGTGTCCTGTATTCAGAGGTCATTTTACTTTGTTGAGAAAACAGAAAAGGCAAGTGGAAAATTACAGAACTGCCGGTGTTTGGGTTCTGCTTAAAACCATGATTAGGTGGATCCTTTGAAACAGTGAATCCAGACACATGAATTATGAGCATTGTAATAACAATATGTGCAAGCTAGAGCTGACATTTTAAGAAACTTCTACTTTAAGGGCATTCATATCTGCAAGGATATAAGTAGAATTTTAAAATGATCACAATGCCAAGAAGTAACAAAAAAGGAAGTAGAATTTAAGTCGGATAACCCCAATTCCAGCTGTCCTGGTTATCAAAATGTGAGCCCTTAAGACACAGAACCTCCTTTCTCATTGAGCTCTGAAGGAGAGAGGGACATAAAGGGGTGGGGAGGGGTGAGAAGGAGAAAAAGGAGAGAGAGAGGGAAAGAAAGGGGGGAGAGAATCTGAGACAAGATATGCTTGAAAATTATAAAGATCTGATTATTGGGGCTGGGAAGGTGGCTCAGCGGTAGAGCGCTTGCCTTGTATGCCTGAGGCCCTGGGTTCTATTCCTCAGCACCACATAAGCAAAAAGAAAAAAGCTGGAAGCTGTGGCTCAAGTGGTAGAGCGCTAGCCTTGAGCTGAAGAGCTGAGGGACAGTGCCCAGGCCCAGAGTTCAGGCCCCATGACCGGACCAAAAAAAAAAAAAAAAGATCTGATTATTATCTTGCTAGGAAAACACTTAATTCATTCAACACAGTATTCACTGAGCAACAACTGTCAGACAGGCACTGTTCAGACCCCGAGAACAGACCAATAATCTATAACACTTTGCCTCAAGAAGGCTGAGTGCTTGGGCTGGGAAGAGAGCTTGCCTTGCATGCCCAAGGCCCTGGGTTCATTCCTCAGCACCACATAAGCAAAAAGAAAAAAAGCTGGAAGTGGCGCTGTGGCTCAAGTGGTAGAGCGCTAGCCTTGAGCTGAAGAGCTGAGGAACAGTGCCCAGGCCCAGAGTTCAGGCCCCATGACCGGACCCAAAAAAAAAAAAAAGAAGGCTGAGTGCTGATTTCCTTCTGTCCTACACACTGGTTTTAGTCCCTTACTCTCTGTTTTTTTTTTT
>NW_012267219.1:7252529-7255331 GCF_000151885.1 Dipodomys ordii | reverse complement strand
TAGTGCTCTACCACTTGAGCTACAGCGCCACTTCCGGTTTTCTGGTGGTTTATTGGAGATAGGAGTCTCACGGTCTCTCCTGCCCGGGCTGGCTTGAAACTGTGATCCTCAGATCTCATCTTCCTGACTAGTTAGGATTTCAGGCGTGAGCCACTAGCGCCCGGCTTTAATCTCTGCTTTTTGAGAGAGAGAGAGAGAGAGAGAACAGAGTACAAAAATAAGAAAGAAAATTATACCATTTTCTTGCTTTTGTTTTTTTTATTACAATTAGGGATAAAAGGAAGATAGGGAAGGTCCTCTTTCCTGGTAAGAATGAAAATTTCTCACTTCCAGGAACATTCTTCATCTCTATCCTGATTCACAATAAATGTCTTGCTTTCTCTAGATATTTTCAGGGGTTCTAAAAACCACATTTTCCTAGCTTTTCCACCAGGTGGTACAGCATCAAAAAGAAATTACTATTATTACTATTATAGGTCCTATGACAAACCCAATCCTTCAGGCTTTCTAGAGAAAAGGTGAGTTTCTATCACACTATATAGCAGAAGTGTTTACCTTATTCCTACAATCATAAGCCCAATAAATGAAGGCTTATCTGACCTTACCGTAAAAAAATGTTTTTTAGAACACTTTGCTTTATGAGTTTTACTTCCTTATTCACAAAGCTTATCAGGAACTTAGAAGTTTCATTCAATTCTTTAAATAAACCAAACCCTCACCAATATTCAGATTTTAGAACCCTTTTCCACCTGGCAGATATTCCCAGTAAGTTAAACTCAACACCTGCAATGTGTAATTGCTGGAAGGGGAAATGTACAAGCAGAAAGTATACATTTAGGTTTCAAGTCAGAAACTACTGCTAACTGTCCTGATTGCAGCACCAACTTCAAAAGGCATATAAATGTTGATTTTGTGTGTGTGTGTGTGTGTGTGTGACTATTACCTAAATTAACACAAAACCACTACTTGTATCTAAGTCTAGGAAGACTGTCTTGACCTTTAAAGCCCTCATAAAATTCCTATGTGCTATTCTGGCTCTCGTGGAAGAGAATCTCACACCCAGAAAATCCAAATGTTAGCCAGTTTCTGGAAATTACAAGGCAGCTCTGAAACAGATTTCAAACTAGCACCACAAGCTATTTTCCCCATTTCAAATGGGAAGAGAAACTTGTGTTAAGAGAAAATGCAAAATGGACAGAGAAGGGAGGCCTAGTAAGAGAGACAAAGGCAAGGTGTGATGTCCTCGCACCAGGAATTGGGTGTGGAGGCCATCTCTGTCTTCCCATTCACCCCATTAGTGTACACCCTACTAATTAGAGATCACTCGAGTACAACCTTGAAGTCTGAGAGACATTAAACACGGGCCATCCACCGCCCCAGAACTTCATTCCCAGGTAAAACCTAAGAGTAAAGAAACTTGACTTCTCCCCCTGTCTGTTAACCATCCTCTCCCTCTCCTTTGGCAATTCAAGAGGCTGGAGAAGACTAGAGCTTCCAAATCTTAGAAAGTGGTTCACTAAGCTTAAAATGTTTGGCAAGGATACCCTAGACAGATTCTCTCCCCATCACCCTTCACCGGACCCCCTGTCTCCTCCCCCCCCCAAAAAAAAAAACCCTCATCATCCCTTCCCTGAACGGTTTGTCTACTTCTAGCCTCCAGCACTGTCTGATAGAAACGTCTGGTGAGCGCCTGCTGCGTTTGAAGAGCAACAAGTTTGTTCCAGTACAGCTCTCTCTCATCTGCTGTGAGCTTGGCCGGCTTGGCCGGGCTCCCGGGTGCCGCTCGCAGGCGATTAGGCCGTGGGTTCAAACCTCAGAGGTCCGGCTCAGAGTGCCCCGTTTGGAAGGCTTCTCAAGTTTAAAAAAAAAAAAAAAAGGCTACTCACGATCTGGAAACTGGCACACGTTCCCTCCCCATCTTCCCCCCAGTCATGCTTCCCACGGCATGTTTCCTCCAAAAAAGGAAGAAACCGACCTAAAGCTCGGCCCTGGCGGCTAGTCACCTCCCGAACCTCGGGAGCCTGTGGGCAAAACCCGCCGGCTTTGCAGGGAACCCACGATCTTCGGTCTGGCCACCTAGATTGATCTCTTATGTACTTTCCGTGAGCTGTGACTACGATCGGGGCCCGCGTGGACCTCCGTCCCCCTCCCCCGCCAGCGTGCCCGGAGCAGGGTGGAGGGGAAGGCGGGGTGTCGGTCACCCCGACTCTCACACGGCCCCTCCAGACACGGCCGCGGCCTCGCAGGGAGGGCGGGCGCGGGGACCGCTGACCCCGCAGGGACGCGATGGGGGGGCGGGGGGCGCAGGGACAGTGGCCTTGGGACGCCGCCCGGCTCTCGCAACTGCTCCCAGCCGCTGGAGCCCCCGGGCGAAGCCTCGGAGGCCATCTGGCGCGCGCAAGACGGCGGCGGAGGGCCCTCCGCCTCCCCGCGCTTCCTCCGCCGTTCTCCGCCTTCCCTGGCCCCGGGCGCCCGGCGTCCACAGGAACAGGCTCCGAGCTCGTTCCCGCGACCCCAAGGCGCAGAAGCAGCCCCTTCCCGGCCACCGCTGTCCCCGCGAGCATCCCCAGCGCGCCGCGCACGGACACGTGGAGCCAGGGACCGGGACCCCGGGAGCGGGGGCGCGCCGCCCACTCACTTGCTGGCCGGCGCGGGGCTTGCCCTGGGGCGCTCTCCTGAAGAAGGAGGTCCTGGCGGTGAAGAAGAAGTCCTCAGCGTCCTCCTCCAGGCTGCTGTAGCCGCTGCTCATGCTGCTGGTGCCGTCGCGCGCCGGCGGCCTTCCCGGGGCGCAGCCAGACAGGC
>NW_012267219.1:7245214-7252449 GCF_000151885.1 Dipodomys ordii | reverse complement strand
CGGCCGCCGCTCAACCCGCCGTCCCGGCTCCTCCCGAAGTTTCCCCGCCCGGCTCCCAGGAGCTGCGCCGCCCCGGTGCGCCGGCAACCACACCCCCGCCCGGCTCCCGAGGCCACACCCCGTACCCTGTGGTCACGCCTCTTAGGCTCCCGAGGCCGCGCCCTCATGCTTTAGAGCCACGCCCCGTCCGGCTGCAGAGGCCACGCCCCTCCTGGCCGGGTTCCGGCTCCCCCCACGTGGCCGCAGGTGAGCGCTCCCGGCTGCAGTTCTGCAGAACCCGGGAAGTTCGGTCGTTGAATGACTGTGCACGCCGGAGCTGCGAGTGTCCTCCCAGCCTCCTGGAAACGGCAGATTCCTGCGCGACTTGATCACCCTCCCTCTCTTCTCCCTACTCGCCTGCTCTAGCTAAAGTTTGGGGGAGGGCGGGAGCAGGGGTCTTGTAGGACGGAGCCCTGGCAACCCCCAGGCCCGTGTACGCCCTGTAGCAACAATTTCTGCTGGGCCCCAGCAGCTCGCCCCTCCTGATAGTTGGTAGAGATAAGGGGCAGGAACCGGGGGAGGAATAACAACTGGATTGAGTTTCTTATTCAAACGAAAACATCCTTTCTGGTCATTAGTTTGAGGTCCTGTATTAGATCCTTCTTTCTAGAGAAGGCTCATTCCTGAAAGATTCTGACCAAGGTGGTTATGATTTTAGAGGCCATTTGATACAGGGGAGAGTGGGCTAGTTTCAAAGTCCCAGGACAATAGAGTACTAATTAACTTAAATCTGCTTTATAAATGTTCCCTTCTACTGTCAGCTGCTCAAGATCACTTTCAGGGGTGGTGACATGGTAGGGGATAAGGAATCAGGGAATTCTGCCTCCTCACATAAAAAAAAAAGTTTGGGGCTGGGAAGGTAGTTCAGTGACAGAGTGCTTGCCTTGCATGCATGAAGCCCTGGGTTCGATTCCTCAGCACCACATAAGCAGAAGAAAAAAAAAAATTGGAGCTGGTGCTGTAGCTCAAATGGTAGAGGGCTGGCCTTGAGCTGAAAAGCTGAGGGACAGTGCCCAGCCCCAGACTTCAGGCCCCACGACTGACAAAAAAATAAATAAAAATAAAAAGTTCTCATTTTTCTAGAATTATTCCAGTCAGCTTATCCTCTTTTAAAATGTCGTTTTTTTTCCTTCAAACCACTTTTTGCACCTTGGTGTGACTGGGTTGATTTAAATCCTAGTAATTCCTTTCACAGGTATTGATTGAAAGCAGACTGAAAATTTCAGCTGGATTCAGCTAGATTCAGCACACATTTCATTGGGGGAGGAGAAGGGTGAGAGAGGGTTAAAAAAAGAGAAAGTTTTAACTCCTAAAGTTGTTTTCCTCAAAACAACTCTGCAAAGTAGTTAGTACTATTTTGTGCCAGATTTATGCATAGAGCAGCAGCTGAGAGTAGCAATAAAAGACAAGACTGGGACTACTCTGGGCTGTTCCAAAGGTCTTCCTATAAATCTTCTGGGCTTCTGGGCTCGTTGCTCCATTGGCAGTCAGCCAGGCTCATTTGCAAAATAGTGGGAGGAAGAGCTGGACCAAAGATGACTGGAAAAGCAAGGTGGTGCTGTACACCTGCAATCACAGCACATATATGGGAGCTAAGAGGATCATAACTTGGAGGCCAGCCTGGGCTATATAGCAAAACCTTGCCTAAAACACACACACACACACAAGAATTGGGGCAAACCTGCTCTGCCTTCCTTCAGGCTTACACACACATCTAGCTTGCAAAATATGACTCACAACTCCAGCAGGGCCTTACAGTTCCAGCCTATTTTATATATGCTGTAGTAAAGGCTTATCCCAGCCACGGAGCTACTGAATGATTAGAAACCAGGAATTCTGTCTCTATTGTTCCACTCAGGCCAACCTGATCCCTGTCAGTGGCTTGTATGGGAATAGTTCAATTACAAAGGAAAAAAATGTTTCCTACTTCTATTATTTCTTTATTGAAAAGAGATTAGTTTTCATTAACACAATCCTTATTCAATATGCCAATCTATGAATGTGTAGGTAAAAGAATCTAAAGAACTTGTTTTTTATAGTCAGCTCAGCCAAAATAAATTATTTTGAATTCTTAGAGGAAAAATATGAAATGGAAAAATATATTTGAAGTGTTTCCACCACATCCTAAGAATAATTTTTCATATTATTTTTGAGTTCTAATTTTGGTACTTGTCAGCACATCATCAGATCAGTCATTATAAAAAAGATGATTGGGAAAAAAAAGGATGATTAGGAAGGGTCAGGACTGTAATTCAATGGTAGAGCACCCTGAGTCTGATCCCTAGCACCAAAAAAAAAAAAGGAAATAATGAAGTAGAGGCACTACTTTTAAGTGGTGGGAAGTAGGATTGACATTCTACTTCCTAAAAGAAGCATAATAGGGCTGGGAAGGTGGCTCAGTGGTAGAGCGCTTGCCTTGCATGCCTGAGGCCCTGGGTTCGATCCCTCAGCACCACATAAGCAAAAAGAAAAAAGGCGGAAGTGGCGCTGTGGCTCAAGTGGTAGAGCGCTAGCCTTGAGCTGAAGAGCTAAGGGACAGCATCCAGGCCCCACAACCAGACCCCCCCCAAAAAAAGAAGCATAATAATCAAATTTCTATATTTCTCTTACAGCATTTTAATAAAAGCATGGGCCTAAAATTTGACTTGTGAAATTAGCATTTGTGGAAATTCAAACCACTGTCTTAAACAACTAGACATTTAGTTCAGTTTTGAAAGGAGCTATTGTTAAACACAAAATTGAATTTAGAAATGGAGTCTGTCACCAAAAATTGTCCACAAGAGCCACTTGATTTAGAGTTATAGTCTAGTAAGCTCATTTTTTTTGTCGGTCACGGGGCTTGAACTTTGGGCCTGGACACTGTCCCTCAGCTCTTCAGCTCAAGGCTAGTGCTATACCTCTTGAGCCACTGTGCCACTTCTGGTTTTCTGAGTGGTTTATTGGAGATGAGTGTCTCATGGACTTTTCTGCTCAGGCTAGCTTTGAACTGCAATCCTCAGAAATCAGCCTCCTGAGTAGCTAGGATTATAGGCATGAGCCACTGGCACCTAGTTATAAGCTCTTATTTCTATGTTACATATATCGAAAACTTAGTAAACTGTTGGTAAATGTTATAAACACACAAACATTTATCATTTTAATTACTCTGCACAGCTGATCATTTCCTTTAGACTAATGAAAAGCTGAGGCTTTATTACAATTTTGTATGTATGTGCCATTACCAGGGCTTGAACTCAGGGCATGGATGTTATCCCTTATTGTTTATCACCCAAGACTGGTGCTCTACCACTTGAGTCCTAGCTCCACTTCTGGCTTTTTGCTGGTTAATTGGAGATAAGAGTCTCGTGGATTTTCCTGCCCAGTCTAGCTTCAAACATCAGTCCTTAGTCCTCAGATCTCAGCCTCCTGAACAGAATTACAGGAGTGAGACACCAGCTTCCATACATATATCACATAGACAAGTATCTATATCATATATATATATATATAGCATTTTTAAAAATTGATGTGCCAGGGATCAAAATAACTCCACTCCACAAGCATCCTACCACTGAGCTACATCCCCAGATAAAAGTTTTAACCTGGCTTGCTCAAAAAATTGAGAAAGAAATCATTTCCTAATGTGATTATAGATTAAAAAGTTTGGCTCATATTCAGATTTCTTAAGTACTATATATCTAAGTTGACAAGTAATAGAAACAAATATAAAAAATGGAGGGACGGAAGAGTACAGCTTAGTGATAGCTTGTCCAGCATGTTCTAGGCCCTGAGTTCCGACACCATAAAAAAGAAAAGAAAATACTTTAGACATAGCCCATCCTTAGACTAAAAACATTTAAAAATAAAAATATTCCTTTGTCGGGGCTAGAAAGGTGGCTCAGTGGTAGAGCACTTGCCTTGCATGCATGAGGCCCTGGGTTTGATTCCTCAGCACCACATAAGCAAAAAGAAAAAAACTGTTAGTGGTGCTGTGGCTCAAGTGGTAGAGCGCTAGCCTTGAGCTGAAGAGCTGAGGGACAGCGCCCAGGCCCAGAGTTCAGGCCCCACGACTGGACCCCCCCAAAAAAAGTATTCCTTTGTCAACTAGTCTGATAAAGGTAATACATCACCAAAAAAATAAATGCCTGTAAATATTTTTAACACATATACACACACACATTGAAAAGCAAAGAAAGACTAGGAAGCAAATTTCCAACATGAATGACACAGAGTTGATATGCTTAAAATACAAAAAGCTGCCGGGCACTGGTGGCTCACGCCTGTAATCCTAGCTACTCAGGAGGCTGAGATCTGAGGACTGCAGTTCAAAGCCAGCCAGGGCAGGAGAGACCATGAGACTCCTATCTCCAATAAAAACCACCAGAAAACCGGAAGTGGCGCTGTAGCTCAAGTGATAGAGTGCTCTCCTTGAGCTGAAGAGCTGAGGGACAGCGCCCAGGCCCAGAGTTCAAGCCCCACGACCGACCAAAAAAAAAAAAAATACAAAAAGCTATGAAATCAGCCAGAACATTGAGCATCTTTAATAGAAAAATAAGCAAAAGACAGGGCAAGTAATCCATAAAGGGAAAATTCCAGAGCTGGATACCGTAGTGAATACCTGTAATCCTAGTTACTAAGGAGACTAAGATGATAATCTTGAGTTCAAAGCCCAGCCTAGGTGACATAGTAAGAAGTCACCAAAAGAAAGAAAAAAAAACATAGTCACTCATGCATTAAAGCATTCACACAGTCAACAAATACGTTACATTTATACATTTATGCAATATTAACATGCTGTCTGCCAGATACTGGTCTTAACACAAAGGATATCTCAGTGCACAAAACAGACTTTTTTTTTTTTTTTTGCTGGTCCTGGGGCTTGAACTCTGGGTTTGGGTGCTGTCCTCGAGCTCCTACTTGCTCAAAGTTAGCACTCTACCACTTGAGCCAGTGCTACTTCTGACTTTTTCTGTGGTTAATTGGAGATAAGAGTCTCACGGACTTTCCTGCCCAGGCGGGCTTCGAACTGCAATCCTCAGATCTCAGCCTCCTGAGTAGCTAGCAATAGAGGTGTGAGCCACTGGTGCCCCACTAAAAAATGTTTTGTTATAATGGGGTTTATATTTTAGTAGGTGTTAGCCAGGTGCCAGTGGCTCATGCCTATAATCCTAGCTACTCAGGAGACTGAGATCTGAAAATCTTGGTTCAAAGCCATTCCTGGAAGACAAATCTGAGAGATTTATCCCCACAATTAACCAGCAAACACTAGAAATGGAGTTGTGGCTCATGTTCCAGGTTAGAGCAAAAGAGGTAAGGGACAGGGCTCAGGCCCTGAGTTCAAGCTCTGTTGTATCAGGGGGAAAAAAATTGTGTGTGTGTGTGTGTGTGTGTGTGTGTTGGAGTTGTAGGAGACAGAGAAAAAAATAAATATATATCATGAAGAGCTGATACAGTGTTTGATATAAAGTAGTTACTGAAAGTTTCGCCAAAAAGATTACATTGGAGCAAATATGTGTAGGAGCTGAAGAAGCTAGCCCTGTAGATCTGTGTCAGAAATACTTTTCAGAGAAAAGCGAGAGAAGGGACGGATGGGTTAGGAGCAATGGGTGACAATGTTGTCAGACACCTTGTACTCATGTATTGTTTTGTAGAATGGGAACTTATATATATATATATAAAATGTTAGACCAGTCAGCAAGTTTCAGAAAATATGTCTTAATCATATATAT
Organism: Dipodomys ordii; assembly: GCF_000151885.1. Lineage (NCBI taxonomy): Eukaryota > Metazoa > Chordata > Mammalia > Rodentia > Heteromyidae > Dipodomys > Dipodomys ordii. The sequence continues at coordinate 7,246,702 of NW_012267219.1, read as the reverse complement.
AATGAAACCTCAAGTGAATGAAGCAACTAGATCCATATTTCACTCATAAGACCAACAGACATTTTGTAAAGCGGATTATGAAATAGCGTGCATATGATCATTTATGTGTAAAACAACTATGGGCAATAGTCTTTTTTTTTTTTGTCGGCCATGGGGCCTGAACTCTGGGGCTGGACACTGTCCCTCAGCTCTTCAGCTCAAGGCCAGCCCCCTACCATTTGAACTTCAGCACCAGTTCCAGTTTTTTCTTCTTATGTGGTGCTGAGGAATAGGATCCAGGGCCTTATGCATGCAAAGCAAGCACTCTACCACTGAGCCACCTTCCCAGCCGGGTAATATTCTTAAGTATGCCAAGTACTAAGACAAATTATCAGGGGTATTTATCCTAAAGGTCACCTTGACAGAAAATTATTACCTTGATAATCTGGTTGAAGGGAAAGGTAATGACTTGTGGGTCTGACAGGCTTGTGTGTGAATGACAAACTGTTATTTATTCTTGTGTAACCTTTCTTGTTTTTGTGGTACTAGAGTCTGAATGCATGGCCTCAATGTTTGCTAGGCAAATGTTCTATCACTTAGTCATGCTTCCGCACTTTTTTGTACTGGTTATTTTGCAATAAGGTCTCACTTGCTGCCTGGGTGCATACCAGGACCACAATCCTCCTGTTTTAGGATTCCTGTTGTAGCTGGGATGAAAGATACCACACTATCACACTCAGATTCTACAGAGAGATGGAGTCTCAAGGATTGTGTGACTCTTAATAATTTAATTAGCAAATCTGTGACACAGGCTTATCATCAGTCAAAGGGGAACAGCAATACCTCTGTTTTATTTTCTCTTGTTAACTGTGAGGATTTAGTAACAGAAATCATGTAAAGCTCTTGGCAGAGAGCAGGGCCGAACAAATATTAGTCTTCATTACCCAACTGGTTACCCTTGGTGCACACTCAGTATTCACATCCCATTTCTCCCCTGTAAACTAAACAATGGCTTTAGTCTAAGAATCTGCCCCTGGGTAAGAGATCCATCCATTCCCAGCTTAGCGGTGGGGCCTACTGCTCAGAGACAGCTGTAGTGGTGGAATTGCCCCTTAGGGATGCTTTAGGTATAGGCAATCTCCAGAGCCAACCCTTGAGACACTAAACAGAGGAGAAAATTAACTGAATGGCTTTAGGGAAAGCTTTAGGGAAAAGTTTCCTAGACTTGAAAAATGACCTTCCCCACACCAAAAACAAAACAAACAAAAAACACCTGTCTTTTCTTCCATTAGACTCTGAATGCCTGAGTGTGGCACTTAGGAATTCTAGAACTGTATCAAGAACAAAACTGATACTGTGAATTTGGCAGGGATGAACAAGTCAATCATCCTTCATGAGTCTTTGTTTTTTGTTTGGTCTGGTCATGGGGCCTGAACTCTGGGCCTGGGCACTGTCCCTCAGCTCTTCAGCTCAAGGCTAGCACTCTACCACTTGAGCCACAGCGCCACT
>NW_012267219.1:7241274-7244539 GCF_000151885.1 Dipodomys ordii | reverse complement strand
CCCCAAAAAAAAGCATTAATATTTGTATCATTTGGGCAAAAATACAAGACTCCCAAAGGGCATTTGAAACTAAAACTTAATTAGGGGCTGGGAAGGTAGCTCAGTGGTAGAGCGCTTGCCTTGCATGCATGAGGCCCTGGGTTCCATTCCTCAGCACCACATAAGCAGAAAAAAAAAGCCAGAAATGGAGCTGTAGCTCAAGTGGTAGAGTGCTAGCCTTGAGCTGAAGAGCTGAGGGACAGCACCCAGTTCCAGAGTTCAGGCCCCACAACCAGACCCAATAAATAAATAAAACTTAATTGGAAGGGTTGTTCCTCAAATAGTTAAGGATTTTACTGGGTAAACAAATTTTGTTTGCACTTAGGAAAGTAATAGCTTATTCATACCCAATAAAAGAAACCCTGGGGAAGGGAGGACTAAAGCAGTTAATGTGGGGCTTTTTTGGTTTTTGTGTGGGTCCTGCGGCTGGCACTCAGGAGCTGGGCACTGTCCCTGAGCCATTTTGCTCAAGGCTAGCACTCTACCACTTAAGCCGCAGCTCCATTTTCATCTTTGTTAAAATCGAGCGATTAATTGCAGATAACATCATGGGCTTTCCTTCCTGGGATGTCTTTGAAATATGATCATCAGATTCCAGTCTCCTTAGTGGCCAGCTCATTGGCTGAGCCACAAGTGCCCAGCTAGATTCTCAGAGTTTTAAAAATAAGAGAAATATTATTATTATTATTATTATTTTTCAATTGGTCAGGACATTGAAGGTACCAATATCTATTGATTTTTTTTAAAATTTGTTTATAAGCACGTGCGCCCTAGATAGCCCAAGCTGGCCATGAATTTACAGTCATCCTACCTCAGCTTTCCAAGTGCTGGGATTACAGATGTGAACCACCATATCTAGCTTTCCAATATTTCTTTTGATCCATTCTTCCAATTAATTTCAGCTCTTCCTATTTCCATGCATCTGCTAAGTGTTGTTGGCTCTCTGGCCCTTCTATTGAATATACTGGATGCAGATAAGGAAAACTTTTGCTTTGGGATAGTTGTCCCAGCCAGGCTTCTACCAGCAAAGCTGGGTCTGGCATGTGAATGTTGTCCTCAGTGAGAGGAGTTGCCATCCACTTGCCAGTGGTATCCGAAAGGATCCTGTTATAACCTAGGAAGAAGAAAGGCACATATTCTGACAATTTAGGTGGTAATTTAAACTCATCTCAAGGGGCTGGGAGATGGAGGGAGACGTGGAGCATGTGCTGTGGCTAAATATAGAAGCTTTATCACAGACATAAGGTATATATCTGATGACTGTGTCTCAATAAATGTTACTTTCACACAGAACCCACTAATCCTGACTTTGAAATCTGTGTCTTCTGATAGCAGCTTTAGGCAAGCTGAGATTTTTGGTTCATTTTTTGTTTGTTTGTTTGCTTATTGGTTTTTTAAAAAAATAGATCCTTCTTCATAATAGGCATATAATGATGGTTGTAGAATTTGTATACATGCAGTTTAAAACTTAAAGAGGGCTGCATAAATTGTCTATATCAAAGGAAAGGAGGACTACAGACAGCTCAGTAGCAGATCACTTGGTTTGGACAAGCCAAGGCCTGGGTGGCATTCTAGCATGGGTGAGGTGGAAATAAGAAGAGAAGGAGAGCTGGTACTGGTGACTTTTGTCTATAATCCTAGCTACTCAAGAAGCTGAGATCTGAAGATCACGGTTCAAAGCCAGCCCAAGCAGGAAAGTCTGTAAGACTCTTATCTCCAATTAACCACCAGAAAACCAGAAATGGCACTGTGGCTCAAAATGGTTGAATGCTAGCCTTGAGAGAAAAAAAGCCAAGGGACAGCACCCTGGCCATAAGTTCAAGCCCCAGTACTGGCACAAAAAAGAAAGAGAGGAAGAAGAGAAGGAAGAGAAGGAAGGAGGGCGGGAGAGAGGGAAGAAGAGAGGAAGGGAGAGAAAAGAAAAGAATCAAAAGAAAAACATTGACCAGATAGGTAAAGGCTGAAGTCTTGAAAGAGAGGCTAAGGAGATTTGGATCCTACTAGAGTCAGGGCATGACAAGAAGGACAATGTCAAGGGGGGCAGTAGGGGAGGCCAGAGTATATGGGGCCGTGTCGTAACTCCATGGAAAAGAGCAGACAAACAAGCTATGACTACAGCTTGTGTAACTTCCTGTGGTGCAGCAAAGCCCAGTACAGTGCAGAGGGTGGGTGCTGGGTACATGTTGAGAAATCCAATCCCATGTTCTTGAACTTTGCTAATGGTTGATAGCTGCTGTCAAAAACAAACAACTTTCTTCCCCCACTACACTCCCTATGTGATAGAGCCTGAAGGGGTAGAAAAGAAATAAAATATTCCTTCCACCCTCCTGCTTTAGTGGATGGGGCCTTATTAGTTAAACTTGTCAGAGGTGGCCTTAAGAAGAAAAGGGGTTGTTACAGCTGCACTTTATAATACTGGAGGCCCAAAGTGGTGGATGTCCCCCATGCTGAGCTACAACTCAACCAAGTGTGGAGAAGGTTTTGGACTGCAGAGGGTAGCTCTAAGTTGTGTAGAGGTGACTAGGAAGTGCATGATAATTAAAGGTCATCTAGTAAGATTTGTCAGGCAGTCGGCTGGGCTGATTAAGAGGTAGGCAGGGGTAGAGAAAATATTCTTCCTGGTACAGGTGAGGGCACCTTTACAAAGAGACAATTCCTTTTGTGTTTTTGGGTGCTGGGAACCCACCCCAGAAACTGCGTATACTAAGCATGTAATGCACCATCCAGCCATATCCCCAGTCCCTTCAGAACACAAGTCTGTGCTCAACTGCAGCTCAATGCACGGTTCTGCAGGTATGTTCAGCTCAAAATAACCCTCACAGCCAAGAGGCCAATTTTGGAAGGCTACTCCATGTTTTGCAGTAAAGCACTGAAAACAATAGAACCACCAGAACTCTCTAGAAGTTGCGGCCATTCCTTTTTACTTCCTCAATCTGCTGCTATCAGAAACCAAAGAACAATTTTATTCAGATTTGCTATGGGAAGTTCTAAATTTTAAGCTTAGGAATTCCTTTAAGAGGAAAAGTACTTATACTGTAATTATAGCAATCTATACTCACCTTTCCAGGTACATTGGATATTCAGGCTGTATTGGCAATTTCTTTTTTTTTTTTTTTTTGGCTCCGGTCGTAGGGCCTGAACTCTGGGCCTGGGCACTGTCCCTCAGCTCTTCAGCTCAAGGTTAGCACTCTACCACTTGAGCCACAGTGCCACTTCTGGCTTTTTT
>NW_012267219.1:7196066-7240969 GCF_000151885.1 Dipodomys ordii | reverse complement strand
AAAAGAAAAAAGCCGGAAGTGACGCTGTGGCTCAAGTGGTAGAGCGCTAGCCTTGAGCTGAAGAGCTGAGGGACAGCGCTCAGGCCCAGAGTTCAGACCCCCACAACCGGACCAAAAAAAGAAAACTGGAAATGGTGCCATGGCTAAAGGTGGTAGAGTACTAGCCTTGAGTGAAAAAGCTCAGGGATAGCATCCAGGCCCTTAGTTCAAGCCCCATGATGAACACCCCCCACCCACCACCCCCACAGCTGCAAAAAAAAAGAAAAGAGCCCAAAAGGGGATATGAGGATTTAGCACAGAGGTAGAGTTGCTGTTCAGCATGCAAAAAGTCCTGGGTTCACTTCCTAGCCCCATAAAACACAAAAACAAACTATAAACACCAAAAGAGAATATGAAATATTTATCAAAAGAACCTGTTTACATTTATTGTATCTATACATAGCCTAATTTTAAAAATGGACACATCATGGTAAAATAAAATTTAAGAGGTAGGAGTTAGAAAGCAAAGAGAAACATTTAAATCTTGATCGTGATCACTGATGGCTTACACAATTGTGTATGTATGTTAAACCTGCCAAACTGGGAATAGGAATGTGGCTTAGTGGCAGAGTGCTTGCCTAGCATGCATGAAGCCCTGGGTTTGATTCCTCAGTACCACACAAACAGAAAAAGCTGAAAGTGGTGCTGTAGGCCAAGTGGTAGATCTGCTTGAGCAAAAGCAGCTCAGGGACAGTGCCCAGGCCCTGAGTTCAACCCCAAGACAGGCAGAAAAAGAAAAAGAAAAAAACCTGTCAAACTTCCCTAAAAAATGAGAATTTCCTTACTACTGTATGTAAAAGTTACATTGATTTTTTTGGGGGGTGGGGGGGTGGGGGGGGTCCAGTCATGGAGCCTGAACTCTGGTCCTGGGCGCTGTCCCTCAGCTCTTTAGCTCAAGTTAGTGCTCTACCACTTGAGCCACAACGCCACTTCTGGCTTTTTTTCTTTTTGCGTATGTGGTGATGAGGAATCAAACCCAGGGCCTCAGGCATGCAAGGCAAGCGCTCTACCACTGAGCCACCTTCTCAGCTCCCATTGATTTTATATATATATACATTTGCCAGTACTAGAGCTTGAAATTAGGACCTTGAGTCTCACTTGGTATTTTTTCTCAAGGCTGGAGCTCTGCCTATTTAACCACTTCTGGTTAAATAGATGTAGGAGTCTCAGATTTGGCTCTGCTTGAGCTTGCTTCAAACTGAAATCCTCAGAGCTCAGCCTCCTGAATACCCAGAATTACAGGTGTGAGGTACTGGAGCCAGGTAATTTTGCTTTATTTTGCTTTTGAATCAAAATCTCTCTGCATAGGCCATATTGGTCTTATACTTGGAATCCTCTTACCTTGCCCGTAAATGCTGAGATTACAGGCACACAGAGCTATATCTAGCTTGATACAGTGAATTTTAAGATGGGAGAAAGGAAATTAACAAATCAGGAAACAGTCTTTTCATTTTCTTGCCAAAAAGAACAAATATCCATGACCTATAAAGCATTTCCAAACTTCTAAAGAAGCAATAATCCAGCTGAAGATGGTTTGCAGAAAAGTAAATAAAAATACCCTATAAACACACTAAAATAAATTAATGATAAACACTAAACTCAAAATGAAAGCAACATAATGCTACTTGGAGATATCACTTCTTTCCCATCATGTATGGTTACATGATTCAAGTCCACTGAAGGATGATCCAGCAAGACCTATCAAATTACATAAGCATTTCTTCAATCCCAAAGACACACTGCCAAAAATACAAATACCTCAAGGCCAAGGTGATGACCATACCATTATTTACAATAGACAAAAAACAAGAGCTGGGTGAGGATGTACTTCTGTGGAAGTGCCTACCATGCCCAAGGCCTGCAGACCAAATATGTTACTCAACTGAAATATATTTTTCTAGCCTATTTGAAACTGCTTTTTCAGAGAAACTGCAAACTCTGTAATTCACAGAAACAGTTCTTGGGAAAAATGCTGCCCTTTATAAGAGAAATTTGCATTTATCTACATTGAGTAAATGGTGAGTATAGAAAACAGTGTCTTCAGCTGATATTTTTTCTGCCTAGGAGGAGTCTTTCCATTTTTAACTAAGATAGAGAGATTGGGGATCTAAAGCTTCACCCGGATGGATGGTTACAGGTGATTTTTGCCTGGGATATAACAAGATGACCACCAGTTGAACGTGAGGGCAAAAAAATGCTGGCAGTATGGATCAAGTGATAGAGAACCTGCCTAGCAAGTGAAAGACCCTGAGGTTAAACCCCAGTACCACCAATAAATAAATAAATTCATTCATACATACATACATTGCTATTTTTTGATCAAAAGAAATTAAAAAGGGAATGGATACAATAAGTATGGCATTGCATAGGTTGGGTAACGGCTGAGGCTGGAGGATCACTGGATCCTAGGAGTTTGAGGCTACTTCTAGGCAATATAGTGAGAAACCATCTCAGAAAAAAAAAGGTGTCAAAATCCTGAAGCTGTTTTGATTATTTGTTGTTTTGGGGCAGGTGCTCACTATGGAAAATGTTGGCTCCAAACTCACAATCCTCTTACCTCAGCCTCCCTATTCCTTGGATTATAAGTGTATACCGTGCACAAGCTTACCAATTGTTCAATGTGAGTGATAGGCATGTAGGAAGGAATCAGGTATACCATGCATTCTTGTGTCTTTTTTTTTAAATAAAAAGGTTGAAAAGCAGCAAATCTCTCCACTTTCAGCATCTCCACTGGGACCCAGTCTCACAGCTCCCTCATGCTATTGAAATCAGGTGAGACCAGAACACCTGCCAAGAAACCTCTTTACATCCTTTCATCTTCAAAGCTCTTTAAAAATCTTAAAGATAGAGCTTTGCCATATCATTGAGCAGTAGTTCAGTTAATGGCTGCATCTCAACCTGGAGAAATTAAAGAACAGACTGTAATAATAACAGCCTGATATGGCTTGGGCCGTGCTTTTCAAAATGCTGGGGGCATTTTCTCACGTAGTTATCTGCCTTCAGCTACAGGGTCTGTAATTACTGCCCCTTCACAGTGGGAAAGGGAGCAGTCAACTACATCTCCTTGATCTCCACGAGCTGGTGCTGAGACTCAGGTCCCCAAACAGCCAACTGGCTACGAACTATCATATAAAGACTGCAGAGGTCAATGGAAGCAAGAGGAGAAGAGAGAATTCATCTTCCAAATTTTGCTTTGTGTTAGGTACCACACATCTTAGAAAGACCATGTTAAAACCCTAAATTCCCTATGTAATGACTAGTCTAGGTGAAGTTAAAAACCTGTATGTGTGTCCATTTCCATCTTTCCCCCTTCAATGAGATGAAGGGCACCTCTTTTTATTTGGAAGACATAGACTTGTAACTACTAAGTAATTATGGTAGAACCCTGTGTGCTCAATGTAAGAGAGAGAGAGAGAGAGAGAGAGAGAGAGAGCTATCTTTGCCTCATTACTTCCCATAGAGAAGAATTGAACTAATAAGTTAATGTTCATCAAATATTCACAGAATGCATTGTTACAGGAAAGCCCAAATTCATTTTTTAAACTTAAAAAATTATTTGTTATTATAAAGGTAATGTATAGAGGGGTTAGTTACATAATTCGGGTACAGTGTACATTTCTTTTTGGACAATGTTACCCTTCTATCCCAAGTTCACTTTTGTATGTGTGTGTGTGTGTGTGTGTGTGTGTGTGTGTGATGATACTGAGGGTTGAACTCATGTTTGGCTTTTTCCAAGCAAGGCTGGTGCTCTAAAACTTAAGGCACACTCTTCACTTCTGGCTTTTTGGTTGTTAATTGGAGATAAGAGTTTCATGAACTTTCACACCCAAGCTGGCTTTGAACTTTAATCCTCAGATCTCAGCCTCCCAAGTAGCTAGGATTATAGACAGGAGCCACTGGCACCCAGCAAGAGGTATACATTTTGTCTCTACTAAAAGCAGATAGTTTGGGTGGGGGGTGGAGGGGAGGTTGGGAAGGGATGTGAAGGGTAAACAAAGGAGGAGGCTGCAATGCTTGATAAGAAATGTACTCATTATCTTGCCCATGTAATTGTAACCCTTCTGTAGAGTATGTTCACAAAAATAAGAATAAAAAAATAAATAAATAAATAAAAGCAGATAGTATGGGGCTGGGAAGGTAGCTCAGTGGTAGAGTGCATGCCTTGCAAGCATGAGGCCCTGGGTTCGATTCCTCAGCACCACATAAGCAGAAAAAGCTGGAAGTGGCACTGTGGCTCCAGTGGTAGAGCACTAGCCTTGAGCTGAAGAGCTGAGGGACAGTGCCCAGACCCAGAGTTCAGGCCCCATGACCGGCAAAACAAACAAACAAACAACAAGAAAAGCAGATAGTATAACTGGTTGGGGAAGTAACTCGTAAATACTTGTTTAGCACGTGCAAAGTTCTAGGTTCACTACTCAGACCAAATGTTATATTATTGTTGTTGTCATAATTTCTGAAAGTACTGTCTTCATCTTAGGGCTTTATGCTCTCATTCAGCTTTTTTTTTTTTTTTTTAACTCAAGGCCTGGGCACTGTCCCTGAGCTTCTTTTGCTCAAAGTTATCACTCTACCACTTGAGCCACAATGCCATTTCTGGCTTTTTCTGAGTGGTCTACTGGAGTTAAGAATCTCATGGACTGTGCTGTCTGGGCTGTCCTCAGACTGCAGTCCTCAGATCTCAGACTCCTGAGTAGCTAGGATTACAGGCGTGAGCCACCAGCACCCAGCTCTCACTCAGCTTTTGTCTGCTCAAGGCTGGTGCTGTAGTACTTGAGCCATGTCTTTAATTTTCTCACTTTTTTTTTTTTTTGTCGGTCGTGGGGCCTGAACTCTGGGTCTGGGTGCTGTCCCTCAGCTCTTCAGCTGTAGACTAGTGCTCTACCACTAGAGCCTCAGCCCCACTTCTGGCTTTTTCTGCTTATGTGGTGCTGAGGAATCAAACCGAGGGCCTCATGCATACAAGGCAAGCGCTCTACCACTGAGCCACCTTCCCAGCTCCTTTTCTCACTTTTCAAAGATTTACTGGAGGTAAGAATCTCTTAGACTTGTCTGCATAGGCTGGCTTCCAGCTTTGACCCGCAGATCTGTTTCCTGAGTAATCAGGATTATAGGCAGGAGCCACCTGCATCCAGCTTGAATATTATTAATAGTAATTACATATAGTGTCTAGCACCCTGGATCATATAGAAATGGGCTTCAACGTATACAACGGACAAGAAAATTCAACAGCTCACTTCTCTAGTCTCACATTCATTTCAACAGCACAACTCTAAATGCGAAGAAAAGTTCCCCTGTGATATTTCACGTCTGTCGCTCTTATTCACAGTAACCATGTGAGCAAACCTTGGAATAGCTCGCTTCTCCATGAGCCAAATGAAAAGCCACATACAAGAAAAAGCATGGAGTGGATGTTCATAACGGACTTGAAAGAGCAGACACATGTAGAGCTAGAACACCTGGCTCACTAGCTACGTGACAACAGGGTGATGTATTCTACTGTTCTTAAATCTTAGTTTTCTCAGCAGTAAAAGGAGGAAAATAATATTCCAGTGGGAAATATAAATCAGAGAGAATGTAAATTATGCCTGGAGACTGAGTTCAGACTGGGGGCATTTTTGCTTTCTAAGGAAAAAAAAATTAGCTCCCAAGGGTCTATAGAAGACCCACAGAGATGATGCCTTTGAGTTGTATGCATTAACACTCCACCATGACTGGGCGACGTGGGGTCCAGCTAGCATGCTCATGAAGCAGTGGGGAAGGAAAGTTCTCATGCCGCACTCTTTTCACTTCCTGCAGGTGAGTTAGGAAGCTATTCTGTCCAGTCTTAGTTCATTATAGAGAAAGCACTGTATCCTTAAGTTCTCCTCTCAGCCAGGTCCAGTCATGGAAAGAATTAATCATATCTTAGATTGTTTTCAATGGTGGCTAAAACAAATCACACTTGATGTTCCTAGGCTGAGTTTGGCAGGTTCCCTCCTTCCTGTTGGAGAACTTGAGATCAAAGAATCTTACCCTACCCAGAGAGTTCCTGAAGAATAGGACTGCAAGAGGTAGGGTGACTGCCAGGCTCTGCTCTGTACAACCCAACCTCCTTCTTTCCCAGGAATTTCCTTAGGCTTTGATGTTTTCCATTAGAAACCAGTTATTGTTTAGGGATTTTCCTCACCTCTGGCTTCCAAAGTAATAGTTATGCCCTGCATGGACACAGAGATGATTTGAGTATGTCTTCCACAAATACAATGTTGGAAACTTAATTCTCTAATTTATAATATGATAATGAGATCTAGAGATGGGGGAGGGTCCTCTGGAAGATAATAAGGATTGAATGAGGTCATGAGGATGGGGTACCCACAATGGCATTTGTGGCTTTATAAGTAGAGGAAGGAAGACCTGAGCTGTCATGATGTCTTGCTATGTGATGCCCTTTACCATCCACAAGAATTCCTACCAGAGAGCAGATGTCATGCTAAGGCCATGATTTTGGACTTCTCAGTCTCCAGAACTAGAAGCCAAATAAACTTCTATTTTTTAAATACTTTTATAGCAACAACAATAACAAACAAACAAAACAGACTAATAGTCAGGAACTGGTGGCTCATGCCTGTAATCCTAGCTACTCAGAAGGTTGAGATCTGAGGATCTTAGTCCAAAGCCAGCCTGGGCAGAAAAGTCTGTGAGACTCTTCTCTCCAATTAGCCACCTCAAACCTGGAAGTGGAGATGTGTCTCCAAGTGGTAGAGTGTTAGGGCCTTGAGCACAAAAATTCAGAGACAGCACCTAAGCCCTGAATTCAAGCCTCATTACTTACAAAAAAAAAAAAAAGACTTAACACAGGCACTTGCATACATTTATTATATTCATTGCCTTTGGAATTCATCGAAAAGTCATTGTGAAGATTGAGATTGTTGAGAGGAAGAAAGGTGGGAAGGAATAGGACAATGACTTTCTGTTTTTCCTTTATTTTTAGTCTGGAGCTTGGTATTAAAAGTAAGACCTCTGAGGGCATAGGAAGTGGGCAGAAGCAGCCAAGATGGAGGGTAGAAAACAGAAGAGATATGCCATTTCCCAGAAAAAGTACACTTCATAATTTTTTCTGACTCTAGCTCCATAAACAAAAGGTCTTTTCTTTCTGGATAAAAGAGAGGATAAGAATAATAAAACGTTCAAGGGTTATTAGAAGCAAAGACATGCATTTTGGCTGAGAAAAGAGCTGATAAGGTAGGATTTCTGTTAGAACAGCCCTGTACCGAAGCTGGCACCAGAGCCTACTCTCCCTAACTGTTGCTCTCTGAGTTTTGCTACAACCCCTAAGTTATAATCAGAGGAAGGAAACGCCTGAGAGATCTGAAGGTTTTAATTGTTGTTGAGGGCAGATGGTTTGGATTACAGCACAGGCACGTAGCTCAAGGTCAGTGTCTGTAATCAGCTGCTTGAACGTATGATTTTAGTTGGATGCACTGTTCTTTCTGGGGGACATGAACTGTGTCATTCCATCAGTGCCTGGAACTTTGGCTGACAGAGATTAAAATATAAATTGATCAGAAACTGGTAGCACAGGGCTGGAGGTATGGTTCAAGTGGTAGAGCACCTGCCCCCCCCCAGCCCCAAATTCTAAATTCAAATCCCAGTAGCTCAAACAAGGAAGCAAACCAACAAACAAAATCCATAGCACAGCCAGGTACCAGTGGTTCACATTTGTAATCCTAAGCATTCAGGAGACTAAGATCTGAGGATCATGGTTCAAAGCCAGCCTAGGCAGAATAGTCTGTGAGACTCTTATCTCTAATTAGTCACCAGAAAACCAGAAGTGTGGTGCTATGGCTCAAGGTAGTAGAGTGCTAGCCTTGAGCCAAGAAAGCTCAGGGACAACACCCAGGCCCTGAGTTCAAGCCCCACCACTGGAAACAAACAAATAAACAAAACACTATAGCACAGCTAAAACCACCCCTTGTGTCATGTAAAATAAGACTTTGCCAGTGAGCTTTAAAAGAAAACAGGAAGTGGATATGATTGGGGAACAGAAAGTCAAGCCAATTCTACCACCAGGCTCCTTGGTATCTTCTATTCTAGGCTAGTGACAGCTGACAAGATGAATTTACTGAAGGAAAAGGAGGTGAGAGGTTCTAACATGTCCCAAGGACCAGAAACTCCTTTGTACAACTATTTAAAGATAATAAAAATGTCTTTTTAAAAAGAGGGCTAGGTGGGGCTGGGAAGGTGGCTCAATGGTAGAGTGTTTGCTTCGCATGTATAAGGCCCTGGGTTCGATTCCTCAGCACCACATAAGCAGAAAAAGCCACAAATGGTGTTGTGGCCCAAGTGCTAAAGCACTAACCTTGAGCTGAAGAGCTGAGGGACAGCGCCCAGGCCCAGAGTTCAGGCCCCACGACTGACCAAAAAAAAGAAGGCTAGAGGTATGGCTCAGGTGGCAGAAAAACAGCCAACAAAGAAAGTCAAATAACCAGCTCAAGTCTCAGTCTCAGGAAATAAAAAATACCCTGGATGACTGAAGTTGTGGTTTTGTGTAAAACATGTATCTGATGTATCTAATTTCTCTTATCTGACATAAAACACTTGTGTGTTTGTTCAAATTAACAATGAGTGGGGGGAAAGTTGTTTTTAATTAATTTCAGAAAGAACCCAAACAAAATAGCTGCATTAACTGTGCCAGGAGGTAATGATGGCTTTGTTTTATTCTAAGACAGAGATTTAGTACTTGGGTCCATGTGTAGGTTCCTCAGTTTCCTCCCTTTGCCTTGCCTTGAGTAGAAAGAGAATGGAGGTGTGGTAAAGTGTAAAGTGTTTTACAATTGAATAAAAGATAGCTGTAGCCAGGTGCTGGTGGCTCATGCCTGTAATCCTAGCTACTCCGGAGGCTGAGATCTGAGGATCCCGTTTCAAAACCAGCCCAGGCAGGAAAGTCCGGGACACTCTTATCTCCAATTAGCCACCAAAAAACCGGAAGTGGCCTTGTGATACAAGTGGTAAAATGTTCGCCTTCAGTTAAACAGCTGAGGGACAATGCCCAGGCCCAGGGTTCAAGCCCCACCACAGGAAAAAAAAAAGAAAAAAGAAAAAGGAAAGATGGAGAGCTGTTTTGAGATATGTACTTGGAAATTCAGAGTTTCCGTTTCTGTGCACAAACAATGCTCGAGTGTTTTTGGACCTGTGTGACAAGGGAGAAGCAGATGCTTAGCAAGGTCCCAGGTTCAATTCCAACACGTAACAATAACTTTCCCTCCAAAACAAAAGCTGAAACTTTTCCATGTGGAAGTGAGAAAACAAATGCACCAAAACCATAGGGAAATCAACAGCAGAGGAAATCAGAATTTTGGCTCCAATTTGAATGTCTTTTCTGGAATGGCAGCCAAGAGCCAGGCACCAGTTCACGTCTGATCCCCCTCTCAGACAGGCATACTAGATTCTAGATGGTACTGGCCCTTACACCAGCTTGATGATGCAAATTGTGAGGAAAATGGCTTCAAAATGAAAACATGGGCTTCCGGTTTTGTTTTCTGTTTGTGTGTTTTGTTTTGTCGACAGGACGTGGCTCTGAAGCCTGGACGGTCCTTGAACAAGGGAAAAGCCTTCGACTTCAGGTTTCTCAGTGTAGGGGTGATAGGTCTGTCACTACTCCTGGCTCTAAATTCCTTTTCTAAATCCACATCTTCCTTACTTTTCTCCTAACGTATACTTCTACTCTTTCCAAATCCCACCTCTGAGAATCTCTGGAATTTGATGAGGCCTTGTTTCCAATCTGGATGACTATTGAACAGAAAATGATTCTGTGAATCAGTGTCTTTTGGGTTCTGAATTATCTTCTATGATGAAAATAGTATAGCTTTTCCATGCAAAAATAGGCACAGAGATTTACTTAGAAGTTAAATAAAAGGAAGCAAGTCCAGTTAGCCTTTGGGGGAGGGATTTTTTTTTTTCCGGCCAGCAGGAACAGGTAGGTTCAGTAACAAAATGACTAGCAGAGAAAAACTGCAAATTAGCTGGGTGTGGTGGCTCACGCCTGTAATCGTAGCTACTCAGAAGGCTGAGATCTGAGGGTCAGGGTTCAAAGCCAGCAATTAGCCACTTGGAAAACCAGAAGTGGCACTGTGGCTCAAGTGGTAGAGTGCTAGCCTTGAGCTGAAGAGCTAAGGGACAGTGCCCAGGCCCAGAGTTCAAGCCCCACGACTGACAGAAAACAAAACAAAACAAAAAACCCTGCAAATTTCAGAGAGTCCATCAGAATGCTGAGAGTTCTGGAAGGGTGAAGTTTCATGATTATACTGTGCTTTCTGTGGTTGCATATGCTCATTCATTCATTCATTCATTCATTCATATGTAGGCCAGACTATGCCTTCAGACTTAAGACCTCCCCCCTTAGGACTACAGATATGTGACACAATACTAGGGAATCTTTAACTTAGCTCATGTTTCTGTCCACTACAATGAAGGAAGTTTTGATTACTTTTTTTTTTTTTTGGAAAACCTTTCAAATGAGAGAAGGGGAGGAAGAAGGTAAGGAGGCTCTGGCAATGAGGTCTTCCTGAGATGTAACACTTAGTATTTGCCTCTGTTTTGTGTTTGGTGACAGACTCTCACTCTGTTGTCCAAACTAGTCTTCAGCTCATACCTCAACTGATCTTCCAGCCACAGCCTCCCAATTAGCTAGCACAGCAGGTGTATACCAACATGCTCAGCTTTTTGACTCATTTTTTCTAACCCTCATTTCCATGACTAGGTCCTACCAACCTGCATTATGGTGTATTCTGAAGGAGCATTTTACTTGGCAACTCTGCTGTGCTACAAAATCAAATTAAACCTTTCATAAGGCAGCTACACAGTCCTTATAAATTATTCCTGGATAAAAGTCCTGCTAACAGGGGTAGGGAGGTGGCACAGTGGTAGAGCGCTTGCCTTGCATGCATGAGGCCCTGGGTTTGATTCCTCAGCACCACATAAGCAGAAAAAGCCAGAAGTGGCGCTGTGGCTCAAGTGGTAGAGCGCTAGCCTTGAGCTGAAGAGCTGAGGGACAGCGCCCAGGCCCAGAGTTCAGGCCCCACAACCAGCCAAAAAAAAAAAAAAGTCCTGCTAAGGCCCTGTTCTGTGGTGTATGCCTGCAGTCCTAGTTCCTTAGGAAGCAAAGTCAGGAGGATCATGGTCTAAGCGTACACTTGAGAGCCTATTTGAAAAATAACTTAATCCAAAAAGTTGGGGGCAATAACTCAAATGGTTAAGTACCTGCCATCCTCCTAACCTGTCTCCCAAGTAACTGATGAGATTATTTGCCAAAGACATCTGGCTATTGCTAATAGTCCCCTTGCACCAAGTAACAGATATTTAAACACTTGCTAAAATTCAACTGAAGATTTATGTGCCAATGTTCTATAACTGACCAGACCGGCCTGAATACAAATGAGTCTGAGTAGGGGGGCAGATTTTCCAGAATGGAATGTGACAATAGGTTTAATTGTGCCTCATCAAAAAGACATTATTAACTGGGTTTTAGTGGCTCATGCCTATAATCCTAGCTACTCAGGAGGCTGAGATATTAGGACCATGGTTCAAAGCAGCCTGGGCAGAAAAGTCCCCATGAGACTCTTATCTCCAATTAACCACTCAAAAACTAGAAGTGGTGCTATGGCTCAAGTGGTAGAGCACTAGCCTTGAACACAAAGAGGCTCAGGGACAGCACCCAGGCCCTGAGCTCAAGCCTCACGACTGACAAAAACACAAAACAAAAACAGGCATTATTAGTTGGGTGTTTGCATCACCTCTACCAGTGTATCCTAGTGATTAAAGCAGGACTTATGGCTAAGTCAGAGTTACCTGGAGGGGTTAGGAAATGGGGCCAGAGACAAAATCTACCACATACAGATCTTTAACAGAATAAGAAAAACTCCTTCCATGTCTTATAATAATTATCAATGGATGTTACATTTTTTTGTTTGTTTTTGAGTGCTTTACATAGTTTTTTTTTTTTTTTTTTTTTTTTGTCGGTCGTGGGGCTTGAACTCTGGGCCTGGGCGTTGTCCCTCAGCTCTTCAACTCAAGGCAAGCGCTCTACCACTTGAGCTACGGCGTCACTTCCTTGTTTGTTTTTGGATGTTACATTTTTTTTTTTGTTTTTGCTTATGTGGTGCTGAGGAATCGAACCCAGGGCCTCATGCATGCAAGGCAAGCGCTTTAACCACTGAGCCACCTTCCCAGCCCCTGGATGTTACATTTTTTTAAGAACTTCTTTTGCATCTATTGAGGTGATTATATTTTTCTTTTTTGTATTGTAATATCACAGATTTTAAATGATTAAAGTAACCTCATTATAGTTGGCAGTCTCTTTGATACTCTGGAAACTCTGTGATTCCTGCCTCCTGGCATTCATACCCCTTTGTACTCCCTTCCTTCTGAACAGGGGGTGGAACCAGTGACCCATTTCTAGCGAATAGAAAAATGTCAATCTTGAGGCAGTGGGTCACTTCTGATACTAGATTATGAAGACTTTACCTGCAGTCTATCCATCTCTCAGCAAGCTGCCATGTTGTAAATACTGTTATTGTAAGGCTCAGTTGGCAAGAAACTGTCTAACCTATGATGATACTCTGAGTCTTGTCAACTGACACATGAATGAATTTGACATCAGATCCTTCTCTAGGATTCATTGAGGATAAAATTATTCTCTATAAATGGTGGTGCAACATAAAACAGTTTTGGCACCTAGAAAAAGTTTAATTCAATGTTGCAATATTACCTTATTCTATTCCAGAGAATGGTTATGAACAGTAAATGAAAGTTATTTAGTAAGCACTTAATGACAAACCACTATTGTTATCTTAACACTTTGACTTCTGTTTAAAAGAAAGCATTTTTTGTGTCTGCCATTATTGGGACTTGAACTCAAGGTCTCCCACTCTTGCTTAGTTTGCATGCTACCACTTGAACCACAGCCCCACTGCTGGCTTCTTGTTGGTTACTTGCAGATAAGAGCTTCACAGTCTTTCTCTCTCTCTCTTTTTTTGTTTTTTGTTGGTCATGGGGCTTTGTCCTCTGGGCCTGGGCACAGTCCCTGAGCTCTTAAGCTCAAGGCTAGCACTCTACCACTTGAGCCATAGTGCCACTTCCAGTTTTCTGGTGGTATATTGTAGATAAGAGTTTCTCGGACTTGCCTGCCTGGGCTGGCTTTGAACCATAATCCTCAGATCTCAGCCTCCTGAGTAGCTAGGATTACCTGAGTAGCTAGGATTACAGGTGTGAGCTATTGGCACCCGGCTAGTCTCACAGTCTTTTCTGCTAGGAGTGGTTTCAAACTTCAGTCCTTAGATCTCAGCCTCTTGAGTGGCTAGGATTACAAGTGTGAGCCACCACCACCTTGCTTTGGATGAAAGCTTTTTTTTCCCTGCTTATGTGGTACTGAGGAATCGAACCCAGGGTCTCATGCATGCGAGGCAAGCACTCTACCACTAAGCCAGGAGCTGCATCTTATTTGTCTTTGAGTTCCCTACCACAACAAAATAGATGGGTGACTAGCACTTTAGAGTTCACCAACAAATCCAGTCTGTCTTCAGACATATGAAATAAAATATAAATTCCATTAGGGTTGGGCAAATTGGAAATCTAATTCTGTTTCCTCATCTATTAAAAAGAAAGCATAATAAAAAAATAAGTAAATAAATAAAATAAAGACACTACTCTCCGCCCCCCTCCTCCCTCTCCAGTTGTGGGGTTTGAACTCTGGGGCTGGGCACTGTTCCCGAGTTTTTTTGTGCTCAGGGCTAGTGTTCTACTACTTGAGCCACAGCTCCACTTCTGCCTTTTTCTGATTAGTTTATTGGAGATAAGAGTCTCTTGGACTTTCCTGCCCCTGGCTATTTTCGAACTCTAATCCTCAGATATCAGCCTCCTGGGTAGCTAGGATTACAGGCGTGAGCCACCAGAGCCAGCCAATAAAATTTAAACACCACAACAGTTTGCCCTGACTATCCTTAACCAGCATGCTTTGGTTTGTGGAGGAAATCATAAGAACCTAAATGGACAATAGTCTTCTCTCCACTGAAATGTCCCCATTGGAACAGTACAAAGAAAGTGTCATCGATTCTGCTCTGGGATAAGGAGGTAATTGTTGGAAATGACTGGTATAGTGTTAACTTCAGATTAGACAGAGTTGCCAAGACCTTGGCTCTTCACCTGTCACCCCATCCCCTCATGGGAGCCAAAAAACCACAGGTGCTTTAAAGAAAAGAAAGTGAAGAGGAGAACATGAAATAGACCAGAAACTGCCACCCAGTCCAGTCCATGTTTCCAGGTGATGGTGAGGCTATATTCACTGGTTCCCATTGGATGAGGGGGAGAGGGGGGGCGGTTCTCATTTCCCCTGGCCTCTGTCTCAGGAGAGCAGGCTTTAAAGGACAGCTTCTCTTTGTCCAGGGACTTGAGGGCCCAGAGTCTTCAAGCAAAGCACTGTGAAGCACAGGGCAGAACAGGCCCAAAAACCAACTGTCAGCTCCTGAGGACTCTCTCTAGGGATCACTTCACAAAGAGTTAAAATCCGAGAGCCTGAATCTCATGTGCTCCCTGTTTTGCATCTACCCTGCTTCGTTAATCCCAGGCCCTCCTGCCACAATGGCATATTTCTGTGATTGGAGTACAAAACTCTCTTGTCAGTGTAGTAAACTTGTTCCTCCCTTGCTTGGGGTCCCACAAGTTCTGTTTTTCCAAGTATATACAGCATGAGCTTTCCTGCAGGAGGAAGTCTCTTGAGAGACAAATAGTTACAGGTTTCCAGAAAATGCTTCCAGATGAAGCCACTGAAACCCTCTTGACAGGTTGGCGTCTAAGGAGCCAGGATGCAGACAAAGTTGGAAGCACACTGCTTTGAGTGAGTCTTTCTAGACCCTTTTAAACCAGACATCTGGCTCACCAGATGACTTGAGACCCCCAGAGGTTACGAAACCCAATGACAGAAGGTTCACTTGTTCCATGCCCTGTGTGAGCTTCCAGGATTGATGCCAGTTGAAAAACAGCGTAGATTCCTGTGAGCATTGTTCCTATACCAATAGGATACCAGGATGGGGGATGGGGTGAGGGTGGTAGCAGTTAAACAGCTCTTGTAAAAGACTATTTTTCCCTTTGTTTCTGATTGCTGAGGAGAAGTATGTTTCAGTTTTCTAGTAAGCAAATTAAGCCAGCTGCACACATGTTGGTTTGACAGAAAGAAAGAGGCCAGTACGAAATGATATTAAAATTCAAAACACATTTCAGACCCCATCTTTTCCTCGTGGTTGCAGGGAGAATGCATAAATCAGAAACGAGGTCAAGTGATGGTGCTGAGTTCAGCTTTGTTTGCCCCTTGATAGTAGCATTATACCCAGATGAGAAATATAAAGGAGAGAAGGCTGAGCCAAAACATCTGTCCTCCTAATCCACCAGCCACTGGACATCAGTGGTAGGACAGCACTAAAACATTCCGAGAGAAGAAATATGTGCCATCAGCTGTGTCCACTTTTTAATGAAGTCAACCACTTATAAAGGCACATTCTTCACTTGCGTTTCAGGTTCCAAAGTAAAGACGATGACTGAAGAAATCTATTCTTCCAAGCTTGCTCCTTTTTCAGGCCAAGGTCTGAGAAAGCTAGGTTAAATCTGAGCCAGCCAAAGTGAAAATGAGAGTGAGCCATAAGAAGCCTAAGGACTGATGGAGAATCACACACACACACACACACACACACTTTAGGAAGTCCCTGTGTATGTATATATACATATATACAAACATATATATGTGTATATACACATAAATGTATAGATATGTATGTATGTATACATATGTATGTATATACACATATGTATATATTTGTTTGTGTATGGGAGTGTGTGTGCTTGAACTCAGGATCTGGTCACTCCAGGCTGGCACTCTAATACTTGAGCAAGAACTCTACTTCTGGCTTTTTGCTGATTAACTGGAGACAAGAGTTTCACAGACATTTCCTGCTCAGGCTGGCTTCAAACCTCAATTCTCAGATCTCTGCCTCCTGAGTAGTTAGGGGATTACAGGTATGAGCCACCAGTGCCTGGCTAAGTCCCTGTATTTTTGATGGGCAGACTATCTCTTAGAGATTTGTTCATAAATTGTCATTTGAGAAGCCCTAGGAATACTTTAACTCATAGGATCAATGGTATTTAAGATAGCTGTGCTCTTAGATTAGTCCATGGAATTCTGTTTGACACCATGTAAATAAAAATGTCCCAGGTACCTCTAAGATCCCCACACCTGTGCCTTTCAGCCCCGAGGATGACAATGATGAGATGGAGAAGGGAAGGAATGGCTGTAACTCACAGCAATGTTGGGGGAAGGCTTAGCCATGGTGGAGGGGCCAACACAGCAGATGAGCAGTTATCAAGAGCTAAATGAAAGCTGGTGCCAGTGGCTCACGCCTATAATCCTAGCTACTAAGGAGGATGAGATCTGAGGATTATGGTTCAAAGCCAGCCTGGGCAGGAAAGTCCTTGAGACTCTTATCTCCAATTAACCACCAGAAAACTGGAAGTGGCTCTGTGGCTCAAGCACTATTCTTGAGCTGAAGAGCTCAGGGACAGTGCCCAGGCCCAGAATTCAAGCCCCTCAACTGACAAGACAAAAAAAAAAAAGAGCTGAATGAACTTCGTACCTTGAGTCTCAGGGCTCAAAGGCACAAATTTGAGGATCTTAGAAGAACCAGAGGTAATTTTTATTTACACTATCCTGTGGACTGATCTAAGAATACCATTACTGTAAACATTATCATTCTTATGAGAAAATGTATTCATAGATTTTTTTTTGTTGTTTTTTTTGGGTCCGGTCGTGAGGCCTGAACTCTGGGCCTGGGCCCTGTCCCTCAACTCTTCAGCTCAAGGCTAGCGCTCTACCACTTGAGCCACAGCGCCACTTCTGGCTTTTTTTCTTTTTTGCTTATGTGGTGCTGAGGAATCGAACCCAGGGCCTCATGCATGCAAGGCAAGTGCTCTACCACTGAGCCACCTTCCCAGCCCTCATAGATTTTTTTTTTCAAATAACAAACATCAATCTCTAGGGGGGTTATTTAAATTTCTATTACAATTATTAAAAATAGCATCTTCCTAATATAATATTCTGTTATAACTACCCAAAAAATGGGTCCAGGAATGGTATTCCTGGAAGTTGCTAGTGCAGAAGCACCTTATCCAGGGCTAGTCTTGTTGTAGAGAAGGCCCAAATCTTCATACCCTAGCCTAATGGGGATGAGCAGTCATTCAGGGGCCCAGGCTCCTTCCACCTCATGGCTCTACTAGCCCTCAACTCTTCAAAGTTGCCTCTGTATAGGCAATGGATGAGGAGAAATGCTGTGTATGGGAGATTTGGAGGGGCCAGGCCTGACCGTGGCCCAAGAGCGCTGTCCCTATGTTTCATTGGCTGGAACTCAGGTTCTTGGACATGCTCAAAGCCAGAGAGGCTGGGGGATGGATTTAACTGATGCCCAAGAAAAAGAGGAGTTTGGGGAATGCTGAGTGCTGCCAGTCTCTGTCTCTCCACTGAGCTATCACTCTCCACTGGCTATCACTCTCTTCAGTGCAGGCAAGATGTCACTTGGGTGCCGCCCTTGGGGAATTGCTGATGTCACCCATGCGTTTGTCTCTGAGCTTGGCTCTTGCAACAGGTCTCTTCTATCTGGGCCTCTTTTGAAACTGATCTGCCAGAACAGTTGCAAACCCCAGCTGCTCCTTTGCTTCTTCATCCAGCAGCAAAAGAATCAATTCTCCCAGCCCCCAGTGACTGCAGTGTGTACAGATCAGCTAGGGATAGGATTCAAGGCCCCAGCCTATCCGGTAAAGCTTTACTTAATCTATATTGAATCACTGGAACAACTGGTGTTTGCCCTTGGTCCACACCTGGCAACACAAGAAACACTACCTCAGAGTTTCAGGAATCTGGAAACTCTGCCCCTTGGGAGAGCTAGGAATAAGAATAATAACTTTTTTTTTCCCCAGTCATGGGGCTTGAACTCTGGCCCTGGGCACTATCCCTCAACTCTTCAGCTCAAGGCTAGCCTTCTACCATTTGAGCCACAGCGCCACTTGCAGTTTTCTGAGTGGTCTATTGGAGATGAGAGTCTCACAGCCTTTCCTGTCTGGGCTGCCTTAGAACCATGACCTTCAGATCTCAGCCTTCTGAGTAGCTAGGATTATAGGCGTGAGCCACCACGCCTGGCAGAATAACTTGTTTTTATAGATGCCATGTGTACAAAGTAGGCAGAAAACCAAGTGTCACCTGCATCTGCAGTGAACTTGCCTACCAATTCTTTTAGACCATGACTCTCTCTCTCACTCTCTCTCTATATAATTATATACACACATACATGTATATGTATATATACATACATGTACATATTTGATTCATGAATTTATATATTCTATGTAAATTTAAGATAATTTAAATTATCCAGGTGCTGGTGGCTCATGCCTGTAATCCTAACTACTCAGGAGGCTAAGATCTGAGGATCGTGGTTCAATGCCAGCCCAGGTGGCATCTCCACCTGGTGAGACTCTCATCTCCAAAAAAATACTCAGAAAAAGCCAGATAGCAGTGCTGTGGCTCAAGTGGTAGAGCACTAGCCTTGAGTACAAAGAGGCTTAGGGACAGCACCCAGTCCCAGAGTTCAAGCCCCAAGTCTGTGGGAATATATATATATATATATATATATATATAATTATCTTAATATATATAATTATCTTAATCTCCAATAGTGTTTTTCAGTTTAAATTTTTTAAATTAGCATATATTAAAAATGTAAGGGAATGTGATTGTGATAAGACCATGCATACCTACAGTATATTTTGGACAAGTTGATCTCTCCATTATATTCCTATTTTCCTTCTCCACTTTTTGGGCAGCTTGTGGGTGCATTGTGCTGTCTTCTTCATATATATGTATATGCATATGTACTTTGATCCTCTTTACCCCACAGTGCTTTTTCCTTCCCATTCTTCCTCTCTCAGGTCTCCCCTGTCCCAAGTTCTCCTTCGATACTGAATTCCCAGTCAGTATTAAGGTTACTATAGGTTGGTATTTCACAAATCAGTGAAAACATGTGATATTTGGCCCTATGAGTTTGGCTTATCTTACTCAACATGATGATCTCTAGTTCTTTCCATTTCCCTGCCAATGATATAGGGTAACTCATTGTCTTTAAAGTAGCCTCAAGCTGGGCTTTCACTGTATAGCTTGCAGTCTCCTAAGTTTCTGCTGAGAACACCCCAGAGTCTAAATGTAGACCTGTCAACATGGTCAGTTGGGTGAGGATTTATGCATTACTGTCTCAGCCCCCTCAGTGTCGCCTACATTCTTGGTAATTTTAGCAATGAGCCTCATGACTGAGCCACTAGGAAATGGGACTCAGTCTCTTTGTAGGCCCCTTTTAGGCCCCTGGGTCAGTCTAGTACACCTAACTGAGTGCCTACTATGCGGATGACACTGCTGGGCACTGAATTTGAGGCCAGTGGTCTGGCTTCCAGTGCTTTCTGCTTTGGAATGTGGTTTTCAAATTCTTTGCAACAGTGCCATGCATATGGATTAAATGATAAAAAATATAAAAATGTAAAATAAGATGGTTCACATTCCTTTGGAGGAAAAAAAAACAGAAATGTCTAGAATGGCAAGCATTCTTAGTAAAACTTTTCCCTTGTGCTGTGGTTTGTCTCCCTCCCACTAGAGTTTACTCTCAAAAGTCCTATGTTGATAATATTAAGAGGGAGGAAGTATTGAGTTTAAAGGTGGGGCTTCGGGCCGAAATGAGATTAGATTAGTATAGTGGAGTCAGACTATATTCTGGTGGCTCCCTGAAGAGCAGACAGACACAGAAGTACATGAACATTGCTGCCATAATATGATATAGCCAAGGAGGGCCAGAGCCTCTAAATTGTGAACTAAATAAACCTCTATTTTCTGTGAAATAGTCTCCTCAGCTATTCTTTTATAGTAACAAGAAGCAGACACAAATTCTTTTTTTTTTTTTTTGTCAGTCGTGGGGCTCAAACTCTGGGCCTGGGTGCCGTTCCTCAGCTCTTCAGCTCAAGGCGAGCGCTCTACCACTTGAGCTACAGCGCCACTTCCAGTTTTCTGGTGGTTTATTGGAGATAGGAGTCTCACAGTCTCTCTTGCCTGGGCTGGCTTTGAACCTCGATCCTCAGATCTCAGCCTCCTGAGTAGCTAGGATTATAGGCATGAGCCACCAGTGCCCGGCAACAGACACAAATTCTATAAGCAGAACATGCATGCGCGTGCATGTGCACGCACATGCATGTTCACGTGTGAGTGTGTGTGTGTGTATTGTCAGTCCTGGGGCTTGAACTCAGGGCCTGGGCACTGTCCCTGAGCTTCTTTTGTTCAAGGCTAGCACTCTACCACTTGAGCCACAGTGTCACCTCTGGATTTTTCTGTTCATATGGTACTGAACCCAGGGCTTCATGCATGCTAGGCAAGTACTCTACCACTAAGCCATATTCCCAGCCCTTCAGCCGAACTCTTTAGCCTTCAAGTATCAGTATTTGTTGAAAGACTTGCACCCCAACTCTTAAAGCAGGCAATTTAGGGGCGTGGCGCTGACAATGGAACCTAAGACCTCATGAATGCTAAGCACACATTCTACCACTGAGCTATACTCTTACATCCAAAGGAAACCTTTTTTTTTTTTTCTTTCCATAAACTAGCTTTTGGGGCTTTTTGTTTTGGCTCCAAAGATAGTTGATGTGTACCTTCTACTACTTTTGTACATATTTTTATTTGAAATTGAAAATAATATACAGTAAATGTGTTAGGGAAAGGAGGTATTTACTGAATTTAGGATATTAATAGCAAAGAATCATCCCCTAGTCCAATAGAGTTAGGATGATGGCTATCAGAAAGCAGGGGCAAGCAGCAAATGCTGTAACCCTTCTAAAGACTACGCAGGCACCACAGCGGGACAATACCATGCAAGTGTGGCAAGTCATTCTTCAGGGTGAGGACTATATTGAAGCAGAGGTGTGCTCCCCTACATGTGTGCTCTCCTTAGACTATATGGGCCCAAAAACAGAGCTGTGGAAGCCAAAGTGATCCCACATAATCTGCTGGGGGGGCTTTGTACCTCCCATCTCTATAACAATGAGCTCTTTAGAGTTGGAGGCTCTGGTTCCCCCAAAAGGATATAGCATTTGCTAGTGATGTTGAATTAGAAGCTGGGCACTCGCGTGTCTGGGATCCAGTTGGATCCAGTGGGGCATCTCATTTGACTCTCTGCTGTAAGTGTACACGGACAGATGTGTTTCAAAGTGGCATGATTGCCAAGAGCTCAGACCTTCAAGAAATGGTGAAAGCACAAGGCTTAGTGCTGCTAGGTGGTGAGTGGAGATAGAGTGGGCAGGGAGGGAAGAAGAGTGTGGTCACTTCTTCCTAAGACCAACAGCAGCTAAAGGCTGGTGCTTGTCCCCCTCAGGAAGAGAGGAGGAGATCTGTAGGATGCAGGAGAGGAAATGCAGCAGCCATCAGAGTGTGCCTACCATAGGCTACAAAGCTTGCAGCCCCAGCTGCAGAGCTCTGGATTCAGCCCACATTTTTAGAGGTCAAACTCCCCTTGGGGTGCCCTCAGCTAACAAGCCTGATGAAGGGAGACTCCTGCAGACCATTCATGCTAGATGTTGGATTCCTTTTATGGGTGTGATAGTCAATGATCCCTTATTATGCCAAAACACTGAAAGAGAAAAGGTTTACATGGGCTCACAATCCATGAGCAGTTGGCCCATTATGTACAGAGCATCCTGACTGGGACAGTACAGTAAGCAGAGCACCGCCATTCAGCACATGGCTGGGACGAGAGAGAGAGAGAGAAAGAGAGAGGGAGAGAATGCTATAGTCCCACTGTCCCCATTCAAAGGTACCCATCAGTGGCCAGTCTGGCCACTAGAACCTGTTCCTCTTAAAAGGTTCCGCTCACTCACAATTATGCTATGCTAGAACTCAAGATTTTAACACACACTCGTCTTCGGGGAACATTCCAGATTCAAGCTACAGCAACAGGCAACATTTACACAAGAACTTCCCACTCAAGAATTTCTTAGAGGGGCGGGAAGGTGGCTCAGTGGTACAGTGCTTGCCTTGCATGCATGAGGCCCTGGGTTTGATTCCTCAGCACCACATAAACAGAAAAAGCTGGAAGTGGCGCTGTGGCTCCAGTGGGAGAGCTCCAGCCTTGAGCTGAAGAGCTGAGGGACAGCGCCCAGACTGAGTTCAGGCCCCATGACTGGCAAAAAAAAAAAAAATTCTTAGAATTGTGTGGCAGGCTCAGACTCTTCCTATACCCAACCTCTTCCCTTCACCTTCATCCTTACAGATGCAGCATTGCTGTAGGAAGGCTGTCTGCTTCCTCTGGTCCCCTCCCCTTCCTCCTCCATCGGCACACCCATGATACATCTCTCACACGTCTAGTCCTAGCTTGGTTTCCCCTCTTTGAAGACCCAGACTAAGGCCAAGTGGTAACATGAAATCTTATTAATCTTGAAGTTGGAAACTTTTGGAAGGGGAAACAAAGACACAGTTGGCTATAGTTTAAGGTGTTGGTGTGTCCAGTGGAACGGGGTAAACTTGTGATGGCTAATCTTTCTTTTTGTGTGACGGCACTAGGCCTTGAAGATATAGCTTGGGTGCTGTCCCTTAGCTTTATTGCTCAAGGCTGACATTCTACTACTTTAGCCATAGTTTCACTTCTGCCTTCTTGTTAGTTAATTGGAAATAAGAATCTCACAGACTTTCTTGCCTGGGCTGGCTTTGAACCGTGATCCTCCAATGTCAGTCTCCACAGTAGCTAAGATTACAAGTGTGCACTGTACCCAGAACAATGGCTAATCCTGACTTTTAACAAAATTGGACTGAAAGATACCTGGGAGATTAATAAAACATGTTCCTGAAAGCAGCTTTGCAGACCTTTCTAGAGATAATTAGGTCAAATCATTGGATCAAACCATGAATGGACGTACATAATGATAGCATTATTGGACGGTAGTGAAACGTAGGAGGAGGGGTCTGGTTGGAAGAAGTAGGTCACTCCTTTACATTCTCAGTAGGAAGAAAGATTTTTTTAAAAAAGGATGATGGAAGAAAAGAGAGCCTGAAGATAAACTTTTTAAATTTTTCTTTCTTTCCAATATAATTTAATCTCTGTAAACTTTGATTTTTTTCTGAAAAAAAATCTGCTAATACAATTGTAGTAAGCATGGGAGGAAAGACTATCTGACAAGTAAGTAAGAGCTTCATGAATATTGACAATAAAATAACAGTGATATGATTTGACCCTGTGCAGGGAATGCTCAGTCAATGCTTCCTGGGTTGGCTATGCTGTTCCTAGAAATCCATGGCAAACACAGAGTCAGTGATAGAGTTCCCCCTGGTGGCCTTGCTGTCATAAACACAACCAGCAATCCCCACATGAATGTGTTAAGACCCAGGAAGAGAAAGCTCTGCCCTGAGGCTCACCATGGCCTAGTCAGCAAACACAACAGGAAAGGAGCTCAGCGGTCTTGCTACAGAGAACTACTTCAGAACACATTGCCAATAACTGATTATGATTAAGAATAATGTTTAGGTCTGTTTGAGCTTGAACCTTGTAAAACCTGCTGGTATTCAATCCTTTGCAACCTACAGAAATGGCTCTTTCACAGGGGGGTTGAACTTTATTCATAATTTCTTCTATAACAGTTGTCTTTAAAGGCCTATGAGTGCACTCTGCACTTCTAAAACAGGAAGGAAACATACTGTGAACTCCAGAATGGCTAGAGGGAAAAGGCTTGATCTTCATAGCTCAGCAAATCTCTCATGAGTTTAGTAATTGAGAATGTTTATATATCTATATCTATCTAGATATCTTAGATAGATCTGTCTATCTAGATATCTATCTAGATCTATCTATCTATCTATCTATCATTAGCTATCTTTTTTTTGGGGGGGGGTTCTGGTCATGGGGCCTGAACTCTGGGCCTAGGCACTGTCCCTCAGCTCTTCAGCTCAAGGCTAGCCTTCTATCACTTGAGCCACAGCACCACTTCCGGCTTTTTTCTTTTTGCTTATGTGGTGCTGAGGAATCGAACCCAGGACCTCATGCATGGAAGGCAAGCGCTCTACCACTGAGCCACCTTTCCAGCCCCTATCTATCTAATTTTAAAACACTGCGCCAGCCATCAGTGGCCAAGCCTGTCTGTAATCCTAGCCATTCAGGAGAGTGAGATCTGAAGATTGCAGTTCAAAGGCAGCCCAGGCAGGACAGTCTGTGAGACTCTTATCTCCAATTAACCACCAGAAAACCTTTGAGCTATGGGTCAAAGTGATAGAGTGCTAGCCTTGAGCCAAAAAGCTCAGGAACAATGCCCAGGCCCTGAGTTCAAACCCCATGACCCACCAAAACAAAACAAAAACACTTTGCCCTTCACTATGTACCTATATCACAGTCTGAAACACATGCAGTAGAGGGCTAAACTACTGTGCCTCGATTTTCCACGTTTATTCAGCTCTTCCATTTCCTTCCCTCCTTTGGAAAAAGGTCAACTCTCAGAGTCTCATGAGGACAGCTAATTGCAAGATATCCAACTTCTACATAGCCTCTGAGGGGGAGTGGGGAATCAAATAGAAGGGTCACAAAATGATCTATCTGGAGACACAGTGTGGTATGCATACACCTGCACCCTCAGCTATGAGGGAGGCAGAGACAGGAGGCTCATGGTCTGAGACTACATCTTGGAAAATCATGAAATCCTATATGAAAACTTCAAAAACAAAAGCAAAAAGGGCTAAAGGCATAACTCAAGTGGTAGGGCATTTGCCTAGAAATAACTAGGCCACTTAAACTAAAGAAAATAAATACATCTGAGTCCTGTCACTAAATGTATTTTTTTTCTTTTTCTTTTTTTTTAACTATGTTTCTTCCTAATAAATGGGCCATTCTCATGCAACAATGAATAGCCTACAGACCAAAGAAAGATATTACTCTAGGCTCCTGTTTGAAACCAGTAGCTACAGCGAGCACTGGTCTTGATTCAGGGCCTAACTAAATGTATTTTTGAAAGATTAAAATATACCAAATCAAGCCAGGGACTGGACTTATGTCAATAATCCTAGTTACTCAAGTAGCTGAGAACTGAAAGTCTCAGTTTGAAATCAGTGGGAGCAGGAAAGCTGATGAGATTCTTGTCTCCAATTAAGCACTAAAAAAAAAGGAGGTAGTTCTGTGGCTCAGGTTGGTAGAGCACTAGCCTTGAGTTCAACCCCAGGACTGGCACAAAAACAAAATAACAACCAAAAAAATCCCCCTACCAAATCCCTCATTCATTTCCTCTGCCCCACCTACTCTGTCTCTTTCTGCTTGTGTGGTGTTGAGGAATTGAACCCAGGGCCTCATGCGTGCAAGGCAAGCACTCTACCACTGAGCCACCTTCCCAGCCTACAACTCCATACTTTAAAAATTTAATATAATATGGTGGAAATGTATGGAGAAGATAACTATTAGCTCTACCCAGGAGAATAGCCCCCTTCCCCCTCCTCTTCATGAAGGACAGCACGTAGCCTTAACAAAAATCACCTGCCCCAAACCAGTAATCACCTGTAACTGTCAATCACCTGACTGTCATCTACCTGACTGTGAGTTAGCAAAGGACCCTGGACTCTGAGGTCACTTCCTCATCCTCTGAGGTCACTTCCTGAACCACTCCAGTTATGCCTCATTTCCACATTTGCTGTGGTGGTCACATGGTCCCACCTTTCCCTATATAAACTCTCTCAACCATAAGTTCAATCTCTTTTCTCTCTGCATGCCTCCATCTTATGCAGGCTAGCAGTTTGCTTTCTCAGCAGTAAACTCTTTTCTGCCTGAACCATGTGGTGGTCTCCTTTTAGTGAACCTTACAATACCTTTGCTTATGAACTGCTGGTAAGGAAGGAAGACAGCTAAACCTTCTGTCAGAGAGCCCGGAAGTAGGTATCAAGAACTGTAGATCTCTTGACTGAGTAATTCTCCCTAAGGAATCTGTGTTAGGGAAACAAGCAGAAACATGAAAAAGATTTCTACCCAAAGACACTATTGCAGCATTACCTGTTAACAGTAAAAAAAAAAAAAAAAAAGCCATACCAAAAGAAGCATGCGATCAAACATGATGCTTTCGCAGAATGGAGAGTGATGGGAAGAGTAAATTACCTGCCAGTTTTTAGTTGGGCTACTCAGGTGGCTGAGATCTGTGGATTGTGAATCCAAGCCGGCCCAGGCAGGAAAGTCTGAGCGTCTTATGTCCAACCACTAAAAGCTAAAAATAGAGCTGTGGCTCAAGTGGTAGATTCCTAGCCTTAAGCACTAAAGCTCAGGACAGCACCCAGACCCTGAGTTCAAGTCTCAAGTCCGGCATGCGCGTGCGTGCACACACACACACACACACACACCCCTCCAGTTTTACAAAGAAACATATTCACAACGGGCCCTGGAAAAAAAAAAAGAAGGATGAAATACACTAAAATATTGAGTTAATCTTTCTGCATGGTGTGACGAGTAGGCATTTTAGCGTTTTTATTTTTTTATTTTAGAATTTTCTTTATTTTTTATTTCCAAGCCAAGCAAAGGCACATTCCTATCATCTAAGCCTCATGAGCCTGAGATGGAGGCATCACAGAGATTGAGACTGAGACTGAGGCTCGCATGGGCTATGGGGTGAGACCTTATCACACACAAAAATTAAAAAAAATACACTTCGTTCTAATAAAAATATACAAAATAAAAAATGGTTAGATTTGAGCTTCATAATGTTCATGTCATTGAACATACAAACTGAATGCCTGGTTTCATAAACATTGAAGGTTGATGAATAACTACATATGTTTCATTGTCTTACTTTTTTTCTTTTTTCATATATCCTAAAATTCAAAACTCATTATGTTTTAATGTAGGTTTTGAAGTGCTGAGCAGAAAGCAGAAGCTAAATAGAAGAGAGCAATTGTTTGCTTGGTTCTGGACCTTATTCTTTAACTGCTGGAAAACTCCATTTGAACATTTCTTTTTAAGGGTCTCCACTAAATTGAAACCATTCTATTTATCCTTCTGTTAGTGGCTAAAAGCAGCAACAATGGGGATTATGATTGGAGAGCTCTTGACATTAGTAAGATGGTACACATTTCCAAATGGCAAAACATACTAGTGACTTTACAACCATTGCACTGATCATTTTGTACCTTCAAAACCAATAAGAAAAAAGTGTGGCAGCAAATCTCAATTCACAAGTGGAGATGCATTAGAGAGACAATTGTTTGCTTTTTGTGCCAGTCCTCGGGCTTGAACTCCAGACCTAGGTGCTGTCCCTGAGCTTTTGTGCTCAAGGCTAGCATGATAGCATTTGAGCCACAGCTCTACTTCCAGCTTTTTGGTGATTAATGGGAGATAAGAGTCTCACAGACTTTCCTGCCTGAGCTGACTTTGAACTGAGATCTCCAGTTTGAATCAGCCTCTTTAGTAGCTTGGATTACAGATGTGAGCCACCAGTGCTAGGCTGCTGTCTTTTTCTAGATAAACTATGAAATCAATCTGGCTTATGCTTCACAAAAAGAAAATATTCAGGATGTAATGTGATTCTCAGGATCCCTTATGAGGCATATGTCATTTCCCTTGGTTTTTATAATAATATTATGTGTTAAAGACATTCCCAAATACCATTCTCACTCTCATAAAGAAGAGGAAAAATTTTATACTCAACTTTTTTTTTCCCATATGATCAGCATAGCCTTATTTTAGGAACCAAATTTGGGGTCCTCAAAACATCAACTTCTAAAATCTCACATTACATATTTTAAAATAACTAAACTAAATACAGAAATCACTTTATCGGGGGTTGGGAATGTGGCTTGGTGGTAGAGTGCTTGCCTAGCATGCATGAAGCCCTGCATTCAATTCCCCAGTACCACATACACAGAAAAAGCTGGAAGTGGCACTGTGGCTTGAGTGCTAGCCTTGAGCAAAAGAAGCGAGGGACAGTGCCCAGGCCCTGAGTTCAAACTTCCTAAAATGTCTTAAGAGTCATGTGGGATAGTTCAGGACCAGTAATAAAAAATTTTTAAGGCAACATACTATTACAGGACATAGTGGCTTCTCTTATCTCAGCATTCAGGAGGCTAAGGAAGGAGGATTCTTTCTTTTGTTGGTTGTGGGGCTTGAACTCTGAGTGTGGGCGCTGTCCCTCAGCTCTTCAGCTCAAGGTAAGCGCTCTACCACTTGAGCCATAGCGCCACTTCCATTTTTTTAGTGGTTTATTGGAGATAAGAGTCTCATGGACTTTTCTGCCTGGGCTGGCTTTGAACCACGATCCTCAGCTCTCAGTCTCTTGAGTAGCTAGGATTATAGGCATGAGCCACCAGTGCCCAGCAGCAGAAGGATTCTGAGTTCAAAGCCAGCCCAGGCTACATAGCCCAGGCAGCTAGGGCCAAAACAACACAAAACAAACAACAACAAAAAAACCCACACAACAAAATCAGTATAATACCATCATTCCCAACTAGTATACATTATACAATGGGAATTTATAAAGAAAAATGATCACTATTTAAGAAGAGGGAACTGCTAACTTTTTTGTCACACACTGTATACGTACAGTGAATCAGGATGTGAAGCATACTAATTTTTATGTGCCAGGTTAAAAATCAATACAAGAAAAACAATGTAAGCTATTCAAACATCATTAGTTCAGGTACATTTTGAGAAATGACCTGAAGCATTTGTCTAAACTTTACACTTGAACTCATTTTTGACTTTTTGTTTTTTTTTCAAGCTCAACAAGCCTATGTTTGTTCTCCCTAGAGCTTTGTATAATACATCTATTATCCTCACTGCTGGCTCCCAAGTCATCCTATTAAATTACCAGCTGCATCCCGAGTCACACTTTTCTCCATGAGAAGAAGGCATTCTCTGAAACTAACTTTAAGGTTGGTATAACTTTGCAGGAACTCCCAACTGCTCCAGCTGTAAAACTCACATCAGTCACTATTTACAATGAAGCCAGGAGGCCTCCCGAAGAGCCATTATTCATGCCCTTCGCCCATCCCCACTCATTTCCTCTGCCCCTGCCAAGTATAATTAAGCTGAGTGGGAATCAAGCATATGTAAACCACACACGCTGAACGGACTCTTCAAAAGAGCCATTAGGGTTCTGATCAACAGTTAACTTTGTTAGTAAAGAACAAGGGGTGGAACTGTGGATGTGGTCTTTTGTACTCAGCGTTGTTCAGGGGACAGTGGGGGTAATTAGCCTTTCTGCCCTGTGCAGCGCCATTCACATCAGAGGGAAGGCCACTATAGTTGCCAAAAGTCACTAGTCCTTTTGAGATGTGCCACTAACCTCCCAGAAATGAGGTTGAAGGCAAGGGCCCAGACCTTTAGAAAACATTGCCTACTTTCAAGGAAAGGCCTGATGTATCTGGTCATGCCGAGGATCAAGTTTGTGGGGAACAGACATTATTGTCCCATTCCTGTCCTGTGTTCCCTGGCCTCTTCTGGAAGCTCAGCAGCCAGGGAGAGCCGAGTGAGCACAGAGACACTGCCCTTAGCCCCTGTTTCATTTCCCATAGTTTCAGTTAACTGCAGGCAACCATCTGCATTGAATGGGAAAGTGTAGGAATAAATAATTCACATGTGGTTTAAAGTAACTCCTATTTATAGTAGGGTTATAATTGTTCATCTCTTTTTTTTTTTTTGGGTCCGGTCATGGGGCCTGAACTCTGGGTCTGAGCGCTGTCCCTCAGCTCTTCAGCTCAAGGCTAGCGCTCTACCACTTGAGCCACAGCGCCACTTCTGGCTTTTTTCTTTTTGCATATGTGGTGCTGAGGAATCGAACCCAGGGCCTCATGCATGCAAGGCAAGCGCTCTACCACTGAGCCTCCTTCCCAGCCCCTTGTTCATCTCTTACCTTGCCTAATTTATCACCTTTATCATAGATAGGCATGTACAGGAACAATCAGTAGTCAGAGTGTTTGGGAATCTTGGAATGTATCCTTCATGGAAAAGGGGGGACTACTGTCCTACGTGGAGGATCCTGCCCCAGCACAATGTTCACTCTGTCTCTTTTTTTTTTCTAATGCAAAACCAAGCAACACACATTCGAATTTCCTATCTTCTTTTCCCCTGCAGAAAACAGATCTGTCAACAAAGCAGGTATCCAGGATGACCACCTATAATCAAGACGACGAACACCATAACTTAGGACAAATCTGTTGGATACAATTATTGATTGCTGTAGTATCATTTCAGTTCTAAAATTATAAGGCAGTGTTAAGTGTCTGGGGTGACAGGCGGTGAGGAAAGAAGTCATAGCAAGGAATAAGCATGAACCAGACCTAGTGAAGAGGCTGGACAGAACCACGGAGGTGGGCAGTTGATTCCACCTGCTCAAGAGTGAGGGCCGCCTGACATCCACAGGCCCACAGGCAGCGAGCGCTTACCTTTCTGTTGGAAGGTTTCACTTCTAAAGCGGAGGTGCCGCTCGGGGGATTCCCATTTTGTGCATAATGTAGATGCACCAGGTCTCGGCAGTGAGAGTGGCAGATGTATTTGCCCTCTGAAAGAGACAGTGTGAGATAAGATCTTAGTGCCGTGTAGGGGGATCTCCGTCTATCAGACTGGCAGAGGGAAAGCTAACTCTGCCCCCACCACCGTTACCATGTGACATGAAGTGATTAAAAACCAAATCCATGGGGCTGCGAAGGTGGCTCAGTGGTAGAACGCTTGCCTTGCATACATGAGGCCCTGGGTTCGATTCCTCAGCACCACATACACAGAAAAAGCTGGAAGTGGGTGCTATGGCTCAAGTTTGGTAGAGTGCTAGCCTTGAGCTGAAGATCTGAGGGACAGTGCCCAGGCCCAGAGTTCAAGTTCCATGACCAGAAAAAAAACAAAAAAACAAAAAAAAACCCCAAATCCATGTTCATAGCGAAATGCTGAGTGATAGCCAAGCCCCAGCAACACACATCTCTAATCCTTGCTGCTCAGGAGACTGAGAAGAATGGATTAAGGTTGGAAGCCAGATGGAGCAGAAAAGTCCATGAAAATCCACTAAAAGACTCTAAAAAGTCACTCATAAGAAGTTGCTAATAAAAATAAGACTTATTTCCACTGAAGCAGCAAAAAAAAAAAGTGTAAGCAGAGCTGTGACTCAAGTGGTAGAGAGCTAGACAAAGAGCAAAAAAATATAAAAAAAAGAGTCAGAGGACCTGAGTTCAAGCTCTAATACCCACAAAATAATAAAAGAAAACAAACAAATAAATATGCTAGTCTGGCCTTGGAAGCTGAGATCTGAAGATTACCCTTCAAAGCTAACCTGGGCAGGAAAAGCTATGAGACGTTTATCTCCAATTAACCACCTAAAAACCAGAAGTAGAGCTGTGGCTTAAAGTGGTAGAGCATTAGCCTTTATCAAAAAAGCACAGGGACAGAGCCCAGGCCGGCTCCACTACTCTCTCTCTCTCTCTCTCTCTCTCTCTCTCTCTCTCTCTCACACACACACACACACACACACACACACACACACACACGAGCTGAGATATATAATTTTATACTGTCTTGGCCATCCTAACATCACTGAATAAAAAGACAGATTAGGCTTCCAAACTTGTTTTATTTTTTTATTTGCGACTTAAAAAAATGAAGACACAATTCACAAAATGGAAGACTCACCATTTTAAACAGTAGAATTCATTTTTGGTATATTTACAATGTACAACTTATCACTATCCTTTAATTATAAAAGGCTTTTTTTTTTCTCTTTTTGAGATGGCCTTGAACTTGGAAGGCTCCTTTCCTCTCCTGAATGTTGGGGTTATAGGATTGCACCACCATGCTCAGCTATAAAACAATTCTATCACACACATACACACACACACACACACACACACACACACACACACAAATCCCATATTTGTTATTAGGCACCCTGAATTTTCCTAGCAAACAGGAATCTGTTTTCTCTCTGTATGTTTGCCTCTTCTGAACATTACATATAAATCATTAAAATCATATAGTATGTTTGTGGCCTTTCATGTCTAGTTTTGTTCATATGGCCTAGAATTTTCCATGTTTATTTTTTATAGTACATATCAGAATTTTATTTCCTTTGACTATGAAATAATATTTTAGTTGCATCCTCTTTTTTGTCTATTATGAATAATAGTTAAACCCAACATGTACATATTTTCATTCAATTTTTTTTTCTTTTGTTGGTTGTAGGGCTTGAACTCTGGGTCTGGGCACTGTCCCTCAGCTTTTCAGCTCAAGGCGAGCGCTCTACCACTTGAGCCACAGTGCCACTTCTACCTTTTTCTGCTTATGTGGAACACTGAGGAATCGAACCCAGGGCCTCATGCATGGGAGGCAAGCGCTCTACCACTGAGCCGCCTTTCCAGCCCTCATTCACTTTGTGTGTGTGTGTGTGTGTGTGTGTGTGTGTAACGGAGTTTGCACTCAGGGCCTCATACTTGCTAGGCTTGAACTCAAGGCCTGGGCACTGTCCCTGATCTTTTTCACTGATGGCTAGCACTTTATCACTTTGAGCCACAGCATCACTTCCAGTTTTCTGGTGGTTAATTGGAGATAAGAGTCTTATAAACTTTCCTGTCCAGGCTGGCTTTGAACTGCAATCCTAAGATCTCCGCCTCCTAAGTAGCTAGAGTTATAGGCGTGAGCCACTGGTGCCCAGCAGCACTGGTTACTTTTGAGATAGAATGTGCCTAGTGTGATTTCTGTATATTAAGCTTCCTGTCTTAGCTAGGATAAGAAGCACACGACACTATAACCAGCTCTCAGTTGAGAAGGAAGGGATCTTGAAAACATTTCTTCCTTTGTGTTGGCCTCCAATTGCAATCCTCCCAATTTCAGCCTCCAGAGTGTAGGTGTGATTCACCTACGCAGTCAAGAAAAAATTCAGGTCAGCTATGTGAGGTATTAGACAAGTAAGATAAACATAGGGTCTCAGGCTATTCACATGGTAGGTCTAGCCAGTGCTAGGCCTCAAGTTCAAACCCTAGTACTGCCACAGCAAATAACAAGTAAATAAATAAAGGAGCCTAGAAGCAGAAATAGCACTTTGAAGTCCATGTGAGCCAAGTATAGCTGCTCACATCCTTAATTCTAGCTAATTAGGAGATGGAGCAAGGAGTTTCTGAGGCATGCCTGAGCAAAAAAGTGTGAGATCCTATCTGAAAAATAACTAAAGCAGAAAAGGCTGGAGTCATGGTGCAAATAGTAAAGTGGTTTCCTAGCAGGCTCAGGGCCCTGTATTCAAACTTCAGTCCCACAAAATATAAAAATGAAAAAAATGTACATGACCAATAAAGGAGTTGGCTTAAGTCCAGGCTATTTCTTTTCTTTTCTTTTCTTTTCTTTCTTTCTTTCTTTCTTTCTTTCTTTCTTTCTTTCTTTCTTTCTTTCTTTCTTTCTTTCTTTCTTTCTTTCCTTCTTTCCTTCCTTTCTCTTTCTTTCTTTCTCTTTCTCTCTTTCTTTTTTTCTTCCTTTCTTTCTTTCTTTTCTAGGTCTGAGACCAGGACTTTAATAGTTCCTGCACCTCTTTTGCTCATTGGCTAGAGCTCTACCAACTGAGTCATACCTCCAACCCCAGTACAGGATATTTCAAGAGTTAGAGCCGGGCACTGGTGGCTCACGCCTGTAATCCTAGCTACTCAGGAGGCTGAGATCTGAGGATCGTGGTTCAAAGCCAGCCCAGGCAGGAGAGACCATGAGACTCCTATCTCCAGTAAACCACCAGAAAACCGGAAGTGGCGCTGTAGTCCAAGTGGTAGAGCGCTTGCCTTGAGCTGAAGAGCTGAGGGACAGCGCCCAGGCCCAGAGTTCAAGCCCCACGGCCGACAAAAAAAAAAAGAGACTAGCTCCTGCATTCAAGGAGCCTGGATATGAATCCCAGCCTTGTGGGGTTTTGTCTTTTTGTTTTGTTTTGGTTTTTGCCAGTCCTGGGGCTTGAACTCAGGGCCTGGACACTGTCCCTGAGCTTCTTTTGCTCAAGACTAGCACTCTACCACTTCTGCCACAGTGCCACTTCTGTCTTTGTTTATGTGGTACTGAGGAATTGAACCCAGGGCTTCACGCATGCTAGGCAAGCACTCTACCACTAAGCCACATTCCCAGTCAAAGCCTTGTGTTTTTATATTCAATGAAACACAGACATGACATCAAGGAAAGGGCACTGAATAATTGAATTGTAATAGAAATCCTATAGAATTTCTACTTAAATTAAAATAGAATAAAATATATGATAGATTTCAATTCCTTATTGCATGTTCTTCCCTTGTAAGACTGTGCACAATCGTGTGTGTGTGTGTGTGTGTGTGTGTGTGTGTGTATACATGTGTTGATTCTGGGCTTGAACTCAGGGCCTAGATGCTATCTCTAAGCTTTTCCACTCAAGGCTAGCACCTTAATGCTTGAGCCACAGGTCAACTTTTGGCTCTTTTGGTGGTTCATTGGAGATAAGAGTTTCATGAACTTCCCTGCTTGGGCTAACTTTGAACAGGTTTCCTCAAATCTTAGCCTCCTGAGTAGTTAGGATTACTGGAGCCTGGCTCAATGAATGTTTTTATATATTTATTTTTAATTTAATTTTTAATTCCAGGCTGTCTCTCTCTCTTTTTTTTTGTTGGTTGTGGGTCCTGAACTCTGGGCCTGGGCACTGTCCTTCAGCTCTTCAGCTCAAGGCTAGCACTCTACCACTTAAGCCACAGCACCACTTCCAGTTTTTTTCTTTTTGCTTATGTGGTGCTGAGGAATCGAACCCAGGGCCTCAGGCATGCAAGGCAAGCGCTCTACCACTGAGCCACCTTCCCAGCCCCCAGGCTGTCTCTTCTTATCTGGGAACTAGGTTAAAGTATCTAACTATCTCTTTGTGTCTATCTAGTTTAAAACACACACACACACACACACACACACACACACACACACACACACAACTTATATTAGAGCACTGTGTATGGGCTGGTGTTTATATAAGAGAGCACTTTCTGGGAACATTAGGAGACATTTTCTCTTTTGATGTCTGTGTGTACCTCATCCAAAGTTAATTCTAATCCCTATCTGTGATAGCAGGCCTCCAGCAGCCCACCACTTTCCCCTGTTAAAAGCCTACTTGAAAGAAACGAAAACAAAAGCCCAAGCCCTGGCAAGTTCTATCTGCTTCTTGGAAGTATAGATTTCGTAGGCTGGGGGTGCTCTTATTTATGCTCTGAATGTTCTCATTTATGTGAACACAAGGAGAGGATAGCTACTGAATTTCATCTCTGCTACAAGGCACTGTTTTGAAAAGCGTGTAAATGTCTCTGCATGTCAATTATGCCATGTCAGGACATAATTGACAGGATTTGTCTTCCTTGGGGGAATATGAAATGATGATGTGTATCAAAACAGACAGAGCCTAAGAAATGATGAAATACAACAATGCTGTATGTTATTATCAGGCAAGCTTATTCCAGAAAACCTATTACTTACTGATGCGCTAAGAGCCTCTAAAGAATTGTGGTAAGATGACCATGTGGCCAACATACAGCCCCAACATTTGTCATAGCTTAAAGTCTGGCGTCTTGTTGCTCACCCCAAGAAACCAGCCGGTCATGGCTGAAGATCATAGAATTCTTCTCTGAGTTTCATCCAATCTTTCTCACCCTAAAATATTCTCTTTGTCCTTCTGTCTGTCTGTTCACTTTTTTTTTTATGTCTGTCTCTCTGAGCATCTGTGTGTGTGTATGTGTGTGTGTGTGAGAGAGAGAGAGAGAGAGAGTGTGTGTGTGTCTGGGTCTGTCTGTATTCCCATTTACACACACACACACACACACACACACACACACAAACACACACTGTAAACCACCTCCAATCCTAAGAAAGTCATTAGAAGCCCTGAAATGGTCCTGTAATTCCCTGTCAACCCTTAGCAAGAAAAAAGTGGGACAATCCTTGTAATACGGAGTACTTAATTTTTCTTACAGCTTCACTGACCTCCTATTGAGCATAACAATCCCCACTTTCTGAAAACTCAAGAAATCCACCTTGCGTGACACTGCCGCCGCTGGCCCCAGCATGACAAGTCCCCGTGCATCAGAACCACGGAAGCCACAGCCTGCAAGTTCTCAAGTCCTTGTAGGAAGAATCTGCACTACAGAACACATGTCCTTGATATTTATAACTGGTTAAAATAATGTGGCAGTGAGTGACCCATCTGTTATGGAGAATGAAACCTTCCAAGCCGTCCTCTAGGAGCTCTGTGGTCTCCATCCTTTGTCTAAGTCATGCAGAATTTGAAAGCACATTTGCCTACAAGAAATAAAGCTCACTTTGGACATGGCTTATAAATACACTCAGATGACAAGAAACTCAAATAGCAGTTGGAAGGAAGCATTTATCCCCAGCCCCAAAAGGCAGCTGGGTCTCTCTGCAATATAAAAGGCACACACACATACACACACACAATTGAAGTGACATGGATTCACACTCATTCCTACCCACAGCCCTATGGTCCTCAGACTCTAGGAAGCAAGGAGAACCTACCTGGTATGTGAGTTTTCTTCACCTGAAAGTTGATTTTGCCTGAGAGCTTATAAATTGCAGTTCCCATCTCTGAGCTGAGTCCCAGCCTTGCTGTGTAGCCTGGAGAGACAGCTGATGGTGACAGGCGAGCAGGCCAGCCCTGCTGACCTGTGTGACTCAGAGCCCACCAGCCAGCGGGCCTGGCCTCCCTCCACTCACTGACCCCCACATTATTTTTTCAACTGGCTCCTCTAGCATTCTCAGCAACTCCAAGCGCAGGGGCTGTCAAACTTTCATGACCATGTCTATAAACAGACTTAGAAGAGGCAGAGGGAGCATCTCCCAGGCTCTGGGGTTGATTAGAGGTGTCTGGCATTGGGTGGTTAAGATCTCTTAATGCCTAGAAAGGTTGTGTAACCTTTGGCAATCATAAAAACCTCCCTGTGCCTTTTTTTTTTCTTCTGTAAGCTGAAGAAAATAAGAGCTCCATCTCACTGACTTTTGACTAGGAAAAGTGCTTAGAAAAGCACCTGGCATCTTAGGAAGTGCTCTGTCAAGGTGAGCCATTGATGTGAGGGTTGTCTACAGAACCTGGGTGTTTCTGGTTAAGAAAATCTGCATCGAGCATAGTAGCTCATGCCTGACATCTTAATTACTCCAGAGACAGAAATCAGGAGGATCATAGTTTAAGATTCAGAAGACGGCATGTCAACCAATACAAAGTTGGGTATAATGGCACATGCCTGCCATCCCAGCAACAGTGGCAAGTATAAGTAACAGGACTGTGGTCCAGGCTAAGGCATGTGACACCGTATATCTGAAAAATAAGGACAGCAAGAAAAGTGGAAGGCGTGGTTCAGTTGGTACCACATCTACCCTAGCAAGTACAGGTTTACACCTAAGTACTATGAAGAAAGGAAGG
This sequence comes from Dipodomys ordii, assembly GCF_000151885.1. Classification (NCBI taxonomy): domain Eukaryota; kingdom Metazoa; phylum Chordata; class Mammalia; order Rodentia; family Heteromyidae; genus Dipodomys; species Dipodomys ordii. The sequence goes on along the minus strand of NW_012267219.1, from coordinate 7,203,448 downwards.
AAGGAAAGACAGGAAAGAAGGAAAGGAAGCAAGGAAGGAAATTTGCATCAGCTGAGGGTGTAGCCTGATGGTACAGTATTTGCATAGTATGTAAGTGGTTAAAAGGCCCTGGGTTTGATCCTTACCACCACCAGAAAAGAAAGAAAATTTGCCTTAATGAGCAGAGCTGTCAACTGACTGGGGTACTGATTTTCTGGCTATTTCCAGGAATACTAGGAAAGCCCACTTCCCATGACAAGTTTGAGCTCAGTTCCGACTGTGTGGAGGACAGGACCACTATCACACTGTTGAGAATTGAGAGAGGGTCAAGCTCACAAGACTTTAACCACTTGGATGGAAGTGCATCACCTTCGCTCTTGCAGGCAGCAAGCCATCCAAGCACAGGGCACCAGCTTGAGCGTTGGGTGTGTCTTTCCTCTCCAAGCACTCTCCTATGCTCTCCATTCCAGAGATGAAGAATTCCACATGACTGTCCTTTCCCAGCCCGTCTGCTGATTTTGAGGCAGTCTTATATCTTGGGTAAACCTTCCAATTGGTCATCAGTGAAGGGCTGGCTACACAGCTTCATTTTTCTGGTGTCCATAGATGAAATTTCAGAGAAATGAGGTTGATTTCACCAAAGCCAGACCTCCCCCAGGGAGGGAGGCTGTTGGCATTTGGTGTGGCCCTTAGCAGCCCCAAAATAGCATTTCTTACTTCTCAGCTGGCTCCGTCATTTACTAGCCATTTTATCCCAGTTCTCAATTGTCACCTCTGGAAGATGAATAATGCTTTGACAGAGTCTCTGAGATCCTGGAAAGTCTCTGGTTTCCTTCCAGAGTGACAGATTGGGGTTTGCATACTCCAGGAAAGGAGGTGCTGTGGAATGTGACTGAAACGAAAGGCTAAGCAAGGCTCATCTTTTATTTTTATTGAAACAAATCTGGGAGTGTCATGGGTTGCTATTCATTCAAAACCCTCAGACTTTTTTTTTTTTTTGGTCGGTCGTGGGGCTTGAACTCTGGGCCTGGATGCTGCCCCTCAGCCACTTCCTGTTTTCTGATGGTTTATTGGAGATAAGAGTCTCACAGTCTCTCCTGCCCGGGCTGGCTTTGAACTGCGATCCTCAGATCTCAGCCTCCTGAGTAGCTAGGATTACAGGCGTGAGCCACCAGCACCCGGCCAAAACCCTCAGACTTTTGTTTTGTTTATTAGAACAAATGAAAGCCAAGCACCAGTGGCTCACACCTGTAATCCTAGCAAGCTGGAGGCTGAGATCTGAGGATCAAGGCTCAAAGTCAGCCTGAGCAGAAAAATCTGTGAGACTCATCTCTAATTAACCAACAAAAAGCCAGAAGTCAAAGTGTGGCTCAAGTGGTAGAATGTAGACTTGAGAGTATGAGACCCTGAGTTCAAGCCCCAGTACTGGCGTGCACACACACATACACACACACACACACACACACACACACACACAGAGGAATGAACTAGTGGGACATGATTTCAAATTAATTAGCATGAGTGGAAAAGCCAGACTATATATTGAATATATATTGCATTGTTCCATTTATACAACACTATAGAAGATACACTTAATCTGTAATGATAGAAAGCAAATCAAGGGTTACTAGGGGATGAGGAGGAGGAGTATGCTTTTCGAGATGATAGAAATATTTATTATCTTGATGGTGACAACACTCAAGGTTATAGGGTCAGGCTCTTCTGAGATGGCAGTAGCTTAGAGGAAACATTTGCAGGGGCTCAGCATCTAGACAGGAAATCTTTTTTTTTGGGGGGGGAGGATCCAGTCATGGGGCCTGAACTCTGGATCAGGGCGCTGTCCCTCAGCTCTTCAGCTCAAGGCTAGAGCCCTACCACTTGAGCCACAGCGCCACTTCTGGCTTTTTTCTTTTTGCTTATGTGGTGCTGAGGAATCGAACCCAGGGCCTCATGCATGCAAGGCAAGTGCTCTATCACTGAGCCACCTTCCCAGCCCCAGAGACAGGACCTCTTTCTCCAAGTTAGATTGCCACTGTATATGAAGACCAAATCCTTGATAACTATCTCTTCTCTTTGTCATCTATAATGATTTGGGTAAACAATCTGTTGGTTAATTTTCTCCATATTTTCCAAGCCACATTGCCTGATTTTGTTGATCAGAATGTTTTGATTTAAAGTAATAAGAAGCCTATCTCAGAATTAATCAAGCGAAGAAAGGAAATCAATGGTTGGAGAGAGCTGTGGCGTTTCCCTACTGCCCCGTCGCCATCTTGGTCCCCCCTCGAAAGGAAATCAATGGATAAGTGCAAGGTTATCAGTTCCAGCTGAATCTAGGAGCTCAAGCAAAGGCTGTTTTGTTTTTTTTGTTTTTTTTTTTTTGGGTCTGGTCGTGGGGCCTGAACTCTGGGCCTGGGCGCTGTCCCTCAGCTCTTCAGCTAAAGGCTAGTGCACTACCACTTGAGCCACAGCGCCACTTCTGGCTTTTTTCTTTTTGCTTATGTGGTGCTGAGGAATCAAACCCAGGGCCTCATGCTTGCAAGGCAAGCGCTCTACCACTGAGCCACCTTCCCAGCCCCAAGACTGGCTCTTGATGCTGTGGAGTGGCAGATTGCGTGCTAAACTTGTGGTGCTAGGATTTGCGCTGAGGGCCTCATGCTTACTAGGCAGGTGCTCAACCACTGATCTTTGTCTTTAGCAATTGCTGCCACTGGTTATTTTTTGAGACAATTTTATTTCCTGCCCGGGTGGGTGCCTGGACCAAGATCCTGCAATTTTTTTTGTTTTCTGCTATAGCTGAGATGACAGGTGAGCATCAACATGCCCATCTTCCCTGTGTAGAGAAGGCAGTCTCTTGGACTTTCCTGTTGGAGCTAGCTTCCAACCAAGATCCTTGAGAGCCCAGCCTCCCAAGTAGCTAAGATTATAGATGTGAACCCCCTGCACCTGGCTAAAAAACAAGTCTAAACAACCACAGAAAGAAAATGCTGACAGAACTACTTGGATTATGTGTCTGTCCTAATCATCTGCAAATGGAGAACAATTATCTCCCAAGGCAGATCAGCTTAACATGATGCCTAATTTCACTTCCTGAAAACCTGGCTTTTAAAAAGCCATTGCAACTGGGTCCCAGTGGCTCATGCCTGTAATCATAGCTACTCAAGAGGCTGAGATCTGAGGATCGTGGTTCAAAGCCAATCAGGGAAGAAAAGTCCCAGTGAGACTCTTATCTCCAATTAACCACTCAAAAACTGGAAGTGGAGCTGTGACTCAAAGTGGTAGAACACTATCCTTGATCAAAAGAGCTCAGGGACAATACCCAGGCCCTGAGTTCAAGCCCCATGACCCCCCCCCCAAAAAAATCAATTGCATCTGGGTGCTGGTGAATTATGCCCATAATCCTAGCTACTCAGTTGGCTGAGATCAGGATTGTGGTTCTAAGCCAGCCAGAGCAGAAAAATTTGTGAGATTCTTATTTCCAATTAGCCACAAAATGCCAGAAGTAGAGTTGAGGCTCAAGTGGTAGTATGCTAGCCTTTAATAGAAAAGTTCAGGGACAGTGCCCAAGCCCTGAGTTCAAGCGCCATGCTGAAAAAACAAATAAAAAAATTGCCTTTTGGGCTGGGAAGGTGGCTCAGTGGTAGAGCGCTTGCCTTGCATGCCTGAGGCCCTGGGTTTGATTCCTCAGCACCACATAAGCAAAAAGAAAAAAGCCGGGAGTGGTGCTGTGGCTCAAGTGGTAGAGCGCTAGCCTTGAGCTGAAGAGCTGAGGGACAGTGCCCAGGCCCAGAGTTCAGGCCCCACAACCGGACCCCAAAAAAATTGCCTTTTATATTAAAATAATAATTTAAAATATTAAAGTAACAATATATAGAATCATGGACTCCCAAAACTAGAAGAGGGGGCTGGGAAGGTAGCTCAGTGGTAGAGTGCTTGTCTGGCATGCATGGGTTCAATTCCTCAGCACCACATAAACAGAAAAAGCTGGAAGTGGTGCTGTGGTTTAAGTGATAGAACACCAACCTTGAGCTGAAGAGCTGAGGGACAGCACCCAGGCCCAGAGTTCAAGCCCCGGCCAAAACAACAACAATAACAAACTACAAAAATGTACCATAAAGGAAAAGAGAAAGCTGATGTGTACATAATTTCTTTAGCTGGTGCTTCATTTTCCAAACATGCCTACAAGAATGTTAATGATAAGGAAGCTGAGGTTCCCTGGAGAACAGCACCTTGTCCAAGGTCAAGCATGTGAGTGATGAAAAGGATTGGAACTCAGTCCCACCTGATGCGAAAGCTTTTGTGCTCAGCTGCTGTCATCTCTGGGGTATGCTTGTTTGCAGGGCTCCAGTGACCAGTGAGGTGGCCAGCCTGCCCCTTGCTCTGCCCCTCCCTCGTCCTCACCTGTCCCGAAGATGCTCTCTCAGGGTGGTAAGGATGAAATGAGGTGAACTTTGCTTTCAATCCCTTCTTCTGCCACAATCTAAAGCAAGGTTTTCTTTGCAGCCCATTTAATTCCTACAGTTTATTTCTGTTTTGTCAGGTCAGGCTAACAAAGGAATGTTCCCTTTTCAACACCTTTCAAAGTGCCTTTTAAGAACACTGAAAATCCAGTAGGTTGATGTTGAATAAAGAAACCTGGCCTAGTTAGAAGGAGACCCAATTCCCCTACTTCTGGCTTTTCCAGCCCCCCTGGATGACCTTCTGAGCTCCGAGTTTAGCTTCTCTGAGTTTCAAGTTACCTGAAGCCGATTTGAATTAGTTCACCATATCCTCAGGATGGACATGCCATGGCTGTACTTAAGATGGAATTTTAAATGGTCAGTGGTTGACTTTCATATATAAAATTCATGAGAGAAGCCAAGTGCTGGTCGATCACATCTGTAATTCTCATTATTCAGGAGGCAGAGATCTGAGGATTGTAGTTCTAAACCAGCCCAGGGAAGAAAGTTCATGATCCTCTTATTTCCAGTTAACTACTAAAAAAGCCAGAGGTGAAGCTGTGGTTCAAGTAACAGACAAAAACAAACAAACAACAAACAAACAAACAAAAAACCCCAAACCAAACCAAAACCAAACAAAAAAACCCTAAGGACAGGACTTAGGCCCTGAGTTCCAGCTCCATATTGGCACAAAACAAAGAGTGTTCAATCCTTTCTCAGGTATCACATCTTTTGTTTATTTTGCCAGTCCTGGGGCTTGAACTCTGGGCCTGTGCGCTGTTCCTGAGCTTATTTTGTTCAAGACTAGCACTCTACCACTTGAGCCATAGTGCCACTTCTGGCTTTTTTTGTTTGTTTGTTTTTTGTTTTGTAATGTATTGAAGCTAAGAGTCTTATGGACTTTCCTGCCCAAGCTAGCTTTGAATGGTGATCCTCAGATCTCAGCCTACTGAGTAGCTAGGATTACAGGTCGGCATTACTTCTTAGGATGATGGTAAAAGAGCCAATACCTGGGAACATCATCATGTAATACTTAAAACTATGCACTGTGAGTATCAGGCATTCAGGCAGAAGTTGTCAAGATGGCCTGTGAATGACATTTGCATTCATAGACAAAAGAGGTTGGGCAGAAATAGAAGCCACCTAGACAGTTCCCGTGGGCCAGGAATTTGTTAACTTTTAGGCATTATTCATTCAAACCATCCCAAGTGATAGGCACTCTGGCTATCATTGCTCCTTCCTGGCAACCTTGGTTGAGCTCAAAGGACAGACGAGACCCAATGACAGGCTCCTGTGGAGGGAGGAACCTCAGGGAACAGCTTCGTCCATGGGCAGAGCTGTAGGAGACTGTAGAAGAAAGCTGTTATTTGGGCTTTTCAGAGAAAGCCCAAAGCAGCAGTTTTAACAATGCAGCCATCTTCCTGTGTCCAGGAATGAATTAGCCCTTGTTCCACCTCTCTACCCCTCTTCCCGTGACTGATACCTGCATCTGGGGACTCAAGCTTGCCTTTTAGATTCTCAGAGGGATCTACAGTAATGACAGTGGAGTAGAAATTGAAGATGTTTCTTGATCTCATCTCTCTTTCCCCGAAGCTAGGTCACCAGGGTCAGTTCCGGGCAAGTTTTGTTCCATCTTCATTATCTGCTGGCCAGGCCCAGGACCACCCCATAATGGTGCTCTATAGGACAAGTTAGGATGACTGCAAGTTCATGGTCAGCCTAGGTCATAGAGCAAGACCCTGTCTCAACCACCACCCCTCCTAGAATAGAGACTTCTATGCTCCCCATTTTCTTTCCTGAAACCAAGTATGGAAGGCTTAATCAGGAGGACGGTTTGTGGGCTGGGGTGCGGGTGGTGGGGAAGAACTTCCAGTCTCTTCAGATTTTAGTTGGCACCCCTGGTACATAACTGCCAGCCATGATCACAAAAATGCTGTCAGGCAAAGGAAGCTAAGAATGAAGATCAAACAAACCATCAGATGGTCAGTCATTTTTCAATAGCCCTTGAGAGAATGGATTAGGTTCTCATGTGTGTGTGTGTGTGTGTGTGTGTTGTACAGGTATGGTATATAGCATGTGTATGAGCTGAAGTGAATGTAAGGTTTGTGCTCTTTTGTGGGAGGAGGGAAGGGAGGACAAAAGATTAAACATCTCAACCACTGATCTTATCACTAGGGCTAAGCACAGCCCACTCAGACCCTCTGCAGAGCTAGAGCCTAGGGACACTGAAGTAGGATTCCTGCTGAATTCTCCCTGTGGCCCCCAGCAGGAAATGAAAAAAATGAGTTTCACATCTGGACAACAGAAGTTCTGTTGTAATTTGGGCTTTTGGTTTTGTGTGTCCTCAAAAAGAAAAGTTTGATCCTGGAGGAGATCCATCCTGGAACCAGACTTTGTAGTTTTTTGAAAGGTATTCTCCATAGAGTGAACTTTCCAGATCTGTCTGGAAAAGATGTCATAGAACAAAGTTCAGTTCTAAAGACATTTAATATTTAAACTTCCTGCCTCCTGGCATGCCACAAAGCTTGCTGTTTTAATTTTATATGTAATATGTATCTTTGATGCTTAGTTTTCAATGTGCTAACTACATGCTCTGCTCACTGTGCTACACTGTTGTGTTGTCCCGTTTCCAGTTCTTCAAGAATTCATGGATATAAAACTAAACTTATAAATTTTGTAAGTAGAACTTCACATAATTTCATAAATTCCCCTATACTGATGTGAATCAAGCAAGCCAGCAGAAGAGCTGGGTCCCCATCTTTTGGGGGAAGAGCCACAAGAGTTCTGAGGACTCACACTGGGGCATAATTCGGTGAGTTCTTTAACGTCTTTGAGTTTCTGGAAGCCCTTCTTTGGTAAAAAAATAAAGTGAGGGGCTGGGAAGGTGGCTCAGTGGTAGAGCGCTTGCCTTGCATGCCTGAGGCCCTGGGTTCGATTCCTCAGCACCACATAAGCAAAAAGAAAAAA
>NW_012267219.1:7187851-7195985 GCF_000151885.1 Dipodomys ordii | reverse complement strand
GGAAATAACTGCAAATGGTCCACTAAAAAAAAGAAAAAAAAAAGTGAGGTAGGGAATAATAACACTGGCAGAATTTCAGTATAGGCAGCTGCAGCCATCTAAGAAAGGGTCAAGGTAACAGGAAAACAAGGCAGATGGAAGATAGAAAAACTACTAGCTAACAATCTTGTCACCGATAGACATGAGTTTCTTCCTGTGTGCCGGTTCTATGACGGATATGACCATTTTCAGAGGCAGAATACCAGGTTAGGAATTTAAAATGGAAGTCTAATGTTAGCTGCAGCCGCGGTGGCTTTGACTGCTTTTAGGATCTCTTGGTTGCTCATACACAGCTCCGACAGTGAGGAATTGTTCACAGGGGATGGGCTCTGAGGAGAAGATGCTGCAAAACAGAAAGCCATCATCTGGATGGAATCCAGCTTCTCAGGAGGAATCTGGGCCTTTTCTGCTACTTTCTGAGGAGTAGAGACTGAGTTCTCCATCAAAGAACCTTGCTGAACTTCCAATTGCTCTAGCCTCCATCTCATACCTGTTTTAGTACCATAGCTAGTACAAGAATTGGAGGTGGTCAGCCTCACAGTGGCTGTGAGATATTTTGTTTCTCCTGTTGCCACAGTGGGAAACTGTTCTCTCTGCTGCCCTGAGCTCAACCGGCTGGTAGTGCATAACAGACAGGTTCTGGGCCTGACAAGGGTGTGCCACACACGTTGTCTAGCCTCTGCTGATCTGCTCTCAAACCCATGCAGGTCCTTCTAGAAAAACAACTATAGGTATTGAAGTTGAGGTCAGGTTGGGCATGTGGGCTGAACCGCTGCCTCCAGACTTGAAAGAGGAAACTTCCAAATAGCTAGGATTACACAGGTAAGTCAGCTCACCCTGGCATCTCACGGACTTTCCTGTCTGGGTTGGTTTTCAACCAGGATCCTCAGATCTCAACCTCCTGAGTAGCTAGGATTAAGGCATGAGCCACTAGTGCCCAGCTAACTTTTTTTTTTGTTTTTTTGTTGGTTGTGGGGCTTGAACTCAGCCTGGGTGCTATTGCTGAGCATTTTTCTCAAGGCTAGCGCTCTACCACTTTGAGCCACAGCTCTGCTTCTGGTTTTAGGGTGGTTAATTGGAGATAAGGGTCTCACAGACTTTCTTGCCCAGGCTAGTTTTGAACCATGATTCTCAGATCTCAGTTTCCCGAGTAGCTAGGATTACAGGTTTAAGCTGCCAGGGCCTGGCCAACTTTTTCTTTATAACATGCACAAAAGCACACATGGACTACCAGATTCTACCACTTTTCAGACTGTTTACTGTCTTCTATTTGCTTTTCTTAAGTAATTATAAACCAATGTTTTCCAAAAGAGAGTGGAAGTAGTTCCAGTCTCTTGGTTAGGTTTATAGATACTTGTTAAGGACTTGTTTGGTCATGGTTAGTGAGCCAGACATAGGGAAGAAAAATACGTGTCTAACATCATGGGATCCTCAGTCAGGTGCTAAGAGATAATGTTAGGTGACTACTAGAGGAAAAAGGTTAGAAGGTCAATCTAAGCAGTCTAACATCCCGAAAGAGAACTGAAGCGTCAGAAAGTTATTAGAGCTTAAGGTAAGAAATACTCCCAGAACTTAAAGACATGTGATTTCAGTTTAAAATGGTTCACTGAGTCCCTAGTTAAATAAATCACTTGTAAAAGGATCAAAGTACTTCGCTAGGAAGTTTCTGAATTCTGGGCCTTGAATGTCTTTCACATATTAACTTCTTTTTCAAAAAGCTACTGGATATTATCCATTTAAAGTGAGGGAGTAGCCAGGCCCTGTGGTGGGTACCTGTAGTCACAGCTACTCAGGAGGCTGAGGCTTAAAGCTCCAAGTTGAAGGCCAGCTTGGGTAACATGGCAAGATCCCCCCTCCTAAAAAATGCAAGGGTAGTGTTCGCTGCGGCAGCACATATACTAAAATTGGAACAATACAGAGAAGATTAGCATGGCCCCTGCTCAAGGATGACACGCAAATTCGTGAAGCGTTCCATATTTTTGGAAGTGGGGCTGTGGCTCAAGTGGTAGAGCACTAGCCTTGAACTGAAGAGCTGAGGGACAGCGCCCAGGCCCAGAGTTCAAGCCCCATGACCGACAAAAAAAAAAAAACAAAACCCAAAAAACAACAAAAAAAATACAAGGGTATAAAGAACGAAGAAATAGGATTCATGAAGTCCATGTTCCAACTAAAGAGAAAAAGTTAAAGAAATTCCCAGGAAAAAGAAACTCAAGGAAGCTAGCTGGTGCTATTGGCTCATGCCTGTAATCCTAGCTACTCAGGAGGCTGAGATCTGAGGATTGCGGTTCAAAGCCAGCCTGAACAGGAGTCTATGAGACTCTTATCTCCAATAAACTACTCAAAAAAAAAAAAAGCCCCAAGTAGACCTATGGCTAAATGATAGTACACTAGCCTTGAGCAAAAGTAGTTCAGGGACAGTGTGCAGGCCCTGAGTTCATGCCCCAGGACCAACACACACACACACACACACACACACACACACACACACCTCTCACACACAAAACAAAACACACATACACAAAACCCTCAAGGAGAACTACAAAGAAAACAGTTCACACTGGAGTGAGAAAAAGGGATCTGGGGAGGAAGTAGGTTGGGGGTGGTGCAGGTGAGGGTATGGAAGAGATGGGCTATCTACATTCTGAAAAAATTATATTGAGAGGCTACTGAAAATCATGGTTACAAAGAAACAAGTAAAAAAAAACACACCAGCGATTACTAATGAGATAGGACAGATTAGGTTGGACTGAGAGGTCAAAGTCCAATTTACTTTACTATTCATCAGACTGAAAAGCAACAAGCATTAAAGTATGTCCTTAAGACAAACTGCAGCTGTAAAATGTCATAACGACCCTGCAAGCGATCCCTAGAAAGATACATTAGGAGAAACACTCTGATTGGAAGAGCATCTGCCTGAGGATGGAAGTCACTTTGACACAAAAAGGCAGCTGTGATTTGCAATCCAGCTACAGAACTTCAGTGTTAGGATTATAGACATGAGCCACCAGCACCTGGCAAATGCATAAGCAAAACCTCATCTAACTCACAATCTCATAAGGTGGTCTTCATCAATCTATTTAGTGAATTAAATAGTGGCTGCTTACTACACAAAACACTGGGTTCAACATTACAGACAGAACAAAAGTAATTCCTGCTCTTCTGGGGTAGAATACTGTGAGCATCATTTTAAAATTATTTGACTATGATTGGGAAAGGCTACAGAAAATCTTTTCTTTGTAAGATTGTGTGTAAGTTAATGGATCATGAGAAGGCAAACACTGAATCCTGCAATTAGAACACTAGCACACTTTACCTTGGAAAAATGGGTGGCCACACCTTTCAGATATAGATGATTCAGGGATGAAGGCCATATATAAAATACTCAGTGAGGGCTCACATGTCCCATCCACTGATGCTTAAGCACACCACAGGATCATGGGAAAGGACCAAGACTTCCATTTGCTAGGACCACATTCTGTTGCTGCCCACATCATAGAATGGAGGCTAAGATAGCTAACCTTTTGGAGGAACACACACACGCAGACACACAGAGACACACACAGAGTAATCTGGCAGGTGACACAGTGGTAGGGCTTACCTAGCATGCACAAGATCCTGGTTTAATAACAGAAAAAAAAGTAATTTGTTTTTCAAACTACATATACAGAAACACATAAACGGGCTGGGAAGGTGGCTCACTGGTAGAGCACTTGCCTTGCATTCATGAGGCCCTGGGTTCGATTCCTCAGCACCACATAAGCAAAAAGAAAAAAGCCGGAAGTGGCACTGTGGTTCAAGTGGTAGAGCGCTAGCTTTGAGCTGAAGAGCTGAGGGACAGCAACCAGGCCCAGAGTTCAGACCCCATGACCGGACCCAAAAAAAACCCCAAAAAACAGAAACACACAAACTTCTTACATTAAAATTGAGAAATTTATTATTTTCATGAAATAGTAAGCACAAGTAAAGAAATATACAGCTTAAAGTAATTGAGATAACCCTAGATTTTAATGACAATTACACATTTAAAGGCCAAAGGAAAAATGAGTTTTAAAAGAATTCACTGTAAAATTTTTGCTCAATAATTCATCTGAAATTAAAAATACAGGAAAAACTGGAATATGGGCACCATGTAAAACAAAATAATGCCACGCACTCCATCCCTCACAAGAGAGCTGGGAGCTAGTGAAACAGTGGCTGGACGCTGCCCCCACTCGGAGAGGCCATCTGACCATTCCACCACTCTTAAGAGTGACAGCCATTGGTCTCTTCTGATTGGAAGGATGCCAACTTTGGTTCCATTTAAGAATACTTCCCATAGGCACCCAAGCAATCTAACTGTTCTAGCCTTACTGGGAGAGGGGAGGACCAGCATCTTGGCAGACTGCCAGCCATGGCTTTCCCTTAGGGATCACTGAAGTCAACTGCCTCATGTTCTTATAAATGTTAAAAGACAAAATTACATCTGAACAGCAGCCAAAAATTTATATACTTCTTATGTATTTACAACATTGTACATATTTACATGACTGAATCAAATACTGAATTGTAGAAATAAGAGATCACCTACAAAGGCATTCATTTAATGCCCCAGTGTTATCTTCTTGTGCAAACAAACTTTCCTCAAGTGTCACAGAAAGCTTTTAAAGACAGTCCACATTTCGCAGGCCACCGTCCATCGTTAAAGACCCAAACCTAAAGCACATATAAAAAGAAAAAAGGTAACCTCAAAAGATATACTCATTTGAACCATTTGTTTCCCTCTTTCCTTTCCTCCCTCCGCCACCCTCATGCTGGGAATTGAACTTAGGGCCTTATACGTGCTAGGTAGGCATTTAAATTACACACTCAACCTCTGGCCCCCAATATTTCAAAGAAATATACAGAACACTTTTCAAGGCAATAAACAGTTTAATTTGGAGGTATCATAATTAAATGAAAAAAAATCCAGTTCCTCGGAGAGTGATACAACTGTGAAGATGTTAGTAAGAACTAGAAAACTGGACAATTTCTTTTTGGTAAGGAAGGACTTATAAGTTAAGAAATGGAATTGGGAATGTGACATGCTCAAAGGGCAGTAAGGAATGGAACCCTGTTAAACAGAAAGTTATGCTGAGGATAATATGGACATTGGGTGCAAAGACTGTTTTATGTTTTACATTTTGAATGCAAGTATAAATTAAGACTGCACCTTTTAGCTAACAGGAGTTTAGACATTGCCACCAGCTCAAATTCTGAAGACCATTTCTGGACAGAAGGCTTTAGGAAAGCAAAGGCCTCACACTCAGACCTAAAGCAGACCTTGCACTCATCGAGAAGCCTAGGCATAAATACACATATATGGACACACAAAACCAGTGTGTCTATATTCACATTCTGTCTTGTATTAATGTAAGTCTGTCTTTGTTGCTGTTTTCATTTAAGTGCTTTGAGTATTGTATTTGTTTAACTGGGTTTTCCTTTCTGTTAACTGGATAAAGGCATTGCCTTTTAACTTCTACATTCTAGCACAGACCTATTATAATTATTTTTTAAATTTATCTTCTCCTTGTCTTCCATTTCTCTGAAATCATACCTGAATCCTAACACTTGCCTTTTAGAATTCTCTTTTGAATCACAGTATCTTCCCCTTCCCATAGTTCTTCCCCACTTACATTCTCCTTCTAGCTACAAGAAGAATGCTTCTCATACTCATTGTCTACCTGTGCTCTCTCATACTAATCCTTATACCTTAACTCACTAAACTCATGTTTGGTAACTAGATCATTTGAACATCATTTTGTTATTATTGTGTTTCTTTTTGTTTTCTGTACGTTTTTTATTGTAAAAATGTTGTATAGAGGGGTTACAGTTACATGAGCAAGGTAATGTGCATTTTTTCCTATTGAGCATTGTTGCCTCCTCCTACGCCCATCTCTTCCCTCCCACCTCCACAACTACTCCCCCCCACCCTCATTATTGTGTTTCTTTTTTTTGGTTGTGGGGCTTGAACTCTGGGCCTGGGCTTTCCCTCAGCTGTTCAGCTCAAGGCGAGTGCTCTACCACTTGACACTTGAGCTACAGTGCCACTTCCAGTTTTCTAGTAGTTTATTGGAGATAAGAGTTTCACAGACTTTCCTGCCCAGGCTGGCTTTGAGCCTCGATCCTCAGATCTCAGCCTCCTGAGTAGCTAGGATTACAGGCGCGAGCCACTGGCGCCCGGCTTATTGTGTTTCTTATGTACTGTCCTCCCCACTTTTCTCCATAATTTTGTTTTCTTTTTGTGCCAGTCCTAGGGCTTTAACTAAGGACCTGGGCACCATCTCTGCGCTTTTTTTTTCTCAAGGCTCTACTTCACAGCTCCATTTCTAGCTTTTCTTCATGATCACTGATGCTGTCTGATTTTTATTTTGGTCTGACTTTTACTTTTATCCACTTCCCCACTCCCTAACCCAATACAACATTAACTAGGTTTTCCCCCCCCTATTTATCTCACTCCACATTCCTATTAAGCTCTCCTACAAAGCTGAGCTCTCACCCATTCCCATATGGGAACTATATATATATATATATAAACCAACTATCTACTGTTATTCTACTAGCACTATCCCTTCCAACTCTCACTCTCACCTTGGTTAAGGAAGATTTTCCCACAATACAAAGATGCACCTTGCATCCTATATTCATCTAAACAGATCCTCATTAGAACTCAACAAGCTGGAAAGCAAGCTTCCTCAGTCTGAGGGGAGGAAAGTTACACACACACACACACACACACACGTTACACACACACACACACACACACACACACACAGAGTATCTGCAGCACTGAACTCATCAACTACATGTAAATCAAGACCCACCCTTTGAATCTATTCATCATTACCCAGGGACCACCCTGGCTAAAGGAAGCTGTAAGAAACCATCAATTGAAAAGATACAGGAGAGATTGAAATCTCTATAAATCTTGAACCCTGATGTGTAGAATCCCATTTTAAAATTCATGAAAAAACAAAGGAACATGTCTCTTTCAAAAACCAAAATGCTATCATAATAAAGAATTTAGTGAGAGTGAAGAGGATTAAAGTCCAAACAATGAACTCAATAAAAATAATAAGATTGCTTAATGAAATAAAGGGACTGTTTTAAAAAACTGAATTCAGATAGGACTCAAACAAGAGAAATAAAATCACCATACTGGATGAGTTCTGCATTACTCACCTTTCTAAAATATGATTATTTTCAGCAAGTTCTTTAACCACTCCTTCCATTTCTTCCTTTAACTTCTTCATACTATACATATTAAAAAAAAAGCATCTCTGCTTAGAAAAGTATGTACAAAGCTGGGTAATGGTGGCTCACACCTGTAATCCTAGCTACTCAGGAGGCTGAGATATGAGGATTGTGGTTAAAGTCAGCCCAGGCAGGAAAGCCCATGACACTCTTATCTCCAATTAAATATCAAAGAAGCTGGAAGTGGTGCTGTGGCTTAAATGGTAGAACACTAGCCTAGATCACAAAAACTGCTCAGGGATAGTGCCCAGGCTCTGAGTTCAAGCCCCAGGACTGGCTAACAAAAAGAGAAAGGAGAAAGAAAAGGAAGTATGCACATATTTTAGAATTATATTTATACTAGGTTTTAGTTCTATAGCTCTAACTCATTAAAAACATCATCTAACAGTGCATTTCTCAATATACATCAAGATTTTCAAAATATCAGAGCAACATTACAAACAACAATAAAATAAATATAATTTATATATATATATTTATATAATAAAAGTAAAAATAATTTTCAAGTCTCTTACCCAAGAGTCATTTCCACTAATGTGTTTGAACTTGGGTAGATTGTGGTCATGGTATGTTTGATTCCACTGGAGGCTGCAAACATTTTCTGAGGCAGAGTTTCTTGTAACTAAAATGTCAGAAAACTACATTTCATAACAAGAACGATTTAGTAGAGTTCACAGACTAATCTCATAGCTATTAGTAAGTAATTTACAGCTTTAAATTTCTATTTAAAAGCCTCCAATGATATATACTTAATACCCTTTTAAAATAACTTTTCTTACAAATGGTCTACGAGTGATTTATCCAAAAGTTTTTTTTTTTTTTTTTT